>NC_088921.1:15412500-15730000 GCF_038396675.1 Hydra vulgaris | reverse complement strand
AAGCTTTATTTAAGTACAAAACTTTATAAGCTTTATTAAAGTACACAATTTTAAAAGCTTTATTTAAGTACACAATTTTATAAGCTTTATTTTAATATATAATTTTAAACATTTATAAATAAACTAAAAATATAAAACAAAAACAAATTAAAAAGTAGACCTCAAAACAAATGTTCTCTCCTTCCTTATCACAATCCAGCCATAACACTAAAAAATCAACTTCTTTGCCCTAATAATAAAAACCAACATAAAAAATATTTAACAAGTTTCTAAAAAATTTGCAGAAAATTTTTTTTGCAGTAAATTTAAGAATAAAAATAACGGAATTTTTGAATATATTAAAAATTGATTTTGAAAAAAGACATGTAATAAATAAATTTTGTAATTATGTATATTTTTGTTTATGTATATTTTTATTTATGAATATTGTTGTATTAAACAACTTTTTCAAATACATCAGCAATACCCCCTCCCCCAGTTGGAACAAAATAAAAAACACATTCAAGATTATTATAAATTTCTTCTTGAAGGCTTTTTGCATTTTCTTTCAATACTGATCTCTAGAAACCATATTTTTAATTTACCACAAAGTTATGTGTTAATCAACTATGAATCATCTTATTATTGCATACACCATTTTCTTACTTCTGATTCCTTTTTCTACCTCTATTATAAACCTACCCTACCAGCTGTAGAAATTTCCATTATGAAATACTGTTACCATATTTGGTTTGGTTTTTTTAACACTGGTTCAGACAAGGATAACAAATGTAAATTTTGGACTTTTACAGTTTGAGCCCGTTTCTTCATTATAAAGTTGCAAAAACTTTATAATGAGCTTTCTCCAAAAACATTTGTCTCATCATCATAAGGTTGTATCACTTTCTCCTTAAACACTTGTAAAAATTATTTGTAAAGAGTTCTATGATAGGGAAAACCTAAAATGCAGGAAAAGTACAAGAATTTTTTTTAATGAAAATAATAAATGATACACATATTTGCATGTATGTGTGTGTGTGTATATATATATATATATATATATATATATATATATATATATATATATATATATATATATATATATATATATATATATATATATATATATATACATAAATTAGTAAAAACACTTGACTAATTTTTGTTTTCTTCAACACTACGTTTCACCATCAGTAGGTTCATCAGGAAGATACTTTCTGATGAACCTACTGATGGTGAAACACAGTGTTGAAGAAAAAAAATAAAATTAAAAAAAAAAAAACCCCAAAAAATTAGATAAGTTTTTTTACTAATTTATTATTGCTCTGTTCTTTAAGAACATTGAGCACTCTGTTTGTAGAATATACTAACATAATTTATATATATATATATATATATATATATATATATATATATATATATATATATATATATATATATATATATATATATATATATATATATCCTTATCTTGTAGTCAATTGTCTTTTAACAACAATTTTGCCACCTCAATAATTAAGCTGCACTTTTGTTGTCGTTGAAAAGTTAAAACAATTAAATTAATGGGTAAGTTCATTAAGTTTTATCTTTTTTTTTAAAACCGCAATAATAATGATAATAATATAATGATAATAAACTAGAAAGCTTTTTAAACTACAGTTTATGGAACAAACTTTTTAACTACTATGCAAGACTATATATACATACATATATGTGTGTATATATATATATATATATATATACATACATATATATATGTATGTATATATATATGTATATATATATATATGTATATATACATACATACATATATGTATGTATGTATATATGCAAGACTATATATACATACATATATGTGTGTTTATATATATATATATATATATATATATATATATATATTTTTTTTTATATATATCTTTATATATATATATATGTATACATACAAACATATATATATAATTAGTAAAAATAAAAAAATTTATAAATTTTCAAGTTTTATAATTACTATAAATGTTTTATATTTAACATTATTAAATTATTATATTACCATATTTACCATATTAATGTTAGTTACTAATGTTAAATGAAATAATAAATATAGAATTTTACAAAACTCTAAAATTAACAATGATAATGAAGTATTAAATTATTAATTTAACCCAATTTAATTAGGGTTTATATAAATAAAGTATTATCTATACCATACTAAACAGTACTAAAAATATATATTATAATTATTAAAAAATTTTAAGAAAGAAAAATAAGTTAAATGCCAAAAAAAAAAGATTTTTACCACAATTTTTAAATGCTTCACTATATTGAGCTTTTCCTGTGCTTCAATCTTTTGAGTAGCAGCAGAAAACAATTCAATCTGTTTTAATACAAGCCTTTTTTTAAGTACAAAAAGTATCAAAGTATTACAACACAAAGTAAAAAAAAACTGAATATAAAAATAAACATATTAATAAAGGTTTTAAAACTTTAATCATAATTTAACATACACATATTTAACATAAATTAACATACACTTAAAACATTTTTAAATAATCAAGTAATCACATAATTAAAATAATTTGATATACGCATAATTAACATAAATTAACATACACAAAAACATTTTCAAAAATGATCAAGTAATATTAAGTGTCAGAAACTGTTATAAAAAAAAAAGAAAAAAAAACATTACCGGTTCCACAGCATCCCAATTGTTGAAATATCCTTTAAAATCTAATGACATAACATGACCACAAACAGATGTCATTTTAAATTTAACATTTTCCCCCAAAAAAGACCCATTAAACTCATGTATAGGGCAGGCTAATGAAACTCCTAAAAAGTAAATTTTAATTATTGGTAACTAATGGTAAAGCTTGTATCACAAGGGTGATCAGGTTTGTTAAAGTAAGCTAGGATTTTTTTTACATTTTACTCACATAAAATTAATTGTGCTTTCAGATACACACACACGCACACACACACACACACACACACACACACTCCCTGCATTTTAGTATGATTTAATCAATGGTGTAACATGCAAAGTTAATTACAAAAAGACATTAGCATGCATATATATCCCTTTATTGTTCACTGTTGCCATATGGCAACAAAAACTTTGAATTGATTTTAATTGATTCCAGTTCCATAAATTATCAATTTAGTGATATTTTTACATAAATCCAACTTTGTTTTTCTTATTCTAGTCAATGTTGTGATTGTTGCCTAATTGAAATTGGGGTAAATTTACCATATTTTTGGGTTACTTTTGTAAGCAAAAAGTGCATGCAACTTTTTGCCCTACTAAACTGATAATTAACTGAAATTCTTCTCTCCTTTTATTTTTTTATTTATTACAAGTGTATAGTTGTTTCAAATGTGTTAAAATTAGGCTCTGTGTATAAAGCTGAATTGGGGTATAACTGGGGCAAATAAAATTGTTGCCGTATGGCAACATTAAACAATAGCTGCAGTATTTTTTAATCATTTTTGTTTTTAATATCACCAAGTGCAAATTATGTTTATGTTTGACAGGCGGGAAAAACTAGTTTCAAGAATTTCATAAAAAAGAATGTTAAGCACAGAGTTTTTAAGATCAAAGGATGTCATTGTTAAAACTTAGATTAGATTCTCTTTTTATTTAACATAAGCTAAATAGGTTAAATAAACTTCTTTAATTTTCACATAGTCAATCTGAACAACTTTTATTTAATAAGTTCTATATATAGTTTGCTAACATATTTAAACATAATGGCATGAAAGCAGTCTTTTTAAAAATTTTTGTCTATTACCTTTATCGTTCAATGTTGCCAAACGGCAACAATTAAAATTTAAGTGTTACTGTACTTGAAAAAAAAAAATTTTTTTTTTTTTTCATATCTTTATAATATTCATTTAAAAAAACTATTTTAATAATTTTTTTAATAATTTTTTCAATATTCGAACAATAAAGGGATATATATATATATATATATATATATATATATATATATATATATATATATATATATATAACAACATTAGACAATATTGTTTCGTCCTTTAGGATTCTTCAGTAATGTATTAATTTTTATGAGACCAAATCTCAGCAATAAAACTAGAAAACTGATTTAAAGCAATTTAAATGATTTGTTGTGTCATGCCAAAGTGCTCAAACTACATAGTAGTGGTCCAGCATTACATATAACTTTTTTTTTTATTTACTCACTCTTGAAAAATTTTCTCTGAATGCCCATGTTATAAAACCATAATATAACAACAACTAATCTAGTTAGTTTTATTTATCATCAAAGCCGAATTGACCTAACTAAAAACAAATTTTCAACAACAACAAATACAAAGATCTCAAGTTGAAACAATTATCAACTTTTTATACTTTTATTAATTTATATACTTTTTTTACTCGTTACTTTGTATACTTAAAAGTATACTTTTAAATATATAAAAATAAGATAACAAAATGTTTAGTAAAAATTATAAATAGAAACTTATAACATAAAGAAAATAAAATTTATAAAATATGCAAAAAAATTTGAAAAAGAAAGTATTGAACTTAAAATAATAATGTACTTGCCTTTTTTTGTATTTATATTTCCACCAGATAATATTTTTGATATCGACAGTGCTAAAGAAGGTTTTTCAGCTACCATTAGAACAACTTTCATTGTTTTAATTTTAATTAATCCTATTGAACTCAATAAAAAAAAACACATTTAAAAAACAAACCCTAAATAAATTTTATCTATTTAAAAAACATTTTAAAATATTCATTTAAATCTTTGAGTACCAAAGGACTCCTTGAAACTATGTATTATGACATAAACTTTCGAATGAGGATCTTGAGGCACCCCTAAAAATTAGTAGAAAATCACTTAACAAAAATTGTTCTCATATATACAGGCCTCGGCAGGAAGAAATGAGTGCAAGAGCAACGAAAAGCTCTCCTAAATTGAACATGGCGAGCTATGCGAGCTGCTCCTCTAAATTCTTTGGACAAGCGCTTTTTTTACTGCTTATAAAAAAAGTTTTATATTATCTTATTGTAATAGAATGCAGGCATTTTAAGAATTATTAAAATGACTAGGTTTAAAATTATTTATGTATGTTAACAAAATGAATTATGTCATCAAGTAATTCTCATTTTGTCGCGTATGTTTGACAAGGTTCTAACTGAAACTTTTTTATAATTTTAGAATTATATAAATTTTTTTATTTAGACATTAAAAAAAAGAAAAGATTTATTTGCTATTCTCCTAATATTAAAAAAAAATCAGTTAGAACCTTCTTTATTTTTATTTTAGTAAAACAAATCGTTTGTAAATGCAAGAGAGCGAGGTTATCCATATAGCACGCAGGGATGCGGAGTCCCAAAAAGGACTCCGGATATGAAAGTCAAAAAAAGATTACTTCATCCTAGTTTTTGATATCCAGGAGCTCTAAAAATATAAATAAGTTTATGGACAACTGATAGGAAAAAAATTAAGACTTTTAGGTTAAAGGAACAATCATTTTTTGAACCTGGAGTCCGTAGGTATAATGGCGGCAAGGACTCGGGGACTCCAGGACTCCGGGCTTAAAAACGATAAGTTTTAAGTCATTTAATCTCATGAATTTTTTTCTTATAGAAGGTCATAAGTCAACAAACATGTTTAGAGCTTCTGGACACTACTGACTTGAAAAAAGTAGAGATATAAAGCCGGAGTCCTTTTGGGACTCCGCATCCCTGATAGCACGTCACCCTATATTTGTCAATTTTTAACCCCTTCCCTCCTATCACATGCAATCACATATACCTGAACCCCTCTTCCTCCTATATTGTGAGAGCAGTTTTAACATCAAAAATATTTTAAAAGATTTAAATGTAAATACTTTGCAGCATTTTAAAAATTTAACCTAATGAAAATAAGGCAATACGCATAAACGTAAGAAGTGTAACTAAAAACTTCGACAAAAAGATTTTCTTATTTAAATGACTCAAATAAGTATTAATAAAGTTGTAGTACTAAAATAATTTTTCAAAGTTGTTCTTGGTCTAGCGGAAAAACTATTTTCGATTAGATTACTTTCGTAAACGTTGTGAAAAATCACTCAGAAGAGTGCCACCAGTTTTTTAAAATTTCCATTGTTATTTTTAACGAATAAATTCAATACTTTTGCAATTCTTTTGTTACATAACTCTAACTCTTAATAATAGATATAAAATATCCACGATAATAATCGCTTGGTAACATAAGTGACGTAACGTTAGTTAAATTTATAGTATCAAAAAAACCAGTTTAATTTCCTTAGCCGGTCACGCCTGATAAACTTCTATATATTTTTTAAATTAGTATAGAATTCTTAACATCTTGTAAAAGTTACTAATACAAACCACTTTACTGATTCGCAGAAATCTGACCAAAAAGTTAAAACAATTTTTTTACCTTGTTTAATGTGTAACGTAAGTTAAGTGACATTTTCGGTAATAAGTTTGCCCTCGTTTGGCCGGACTCAAAACTTTTTAGCTTATTTTATTCTTTAGGCTAACAGCTTTCATACAAAATAGCTAAAAGTTTAATTTACAGTTTAAATAGGCAAATATTTGATAAAGTTGTTGTGCGTGTAACATAAGTTATAAATGGAATTGCCCATATATATATATATGTAAAATGCCACAATTAAAAAAAAGAAATGATAGTTATTAATTTAATTTTAGAAAGTTCAGATATAAATATTTCTAAAAAGGAAAATTAAATTTGCAAAAAGAAATGCTATTTACAAAGTAAAAACAAATATATTCAATCAAAAATATAATTTCAAAAAAAGTGGCAGCATTATTTAGTAGGTATACATTTAGTTAGTTTTATTGTTTTAAAGAAACCAAGACCATGAATTAGTTTCTTTATTACACAATGCACTAACACAATTTCACTAATAAACAAAACAAAAACTATCCATGTTTTCTTTCGCAGAGCCTTAAGTTAAATAAAAAATCAAAACAGCGAATTAAGTTTAATAAAAATTGCCACATAAAAGTGCCTCTCCTACTTAAGGACGATCCCTTATATAATACTTTGGATTTTACTCAAATTTCACTAAAAATGATAAAATTATTTAAAAATATTCTTAAAATGTAATAATCAAATTTATATTTACAACTAATTTATAATAATTAAATTTATAATTACAACTAATAAATTACAAAACAATTTTTGCATAAAGATCCACTTTCTAAGCTCCTCAAATGTAATGTTGTCTACAAATTTTTTTGTGTTGGCTATAACTATCAACAACACAAAAAATTTGGAGACATTTATTGCAACATTCCATTATTTAAATGCTTTTAAACATGCGGCTGTCACTTGTAAGGTGCTCATTTATCTTTTTGTTAAATGTCTGGAGGTTTCTTCAATATATTTCTCCAATAAACTGGAGAGTTTATGCCACTTTATTAGAGAAAAAAACAATCAATCAATATATTTCGGCAATATTTGGTATTACATTTCAAGGTTGTTTACAAGTAGTATAAAAAACTACTGACATTAAGTAAACACCTAATGACAATGATTAAAATAGTAATGGTAATAATAATAAAGATAATACTTTACAAATGATAACAATAATAATAATATTAATAAATATCACAGATTAATATTATACAACACTAAAAGGAAATAATGACGGTAATAAAAATCTAAATAAAATGTAAGTAATATTACCATCACATATAATAATAAATACTAATAACAATAGCAATAATCATCTTTCAATAAGCCTAACATTTTAATCAGTGTTTTTCTAACAAATAGTCAAAAAGACAGTTTTTAAATTGTGAAATAGTGTTGAGTGATTGAAAATGAAGAGGTAAATTATTCCACTTTTATGCATTGGTTTGTGAATTATCACCGTATTTTACCAAACAGCGATTTGGGATAATTTAAAGTTATTAAAAAATCGAAGGTAATAACAAGAACTTTTTTTAGTGGTAAAAAAATTGGAGAATGACAGAGGGAGGAGGAGGGAGGTTTACTTGTTTATGATTCCAGACAAATAGACAATTGATTAGATTAACAATATCACACAATTTAAGTATTTTTGATAGAAAGTAAAGGATGTCAGAATTCGAATAATATTGCTTGAAGAATATTATTTTTAAAGCCTTGTTTTGTAGGTTAGATAACCTTAAAAAAGCATTAGACTTGCTTTGTCCCCAATCCTGACAAGCATATCTAAGATGTGATCCAAAAATTGCATGGTATATATTAAGTAAAGATTCATAATTGACAATTAGGTTTTTATACATCATTGTTAGTTGTTACGCTTTGTCAGTTTATTACTGTTTGTAACTGTAACTTTGTATGTAAAAACGATTGATGTATAGAAAGTTATACCGATTTATTTAAACTATTATAATTACTTTATTATTATTATTGTTATTACTATTATTAATATTATTATTATTATTACTAAGATTAATTGTATATAAATAAACTATTTTTTGAAGGTATTTACTTGAGATTAGTATTTCAATACTATTTGTAAATAGCCGTGAAAATTTATTTTCAGAATATATATGATTGATTGATTGATTGATTCATTTTAGATTGACTTGATTTGAAAATAATGAGTTTAGTTTTGTTGTTATTTAGGCTTAGTTTGTTAGAGCGCAGCCATTGAAGAAGATTGGATAAATCATGATTAATATGTTTGTTAATTTTCAATGATTTGTTTGTTATGAGTAAGTTGGTGTTGTCAACAAAATGGTAAGCCGTTAAAATTTTTCGAGATATTAAGATCATTTATAAATATAAGGAAAAGCATCATTGATGGAGACAAATTGCAATCTATTAAAAAGATATAATGAAAACCATTGGAGAGTATTACCTCGAACACCGAAGTGTTGCAATTTACTTAAGGAGTGATTAACAGAATAAAAGGCTTTCTTATACTCAAACATATAAAAGAAACCTCCAGACATTTGACAAAAAGATAAATAAGCACCTCACAAGTGACAATTACATGTTTAAAAAAATTTCAATTAATTAAATGTATGAAGTAATTATGTAATTATGATATACAAAACATATAAATATATATAAGCAAGGGAGATGCTGTTACATCAAATGAGGATTTGAGTTAAAGCAGCAATTTTTTCATTTTTTTTTTTTTTTTGTGCACATTTTAGAAATCAAAATGCATATATATATATATATATATATATATATATATATATATATATATATATATATATATATATATATATATATATATATATATATATATATATATATATATATATATATATATATATATATATATATATATATATATATATATATGTAATAGGTTTTAATCAGATAAATAAAAGTTCAAAACAATTAAGAATATGATAGATGAATAAGAACAAAACAATCTTTATTTTTATTATTTTAGAGAATACTTTAAGACAGAAGAATTCTCTTAGTTACATGCAACCAACTAAACTTATTTCTGTTTCAGAAAAAAAAATTATTTTTTGTACAGAATCAGAAACATTCTCCAAAATAGATTCAAATATATAGTTTTTTTCGAACTCTTTGCTTTCAAAATAACCAATATCAACTAAAACTATTTTACCATTAGCATAAGAGTAGTCTTGGTAACTCAGATCTGAAGTTATAAAAACATCTGCTTTTGCTTCTATAGCATTTTTAATAGCATAGCTTCCTGAACCAGAAAGAAAAGCTACAATAGAGATATATTTACAAAAAGTCGTTGAATGACGAAGGTTTTTGCAATTCATACTTTGTTTCAAAAATATTAAAAATTCTTGTAGTGGCAATGGTTTTTCAAGCTGTCCAATCAATCCAAAGCCAACATTTTGAAAGGTAGTTTCAATATTGTATATTTCATAGGCTACTTCCTCATATACATGGTTTGAGAAAAGTGCTTGCAACACTTTACTTTGTATATAACTATCAAAAAAGACCTCAATTTTTGTTTCTTTTGCTTCAATAAATTGGAGCTTTTGTCCAATATTTGGGTTGCTGCATTTGTTACCCATATATGTTCCAATGCCTTGTGTATTAAAACTGCAATTGCTGTAGTTACCAATTTTTCCAGCTCCTGCTTCAAACAAAGCTTCTCGTAATTTAATCAAATTTTCTGGAACTGTTGAAGTAATTAATTTTTTTATGGATTTATGAACTGGTAATAATACTTTTGTGTCCTGCAAACTTAACTTATTACATAAAATTTTAGTACTTTTTTTAAAGTCACGAAAAACTGAACAAAAAAAATAAACTGACAAGTCGCTTTTCACTGCTTTTATAAAAAGTTGTTCAGTGAAATTTTCAACAGTAAGTTTCTCCAACGTTTTTATAACAAAGGGTTGAAAACATATAAGCAAATTACATCTTTTAGTAATAGCTTCTTCGATAACATTATCATTAACGCCACAAGATATTAATACTCCACTTAATTCGTTTTCGTCATTTCCAACTAATAATTTTTGTTTACCATCAGTAAAACTTATAGAATTTTGAAGAATATCTAAAATTGCCTTAATTTTCATTTCATCTCGCTTATTATTTGCTATTTATGCTTTTTTTTTTGTTTGTTTTATTCGCTAATGTCAACCGTCACTAACCGTCAACTGTCGCTAACCGTCAATCGGGGTGACTTCGGACAATTTTCGAAGAAAATATTAAACTGTTTTATCAAAATCAATACAAAATGGAAATATTTTTGTGAATCGTACCACTGTAATTATAAAGAACATGAAGAAATTTTGGCTTTCAGAATTTTGGCCTTCCCAGGCTTTCAGAAATTTTGGCCTTCCCAATGTGATATTAGCATAAATAAACGGTCTGAAAATCGAAAAATCAAAATTGGGAAATGGGGTCGTTTAAAGTTAGAAGCATTATTGCCAGAAATATTGTTTTGTTTCATAAATGAATTTAACCAGTCATTTACAGGTATCTGGAAATTGCAATTGTTTAGCTCATTACGATTTTTGAGGAAATCAAAAGCCATCATTCTGACTTCTAATCTTCCGATAGGATAAACCCAATCAGCAACAGCTTCTAGCATTTGAGCAATGAGTACCTCATTTGCTTTGCTTATGATTGTCTAACCTCCAACCTTCTTTAAGGTGGATTTTCTAATGTGATCATGAAATGTTGATTTTGTGACTTTATGCTTATCAGCAGCTTTTCGAATACTCATGCTTTTTCTGTGATCTTCTATAGCTTTACTTATATCTTCTTTAGAGATTGTTCCATACAACACTTTTAAGTTTAGTTTACGTTTGTAGCTTCGCACCATCGCTAAAAGAAACTGAAGTAGAATAATAAGTAAAGCTCTGTCCGAAGTCACCCCGCTGTCCGAAGTCACCCCGCTGTCCGAAGTCACCCCGCTGTCCGAAGTCACCCCGCTGTCCGAAGTCACCCCGCTGTCCGGAGTCACCCCGCTGTCCGGAGTCACCTCGGTTGATGGTATATATTTATGGCCATATACTTGACGTTTTTAGGATGATTCAAAATAAGGTTTTAAATACTTAACAAAACGCAGACCAGAAAAGCTATTCTAAATATTTGAAAGAGAATAACTTCTTAATTCTGTATTTTATTAAAAAGTCAAAATTTTACTTGGGATTATCCTAAAGAACGTTAACCTATATTTCAAAAGGCAACAAGCTGATAATATATTTTTAGAACTTTTTTTAGCTATACTCATCAATAAATTTTAAGTTACATGTAATTTGCAGACGACCCTCAATGAAATATACGATTTTTCCTTATTAACGTCACATCAATTTTTAAAGCCGAAGTTATATTTGTAAATAAATTTTAACATGATCATATTGGTCTCAACTCTCAAGCCTTCAACAGACAACACAACTCTCAGCTGTATAATTCAGCATTGATTACTTTAGCTTAGTTAAGCTTGATTGATTATTTCAACTAATTCAGTTTTAATATATTTCTTTTTCTATATTTAAAATACTTTACACCGTTCTTTCGAATTTCATCAAAAAATTGTTTCTGTTCTTTTAAAATAGATATTTGTAAGAACATGAACCATATTCAGCTAATAAACTTTTAAAATGTAAATTCAGCTTGTAAACTTTAAAATATAAACTTGAGAGTTTGAAACTTGAAATGATTGTTAATCTTCAATCCGTTCAACTAAATTCCTCAAAAATAAAAGTTTCCTGTCACCAAAACAGCTGCATTTCTAATACAAAAACTGCTGTTGTATTTTTGCTTACTGTTACTTATTGTCTGCCATTTACATATCAACTTTAAAAAGCTTGAGGAATCAGTCCTATCTGAAAAATAACTTTTAATAGCTGCAGAATTTGTAGGATCAAATATTGCAAGAGCAAGTGGTACACTTTGTTTATTATCTCCAGAATGAAGTGATAACTTGAAACCATTTTTTAAATTTGACTGAAGTAATTAGTCTTTATCATTTACATTACAAAGTAACTTCAAAAATATTTCACCAGTATCTACATCAATTAATTCTAAATTATCTTATTTTCTAATGTCAAGGCATTAGAACATAAGAAAATTTAGAGAACAATGAAACATCCATAATTTCATCAACTACAATTGTTTCTGAAACTTCTAATACCAAAAAAATACCAAAGTGTTGATTAATTTCAAACTTAAATATCTATTTGTCATTATATAATTTGAGCTGATACCCTTCAAGGTTAAAATTATTTAAATCATTTAAACAGTGAGTTTTATCTTTTTCTATAAACATGCTGGATTCATCCTGATTTTTTTTTATGGATAACGGACAGACGGTGGCTATCTACCTTTCGATGTAGTTGTATATACTGATGATAGTTTTTTTTTAGTTAAGCAATAAATAAATGGAACAAGATTTAAGTCCTAATGTTACTCTTTTGCCAATTTTTAAATGTTTTTCTTTAAAATGTCTATCACAAAAAACTGAATTTTTACTGGAGGTTTAACTTTTGATTGATAAACTAACTCTTTTTTTATATCCAGTTTTACAGTAATCTACAGCACATGTATTAACCATAACTACAGTACATGTATTAACCATATTATGAATATTTAAATAATCAATTTTATAAGACATTTAAGTTCCAAAGTTAAGCTTCTTAATTTTCGCTCCGAAAAGCCGCGCAAATGTTTCAATCTTAAATATTTGATTTTATTGGTAGTTTCTAGTTTTTTTAATACAGACATATCGTCAGCCGAGAACCAAGAGACCGTATGTCCCCTAGGGTTATGACTTTTTGACTTTTTAAAAAAAAATTTCCTGTGTCATAAATTGATGAACTTTTGTTAGAAAGCATTGAAAACATGTTCAATTCCTCTTGGGTGTAAAAAAAGGACCCCGCAATTAAAATTACGAATCTTCATTTATTTAATCTTGTTACTGCATCTGCTTATACGTGTGGCTGAAAATCATTTAAAACTTGTATAGATTAGAAGTGTTTAGAACTTTAGAAAATTTTGGAAAACAATCTGGACCAATAATCTGGTAAAATTTGAAGACTCTCATAAAAGAAGAACAATGGTCCCTTTAGAAGAATATTCACTGGAAGAAAAAAGCAAAATGCCTCTCCAAAAGCAAACTATCGGACGCTACTATTTCCTTGGACCAAAAATCAAAGGAAGAAAGGAGCAAATGGCGGAAATTTCCAAGGAAGTCACCAAATTGTGGATGAATAAACTGGATTTTCCTCATGTATCTGATCAAGTTATACGAGCAAAGCTTGATAAAATACTGAGATGTTATGATGAATGTGTCAAGCGGGGAAGCTACGAAGAAGAAGAAGAAGAAGAAGAAGAAGAAGAAGAAGAAGAAGGAGAAGAAGAAGAAGAAGAAGAAGAAGAAGAAGAAGAAGAAGAAGAAGAAGAAGAAGAAGAAGAAGAAGAAGAAGAAGAAGAAAGAAGAAGAAGAAGAAGAAGAAGAAGAAGAAGAAGAAGAAGAAGAAGAAGAAGAAGAAGAAGAAGAAGAAGAAGAAGAAGAAGAAGAAGAAGAAGAAGAAGAAGAAGAAGAAGAAGAAGAAGAAGAAGAAGAAGAAGAAGAAGAAGAAGAAGAAGAAGAAGAAGAAGAAGAAGAAGAAGAAGAAGAAGAAGAAGAAGAAGAAGAAGAAGAAGAAGAAGAAGAAGAAGAAGAAGAAGAAGAAAAAGAGACACCAAGCAGAAAACATCATAAAAGCAAAATCGCAGTCAACTTGGTGACCTACACAAGAGTATCAACATATTTCGTCGTCTTTAAAAATGAAAGAAGAGAAATCGAATTGGATGTCCTGGGCCTGGTAGATGTCAGGGAAAAAACTATTGCTAAAGAAATTTCTAAAGTCCTCGATAAATTTCACCTATGGAATCCAATACAGATGATTGTTGCAGATACCACCAGCGTTGACACCGGAAAAAAGAATGGTGTTGTTGTAATATTGCAACGAATGTTCACAGAAAAACCCATCAACAAACCTCAGTTTATCAGTTGTCAACACCATGTAATAGATAGAACCCTCCGTTTGGTGATGGATGAAGAACTTGGAAGTAAAACACAATCGCCGAACATCGAATATCCATTTGTATCTTAACTATTGAAGGAGTACAAACAACTAAAAATACAGTTTGATGGAATGGAAGTAATTCTCGAAACATCAGGCTGGAGAGATGATATGAAGTTTTTATTTCATCTCACTCGAGTGTTTCAATTTTTTGATGAAAAGGGACATTTTCTATTGATCAGGTTTTAGAAGTTATCCGACATCAGCAGAGCAATGTGGAATTCCATAGCTATACTAGCGATCCTGGCCTTCATTTGAATTCCTTCAACAAGGATAGTTCTGCAGAAAGTCGATTTCTAGATTAATACGCTTTTTATATCAACATAACCAAACCGGTTTTATTTATTTCATATGCTTATAATAAAAAGCAATTACTTGTTTTATCAAAAAAACAAAAAACAAAAAAAATCATCAATAATAATTAAGATTTTAGATATAAACTAAAAGAATTTTATCAGAGTGTGAATTACTTTTGTGGTTTTACATTTTATTTCAGAATTATAATATTAAAATCAGAAAAAAAAACAACTTTAAATCCATTAGCTAGAAAAAATATTTCCTGAGAAACAGTTTTTGGAAAGTCTCAGGAAATACTTTTTCTATATATACTGGATGAAATACACCATTACTGAGTAGAAATATTGTAAACACTAAATTGAAATTTTTTTCAAAGGAATATTTTCAAAGGAACTTTTTCAAAGGATCAAGTCAGATTTTACATGTTATGAGAAAAATTAAATAAAACAGATTATCAAGAAATATATATTTTTTAATAATTACTTTTTTATTAATTAAGAATAATTTCGATACTCCAAGAAGTCCTAACGGTCATGACTCAGAGCACCGTGGATAAGCATTTAACCAGGAAGTTCACGCCTCCTTTTTTACAAATACAGTACCATCTCCGTAATTCGAATCTCCTTAATTCGAAAACCTCCATAATTCGATTAAATGCTAAGTCACCGTGAAATGCGTTTAAGAAAAATTAACTTTCTATAATTAGAAAATCTCTCTAATTGGAACTTTTATTTTCCCCTCAAAATTCGAATTAGAGAGATTCTACTGTAATACATATTGCCAGAGTCGGCTTCGAACCGCACACCTCCAGTTTTAAAGTCAGAACTTTAACCATGGCTGCAGTACTTAAATTACTAGACCATAGTTGCAATTTTTTATTCATACTAACCTTGTTAGATTTGTATCTTTTTCAATAAGAAACACAAATGTTGTAAAAAACTCAATTTTGGAAAAAATGGACGAACCTCGCTAGTAGAAAAATTTAAATTAAAAAGAATGTCACACATTGTAATTATCTGTCGCATAACTAAAAATCTAATATTACTAAAGTTTAGTTAAAACGTATAAATATATACAAAATATATGAAATGTATAAACATATATAAAACAAACAAAAAATTAAAACCAAGAATAAAATGTAAATTTATACAACGGACTCCTGTTTGCTTTATATATAAATATGCTTTATAAGGTTATAGATATTGACTATGAGATATTGTAACCGCGAACAGTATCTAGCCTGTCTTTTTCTTTTGCATGGTAATAAATAACTTTTACCATATTACCATATTTAAAAAAAATTATGTTAGATATGATAATGAAATCTCTATAGTCATTCTGTTTACAAATCGTAACGTCATTTTGTGATCTTAAAACAAAGTTGCCTTCTTTTTAATTTTGATTTTTTAATTGTTTCTGGGTTACGTTTTTTTGATCTTTTCTGAGCGTTTCCGTGATGTATTTTACGTAGATAGGAATATTATAAGAGCGATGCATATTAATTGCATCGTCATGCATATTAATTGAGTGGATAGAAATAATATCATAAATATATCAGCGCACAAAGGATCCGTTGTTCAAATCTCACCACTAGGCAAGTTTAGCGACATCAGTTTGGAAGGAGGTGTGATCTACCAATTAAATACTCATCCGCGGTGCTCTGTGATAAGACCGTAAGAACTTTTTGGGGCACCTAAACAAAATTAAAGAAAAATAAAAGTACCAATACTAGCATCAATATTTTTATACTTTTTTTACGTTGTGATGTTAAGTTTATATTGATAACTGTGACAGCATATTTGTTTAGTTAACCATCTGATTGTTACAAAAAATGTTAGGGATGGATTTAAAGCAACAATCAGATTCATTACAAGTGTTTTATTGAAAATAAAGGTTTTGATAGTTAGTGCATTATTTTTCAATTGTTATTTTCGGAATCACTCACTTGTTATTTGGTTATCCAAACAAATTTGTTAACTTGAAAGTTCTAATTACCTCACCAATTTCAGACTCCACCTCTAGTTTGAGTTTTTCTGATTTTCATCGTTTCTTCACTTGTATAAACACTACTTTTTATTATTATTATAATTATTATTGTTATTATTGTTATTATTATTATTGTTATTATTGTTATTATTATTATTACTATTATGATTATTATTATTGTTATTATTATTGTTAGAACATCTATAAATATAATAAGTGGATTCTGCGGAAGTCGATGGTTTTAATAATGAAGAAGATTTTAGGGCGGGGTTTAGTTAATACATTATAAATAATGTAAACTAAGTTGTGATACAATAAGGAAAAGGGTTAATTATTAGGGTTATTACAAAATAAGTGCTACATTTATTAATAAAAATATGTAAACTTTCCGTCAATATTCTTGATTAATAAATGTATGTAAATGATGGTTATACAAAACCCTTTTAAAATTATAAATATTCTAAAAAATCCACTCATTATTTTGTGTTTATATTAATTTTCTATTCTGTCTCATTATTTTCACAAATTATTGTGAAACAACTTTTTTCTCGTCTCATCGTTGTAACTCATCTTGAGCGTTTTAAACAGAAAATATTTAAATGGTTTGAAACGCGTCACGTGGTTTAATATTTAAATGGTTTGAAACGCGCTGTAATTAACTTTAAACATTTTTTTGGCGTAACCAGCGGAAAAAGTATATTTTATATTCAGCGGTTAGAGTAAATTTTATATAAGTTGCAAAAGTTTTATAATTTTTAACTAATAAAGTGTATTCAAGAATTTAAAAGATTCAAAATGGGTAGGGATAACACACTACATTATTTCGAAAAAAATCGTCAATGTCTCGGCAAGTTTTTTAAAAACACCCACATACAAAATAATCATGAAAAAGAGCGAGGAAAAAGCACGTGCCCTCCTCGTACCATACCTTCCCCCCTCCCTAGGTGTCGTTGGCCCTGCTTCAATAATCTGCCGTTAAATATATAACCAATAAATATTTTATTACTGTTTTTAACAGATTTAATGGAGCAAAGCAACATCACCCAGAAAAGAGTAAATAAAATACAGACGAATGTTTATAAACTAGATAAATACCAAATAATATATATTTTTCAGTTATTTAGGTGCTCCAAAGAGCATCAATATTGAGTATATGGCCAGAGTTGGCACTGAACCACGGACCTCTAGTTCTGAATCCGAAACTCTTACCACTACTCCACGGCTTCAAATTTTTAATATACATGCTGATATATTATATAGTATATTTATATACATGCTGATATATTATGTGGTATATCTTATATTCATGCTGACATGTTACATTTGATATGTTACATCTGATATGTTACATCTGATATGTTACAACAAACTGCTAAGTGTCATTAATGGAGTTAAAGGGTCAATACGAGGGGACATAGGCCCATTTAAGTATACTAAGTACACGTTGCAAAAAAAACCTTGTTTAATAGTATTTGTTTTGTATAGAAACAAAATAGTGTTTTTAAAGTTAAAAGAAATGTCAAGGTTCTCAAATATGGCGAAGTTTAAATGGAGGGGGACTTAACCCCATTTAACATTTTAGATGTTTGCTACAAACTTTTTTTTTCAAATAAAAGTCAAATAATTTAAAAAAATATAAAACGATAACAAAAATTTATAATGTTTAAAATATTGTACATAATCCAACAAAAAATATATAATTCATCTTCCAGCTCTAAAACAGTATGTCAACGTTAATGATAAATTTAACTCTTCTTCCATTAAAACTAACTACAGAGTTCTTTTATTTTTATAAAACTAATACTCTTGATAAAAATTTTTTTTTTTTTTGTAAGTTGCAACTAACATACTTATTGGATTTTAAGCCCCCCTTGTACTAATCCTTTTGTCCCATTTATGACTTTTAAAAATTTGTTCATATTTAAAAAAAAAAAATTATTGTTATAATACAAGTACTCATGAATAAAAAAGGTTTTATTTAAGTGCAAAAACATAAAAGCTGGCAGTCTCTCTGGTGAACAATGAGTTTTGATTATTTTTTAAAAAATTCACGTTTTGTACCCTTAAAAAAAATTGTGTTAACAAGCATTTAAACTAACAACAAGAATATTATTTAATTTTTGTTTGTTGTGCATATATACATATAGTGTTCTATAGCATATAGTGCATTTAGTGCATATATACATATAGTGTTCTATAGCATGCTCCTGCAATAATTCAATGACACTAGAGGATAGACTTTTTTTATTATTATGAATCGTTTTCTAAATGTGCAAATAAAAAGATGAGATGTGCATAAAAGATAAAGAAAAAGTTCTAATTTTTTTTTAAATTCAGAACTTTTTTGGTCAACGGATTGGTTGGTTGGATCGAAAGTTTTTATAAAACAAACTATAAGCTCTATTGGTAGCATTTTAAAGCACATTTGAAAATATACCTATTAGGTATGCTTTCCATTAAAGTAATTAATGGCTTCATAGCCATAATTTAAATCTTATGAAGTGTTTGAGCCGGAGGATGCCATGGTAAGTCTCCATTTAGCAAAATAGGTTTTTAGCTGAACTTTCTACGTTTTGACGACTTAATATAAAAGTCACCTAATGTTGTGTAATAGCATCAAGCGTTTACACAAAATCTACATCTACAAAACATTTATGCTCATTTTAGCAGCTGAGATATTGTATTTCTGAATAAAAACAAACGCTTTGTTATGTTTTTTTCTTTCGATGGGTCAATTTCAAGTTATAATATTTTTTCAAACCGGGCTTGGACTTTAACCTTCTAAAACTTAACAATTGTTTATTTATCCTCTGTTCTAGCCTCCTATTTCATAATTGGCATCTTGCAAGTGATAAAAAGTAAACATTCCAAAAACTTATTCAGATATTTAACTTGGAAACACTATGAGTGTCTTCTAGAGTATTTTTTCGCACAACTGCATAAATATTTTTACTTTAAATAGGACATGCATCACACACTGAACAACATTGTTGGTTGCTGTGGAAATAATAGTTTGATTTTTTCCAACTATCGTTGTTTTTTATATTCCATTACATGTTTCATTAGACAATTTTTATTAGTTTGAAACTGATTGTCTACCAATAAATCAATTTTTAAATGAAATTTTGGTCATGTGGTGAACAAATTACTTTTATAAATAAAGTTTTTTACAAGCTGTATTTAAGAAATTTACTGCCATTTTAAATTGATTATTGTCGCATTTTCATCAAATATGTATTTTACATTTTTTATCGATTATAATTATATTGCTTACAGAAATTATCAAATAAGTTTTGAATAAATAATAATATATCGTAATGTCATTAAGTTATTAAAATTTTATTTTTTTACAGTTTAAGGGTTTTTATTAGTTTAAAATGGTAGCATCAAAAGATTGATATAAAGGTTTCAATTCGGTATAAATGTTCATTGAGCGAATACTAATAAGTAAGGGGCCATCCTTAAAGTACGCACGCAGTAAATCACTGATTTATGACCCCTCCTTCCCCCTTGTACGCACTGAAATGCTTTTAACGACTCTCCCCTCTTCGTACGTACGTACTGTTTATTACAAAATCGAGATTTTTACTCCCCTCCTTCACCAACAATAATAACTTAAGTAATAACTTAAGGATAGACGGAATTCCTGAAAATATCAATGAAACTTGGGATTAAACTGAACAAAAGGTTCAGAATTTATCATGTGTAAATATAGGAGTAAAAGGAGTCGAAATTGAAAGAGCGCATCGAGTTGGATTTAGAAAAGAAGCCCGATCCCGAACCATTATATTGAAGTTGTTAAGGTTTAAAGATAAATCAAACATTCTAAAAGAAACAAGAAAACTCAAAGGTCTGAATATTTACGTGAATGAAGATTTCTCTCAAGAGACAGCAAGAATACGAAGGAAGTTATTTTCTGAAGCCAAAGTAAGAAAATTAAATGGAGAAAATGTAATCGTCAGGTATGACAAACTTATTATTTTAAAAAATGTTTATAATAATTCAAAATGATATAGCTAGAAATCTAATCATTCTTAATTTTAAATATTATAATAATGAAAATGGTTAACAAATCAAACGTAACAAATCTTTTAGAAATTTTTAATAAACAAAACACACTTCTTTTGAATAATGATAATGATCCAGATGTAAACTTTTTTGAGGACGCCATAATCAACTCTAACTATTTTGATATTGAGGAAGTATAACCTCATGAATGCGTCACAAATGTTATTTTCAACTCTAACTTTAAACATTCGTAGTATGAACAAAAACTTTAAAAGTTTTAAATCAATGCTCAAAAATATAAACTCTGAGTTTACGGTAATATGCTTCATAGAAACATGGTGCAGAAATAAAAATAATAATTTTCAAATTCCAGGTTATAAGGCAATCCACCAAACTCGAGGTGGTGGCATTGGTGGTGGTGTATGCATTTTTGTTCATGACTCAATCCATTTTCAGAAAATAGAAATTTCAAGTATTCAAAACGCGGGCTTTGAATTTCTAACTATCGAATTATTAAACCACAATAATAAAAAAAACATTTTAATAACTGCTTTGTATAGACCGCCATGAGGAAATAAGAAATCTTTTTTAAAACACTTAAAATGCTACTTAAAAAAAGTAAAACACAAACAAATTTACATCACGGGAGACTATAACCTAAATCTTCTTAATGTTAAAACTGATAGCGATATAAAATTCTCAAACACTCTTTTTCAGTACAACATTATTCCCTTAATTAACAAATCTACTCGCGTAACTCTTCAAACCGAATCTCTCATTGATAATATTTTTACTAACAACTTTACAACATGCAACATTCAAAGCGGAATCATAAAAAGCGATATAAGCGACCACTTTCCAATCTTTTTCATTTCGGATTTTTTTAAAAAAGGAAAGAAAAACAAAGTACAAAGGGAAGTAAAAATGCAGATTAATGAAATTAATATTGAGGCGTTTAGAAATTATTTACTCAAAGTAAACCGGAAACAACTCAATAATTGCAAAGATGCTAATATAGCTTATGATTTTTTTTTACAATGAGTTCATTAATGCTTACAACAAAGCGTTTCCGATGAAGGAAATAAAAACTAAGCTTAAAAATCTGCAAAGTCCCTGGATTACAAAAGGGCTTATTAAATCTTCAAAGACTATATGAAAAATTCTTAAAAAATAAAACTTATCAAAACGAAAAAAAATATAAAATTTACAAAAACCTGTTTGAAAACCTGAAAAAGAAAGCTAAAAAAAATTATTTCTCAAAATCACTACAAAATAATATTGGTAATAACAAAAAAACTTGGGATATAATAAAGGAAGTGATAGGAAAAATAAACAAGGTCATGGTAACACTTTACCAAAAAATATATACATTGAAGATGAAAGAACAGTAATTAATGAGCGAAAAGTTATTGCAGAGAGTTTTAATAATTTTTTTATAAATGTCGGTCAAAACCTAGCAAATAAAATAACTCGCGGAAATAAAAATTTTAAATCATATATTAAAGAAGAGGACTGTGTGATAGATGAGCTTGAAGTATCTCCTGATGAACTTCGGTTTGCTTTTAATATGTTAAAACCAAACAAAAGCTCAGGCCTTGATGACATAAGCCCAAGGGTTGTTAAAGAAGTTTTTGATATTATTGAAAACCCCTTACTAACTATTTTTAATCTTTCATTTAATAATGGTATTTTTCCTGACCTCTTAAAACTAGCAAGAGTAGTTCCAATTTTTAAAGACGGATATTTCTAAATTATCTAATTATAGACATATCTCAATACTTCCATGTTTTTCTAAAATTCTAGAGAGAATAATGCATAATAGGCTATATACAATTATTTTATAAAACATAAATTGCTTAATAATAATCAGTACGGATTTAGCAAAGGGCATTCGACAGAACATGCAGTAATTAAATTAGTTAGAGAAATTTTAAACGGATTTGAAAACAACCAATATACTCTTGGGGTTTTTATTGACCTCTCAAAGGCCTTCGATACTGTGAACCATACTATTCTTCTTTACAAACTTAGATATTATGGTGTCAAAAATAATAGTTATAAATGGTTTTTTTCCTATCTTAATAATCGCAAACAATGTGTATTTTATGACAAAACCTGTACTAAACTAGAAAACATTTCTTGCGGAGTTCCACAGGGATCTATTCTAGGGCCTTTATTATTTATTTTCTATATAAACGATATTTACTTATCTTCTAGTGTACTAAATTTCAATCTTTTTGCTGACGACACTCAGGTTTTTTATACCCTCTCAAACATAGAGTCAATCTTTATCACTATGAATCGTGAGCTTGACAACCTCAATGAATGGTTGAAAGCCAACAAACTATCTCTAAATAAAACTAAAAGCAAATATATTCTTTTTTCTAAATCCTCCAAATCTGAAACTTTACCCCTAAAACTTCCAAATATTTCCATAGAAAAAACTAATTTAACGGGTGATGCGGAAGTTATCGGACAAAATAAAAACGTCAATAACTTAGTTATAAATAAAAAAACAAACTACTATTATATTTTTTTTAAATAAAGCATTTATCTTTTAATAAAAATATATTATTTTTTATATGAAAAAACACCACCATCTGTAATTGATCTCAATTTTGCTCTGACGCCTTTCATATGCGACTGTAAAAAGTTTAAATAAATTTCTTGTAGTTTTAGTTTAATGCGATCAATCAAAACTTACTCTGTTGAAGCTTGCCAATCTCCCTCGTAAACCTTCTGTGCCAAATGTCCCCAAAAATTTTCAATCGGTCGTGCTTGAGGCACATTTGGGGGATTGGATTCTTTATCAACGTAATAGACATATTGGTCCATCCAATTTAGAGAATCTTTAGAATAATGAAAACTTGCTAAATCTGGCCAAAATAAATAGTTAAAGTCTCCATGATACTTGTGAATAAATGGAAGAAGTCGTTTTTCTAAACATTCATTAATATAGATTGATGAATTAATCGCTACAGCCTTGGAAGTGCGAAACAATGGCTCGGACATACCACGGTCAGATATGGCTATCCACATTAATAATTTTTTTGGAAATTTCTCTTTTCCTATAAAACGAACACTTTCTGGGCATGTCTTTTTGTTGTTTGTGTAGTATCCAGAATTTCCAGGCATGTTGTCCCCTGCAAAACAAAAGTATTTTTCGTCATCGATGACTAGAAGCGATTTTGTGTTAAAGAGTTGGTTAACTAGTTTCCTGCTTCTTTTCTTTGCCTTTATTTGTTGTTGTATAGTGTATTTTGGAGTCAAGTTTTCTATATTTAGTATTCATTTTTTTTTAACTGACGGCCAATTGTCGATTGATTTACACCGAATTTAATACCTATTTTTCTCTGACTGACCCCTTTTCGATTGTTGACAAGTCTCGTTAACTCGGCTTTCATTTCTCTAGTCCAGGATGTCGGACAACCAGGGTGCTTTCTATTAGAAAACGATTGAACAGTTTCAAGTCTTTTTAGGTTATCATATATTGTACTTCGAGCAAATCCTTCCTTTTCAAAATGATTTACGATTTTTTTTTTTTTTAATGTTAGGTTTATTTACAAAAAACATTTTTAGTCGCTTTCGAAAAGATTCTCGTTCAGCTGCATTTAACCTCATTTTAAATAATTGTGTTTCAAATAATAAAGTTTATATTTTATAGAACGTTTATGCCTACGCATAAAACCACAAAAACTAATTATTATGCTCAAATAATGAAATTAGGATTTGTCTGATAACTTCCGCATCACCCGTTACAACCAGGGTTGTTACCTGTCAAATGTCTGAGACATATTTTCTGCTGACATAAAATATGTCCCACATATTTTCTATCGACATATTTTGACATAATTTTATGTCTGAATTATTTTCTGCTGACATAAAATATGTCAGACATATTTTCTATGGACATATTTTGACATAATTTTATGTTTGAATTATTTTCTGCTGACATAAAATATGTCAGACATATTTTCTACGGACATATTTTGACATAAATTATGTCTGACATATTTGCTGTTTGATATTCTTGAAGAAAAAATCTATCTAACAAATTTATTGCGCATTTCAGCTTAATTTAAAGAGTAAAGTGAAAATAGTCTAACAAATTTGTTGCTTTTTTGCTTCATTAAACTTTTTTTTTGGTTATGATTACATAAAAAACTTACATCGAAATGTAATTTACTTTTTAAATGTAAAAGATTTTATTTATGAAATAAACTTACGTAAATATAATATTTAAAAGACATAACACTTACTTTACAAAGTAAAATAAAACTACATCGTAACAACAAATTACTTTTACGTGTAAAAGTAAGTAATTAGCAAAAACAGCTTACACAAAAGTAATTTGAAAAAAATTTACTTTTACAAATAAAAGTAATTTTTTTCTTTGAAATTTTATACTTTACTTGGTAAGTAAGTAAAAAGTAAGTTATATTATTTACTTTCTCAAAGAACAGTCATTTCATGTTGATTTAACATAAATTTTGAGATAGGTAGCGTATTCAAATCTATTGCCTGTTTTTTTTTTCACGTATATCGTAAAGGGTAGTTCTATTATAATTAGGGGCAAATATAGCCTATACTAGTAGTATAGAGACGGGCTCCCTGTCGCATGAGTACTAATAGGGGCTGCTAAATAATCATTGATTTTTTATTTCTTTTTGTTTGTTTAGTAGATTAGGTTAATGGCCATAATGAAAGTTTGTCGGGGGAAGATGGGGAAAGGGGGCATAATTTCTAAGCTATGAGTAATTCATGCATGTGTAAACCTTCCAGCATTTGTGTAAACTTAATAAAAGTACAAGTTGAAATTGTTTTCAGAGCACGGGAAAGAACTCCACTTTTTTGAATCTTTTTTTTTTTTTAATTTTACTTTATCATTCCGGCTTTACTTTGATTTTACTTTATCTTGAAAGCATTTGTGTAGTCCCGATGAACGTGCATGTTAAATTTGTTTCCCGGGCAAGGAAGTCGTACCCTTACTTTTTTTCTCTAATATTTTATTTTTCTTTAAAGTTGGGGTTTATAACTTTTAAAAAAAAAGATTTTTTGCATAAAAGCTTTGAAAACATTTTTTTGATTTATTTGTTTCAGTAATAATTTTTTTTCGGGAGGAAATAAGTTAGTGGCCCAGATAAAAATTTACCGTACAGGAGCCGGGCATATTTGTAGTTATGCTGCTGCTTTTTGCTTCTCTTATTCAGCGTGGTTGTTGTCAGAGCCGTCCCGAAGAGGTCTCCGATTGAGGTGGGGATTCGTATGTGTTTTTTGCCAACTAGAGACACACACGCACACAAAAAAAAAGGTCCTCGATACTTGATATTTGCCAACAATACTTCAAAACTTGCCAACTAAATGTACACATGTGCTAACTCAAATACATATATATAATAGCTTTGGGGTGAAGGATACCCCCTCACCCCCATTCGGGACGGCACTGGTCAGCTCTGGTCGAAACAGTCACTCAGAAATGAAAATTAATTTTTTTTGTTTTTTTTTTAATAGCTATTCATAAAACTGTTGTCTGGAATGAACTAAATTCACTTAGTCCATTCCAGAAAACAAGTATTCCTTTATTATTCTATTATCTAACAATTATTTGAGTTGGTCATTTCCAGAAATAACTTTTTTGGTTAGACTGGTTTTTAACAACCACGCTGAATAAAGGAAGCCAAAATACAAAACTTAGAATAAAATTGCAAAATGTAGAGCCATTTCCAAAGCAAGAACATTAAACCAGACAGTCTTTAAAAAAAAAAACTTTCAAACAACTGATGTAAATAACATCAAGATTAATTTGAAAAAAAAAATTAAAAAGTTAAAAAAGTATAAATGTAAAAGTATTTAACTTGAAAAAAAATGTATAACTTTTTATAACCGCAAAAACCTCTTATTTTAATTTATTTAATAAGCGTATTTAGTAGGATGGTTCAAAAAAGTACACTTTCAAGTTTAAAATTATATGGTCGATTGTGAAGAAAATTGTCTTGATGATGTTTTATCATACAGATGAAATAACATCAAATTCTTTTTTTTTCAGTAAATTTTTGTTACTTTTTTTATTTTAAATTTTCAAAAAATTTAAAGTAAAAAAATAACAAAAGTGTAAATCACAATATTTAAACAACCAGATTCCAATCACAAATTTAAAATCAGGCCCGTAGCAAGCTTTTTGTTTTTGTTTGAGAACTTAACTTTATGTAACGACATGAACCAAACTCCGAACATTTATATATTCATGTTTATGTAAAGCTTTTCAAAAGTATTGCGATAATCGGAGTCTGCTAAAAATAAACCCTTAAAAATGTTGACATCCCTTTTATACCACTGGTGTGAGAGTGATGAGTTTATAACATTTATAAATACATTTTTTCAACATTTTAAACTAAATTTAAGTTCATTAACAAGTCTCTAATATCATGCAGTAATCTCTTAATGTTCAAAAACTAAGAGCATATAAATTTTGAGCAACCTCTCCAATTATTTAGGGGATTTAATGGGATTTGATAATTATCAAATTAATTTTTTTTTCAAATATAATTTCGTCATTGGTTTTTTTTTTTTATTATTATATAAAGACATTCTTTAATACAGTGATGGATTTTTAATTTTTATAATTTTTTATTTTTCTTAATTTGCCGTTACAAATTATTAATTTTCTTTTGTAAAATATACGAAAGGCGGGGAAAAGAAGACAAAAATAGTCCTATTGCCAAGCCTCTAAATATCCGTACATAATAAAGACATTAAAAACTTGTCATTAAAAATTGATGATCATTTGTTTTTCTGAAGTTTGAGTTTAACAACCTTATTTAAGTTGACAATTATAGTTTTGTATTTTTTGAAAATATATCTAAAAAATTAAAATATATGTATTTGAAGTAACAAATTCTCCTGTTTTAGTATGTTATTTTAGAAAAAGGTGAATCTTTTTCTAAAATAACATACTAAAACAGAAGAAATATTGCATAAATAACAGAAATTTTGAATTTTTTTTTTTTTTTTAACATATAAATAAAATGGATTAAAAAAATTTTATCCATGAAAATATAAATTCAACAAATTACATGATTTAACTTTAAATGGATTTAAATACAAGTATTGCGTGGTATTATACCACATTAAAAGCGATGTAAAAAAGTTTCATAATATGAAAATGCGGCGTATTCTTTTATTACCAAACCTATTAAAGTTACTTAATCAACAGCATCTTTAACTAATAGTATTATTAATAGCTACGTACAAATGAAGTCTTTAAATGTGTTGTTAAAAACCATATTAAACTCATTTAAAGACTTTATGGTAACCAATAATATAATGATGTCTACTTGCGTAAACTCTGAGATGTAATATTATGATTCTGAAAAACCAATGATTTTGGCACTTAAGTATGATAAAACATACTTAAGTGCCAAACTCAAGTATGTTCTTGTTTATATCACATTAGAATGTTTAGAAAAATGTAAAAAAGTTTTACAATTTGTACATGCAACGGTTCCTTTTATCAACAAACCAATTACAATTAGTTAATCAATAGCCTCTTCTTTAACTAATAATATTATTATATAGTTACGTACAAATGAGGTTTTCTAAAAACCTTTTAATGTGTTGTTAAAAACCACATTAAACTCATTTAAAGACTTTATGGATAACCAAATAACCAATAACACAATGATGTCTTTAATAATTACATCAATATTACATCTCAAAATTTACGCTCGTAAATTATGAGATGTATTATTAATATAATTATGTAAACGCAATAACTTTGGTCAAAATGGTTTTTATAAGATTTCATATTAAATTTTCTTTAAAATTGTGCAATGTTGTGGTATAAACAAAAACATACTAAAGTACCAAACTTAATTGTGTTCTTCCTTATCACATAAGAATGTTTAGAAAAAGATTGAAACAATCACTTCATTTGGCGAGGATATAAACTTAGTGTAAGAAAACAAAAACAATAAAAATTACTAATTTGTTGCCCTCACATTTGTAGTAGGGATGGTAAATGTTTAAGGGCATTTTTGTATTCAGGCTCTAATCACCACAATTTTTATTTCTTTATCTACTTATAAATCATTTTTACGCTACAGCTCGGGATATAGGTATATTACACAACGGCCAAGCAAAGTGTATTTTGTTAGTAGACATACGTGGCCAAGGTGCCCAATTACTGTTTCTCTGGAGCGATAATTTTTCTTAAAAAAACAAACAAAAAAACTCTTTAAATATATCTTAGTGCTTCTGAACCTTGCGGTTCTTGGTTTAGTTGCTTGTGGGACCGTAAGTTTTGTATATACTGGCCTTGCAGTAGCTAGGCCACTGATACTACACTTAGATAAAGATATAAGACCTTTAGAGTCAAAGGATATTCTTGAGCTGGTGGACTTTTTTTGTATCAAAGTGGCGAAAAATCTTTACAAAAATAATGAGTCCTCTTAATAAAGTTCGGAACTCCTTAATCTTCAGGCCATGGTGTTATAGCTCCCATAATTCAGGACAAGTTTAAACTTTCCTTCGTTTTTAAATAATAAATGCATTTACGCAAAAAAATTGTAAAAAAAGACTAACAACTACGCCAATTATTTTCTTTTCTAATAAACTACCCTTTCTGAGTCACCCATGGGTATATGCGCCTTCTGCTAAATGCTTTATTTTAGCTTTGTCTAAATTCCAGACCTTTCGAATGGTTGGCCAGATAGTGAACATTTTTGAGACAGTTTGATTCAGAGAAGGGTTATAATAGTTAAAACTATCATAGACCGGAACGAGAGGGTTTTAATTATGGGTGGAAACCTATTATTGATATTTTCAAACTTTACAGGGAAGAAATACCTAAAACCGCGCAAATCGAATGTTGCGGCAAACTAAATGTTAGTGCCTTAAAGTTTTTCTTTTTTTCATTTCTTTTATACAAGATCATGTCAAAGTTATCTTAAAATATAAGTAAATTTATTTGCTTACTTTATATAAGTTACTTTTAATTTACTTTACAATTTATATAAAATGTAAGCTTATCTAATTTAAATTTGTTTTTATGTACAAAGCCAGAACCAGCTTTTTTCGGTCTTTTGAGATAGTTAACTTCCAGACATGGAGCAAACGCCAAACATTTATATATTTATACTTATGTCAAATAAGGATGCTTTGCAAAAATTTGCGATGATTGGAGGCTGGGAACATAAAAGCCCTAAATTTTGTGCCCCCTTTCCTGCCCCAAACGTGAGAGCAACAAGTTGACGAAATATTTTTTGTACTGTTCTCAACTAGACTTATATTCATCGATAAATTTTAAGTTTCATAGTATTATCTTTCAGCGTTCAAAAATATTGACCATATAAAATTTATAACCCCCTCAAATTGAGGGGGGTTTAAACTTTATATGATCATAATTTTTGAAGGCTAAAATATTTTACTATGAAATTTAAAATTTATCGATGAATATTAGTCTAGTTAAAAACAGTACAAAAAATATTTCATCAACTTGTTGCTCTCACAATTTGGGGCAGGGAGAGCACAAAATTTGGGGCTTTTTTGTTCCCAGCCTCCAATCATCGCAATTTTATGCATAGCATCCTTATTTGACATAAGTATAAACATATAAATGTTTGGAGTTTGCTCCATGTCTGGAAGTTAGCTATCTCAAAAACCAAAAAAAGCTGGTTACGGCTCTGATGTAATTTATTTTTAATAAAGATTTGTTATTACTTTTAAAATAAAAAATTCCTACTTAAAAAATATTATTTTATTTGTAAATTTAATTTACATTTGGTAGCATATTACTTTTATGTAATTTACTTTCATATGCAAGTTTTTTTTAAATATAATTTTTTTCTAATTAGTTACTTTTATAGGTAAATGTAAATTACAGTTTGAGAAACTGTTATATTATGTAATGTAATTTTCAAAAGTAATTAACTTTTAAATGTAAAAGTAAAATAGCTTTTTCACGTGACTTACTTTTACATGTAAAAGTAAATTACTTTTTGATGTAATCTTCTTTTACAAAACTTTTTTTTGAAAGTAAAAAATCGTTTCAAAAAAATAAGTTACTTATACGGAAATGTAAATTTACATAAAACGTTTCAAATTACTTATGTAATTTACTTTTTGATAAAAATTAACTTACTCGAGTAAGCAAAAAAAAAGTAAGTAAAAGTGCCATCCCTATTGATTAGTATTGATTAATAACCATTAGTAAAAAAGATAACGAAAATAAAATTGTCTTTTTCGTTCATATTTTTGATGATTTTTAAGGGGCTTGGTGATAAGACCAATTATGTCTTCTTCTTGCCCCTGCTATTTGTATTTATATTATGCTTTACGACTTTAATAAATTTATATGGCAAAAAAAAAAAAAAAAAAAAAAAAAAAAAAAAAAATTATATTAAATAATCAGCCCAAATACTTATGTTTACATATATTGCTTTTTTTTTAATTAAACAACGCATTTTTTTTTTGTGTTTTTATAACTTTCATGATTTTCTGTCGTTTTTACTTTTTTATTTTTAAAATTATTCTGCTGGAAGATTGTTAGCAACAAACTATTTTATTGCTGAAGTATTTGATTTGTTTTTGTTTTTGTATTTATACTGTCTTTTTGTCTTTTATCATTTATTGTGCATGTAAATTTTTGTGTGACGGGGCTCGGTGATAAGACAACCTGTCTTCTTCTTGCTCCGGCCAGGATTTTTCTTTTATTGTAATTTCTTTTTTGTAATATTTATCAACGGCAAAATAAATAAATAATAAAAATATAAAAAAAAATAAAAATATTGGCAATTTCCATTATAAGAATGTAAAAACCATCTCAAGCTGAGTTTTTATTACTGAAAGTGGTTTTTATTAGTATGAATAAACTTAAAATTATTTTTTTGAATAAAATAATAATAAAAAAACACTGTTTCAGTTATTTTTAAATAATAGTTGACCCTGAAAAAGATTTTATTTTGAAAAATTGAATTCAAAAGATTCTATGAAAAAAACGGATCACATAATTTCAAAAATTTTGTGCCAAATTAAATTCCTTTAAGCTGAAGAATTTGAAATACTTCGCAAAAATTATATTCAGCTCATTAAATTCATATTAAGAAGACTAACCGGTAGTAATTTATAACTAATTTCGAATAATATTCTTTTAGTTATAATAGTTATGATTTATTTAACAATAAAATAATTGAACCTGTCATTTTGAAAAGGGCACAAGTCCATTTATTTAGACTATTAAAAATTAACAAAACATGGTTTTTAATAAAATAATTATGCCTAAGGTTCTGTCAACTATTTCCCCGTCCTTGATATATCTGCAACTAACTCCAAACACGTTTCTTCCATATCGCGACGCACTATCAAACATCAACGACATAAAAACATTTTCAGTTTCTTCTCTTATTAGCGAAAAAATATTTTCACATGCATGTTGAATGTAGCGTTTCATGTTGTGACGATTTATAAAAATATTGAATTTTTTGAGTGCATTTTTTACTAAAGACATTTGTCCGATTTCATCAGCTGATGCTAAAGACAAGTTACGGCGCATCATTAATCGAATCATTTCTCCAATTAATTGATTTACATCAACTTCTTGCTTGATTCGTTTAATTAATTGAATTTCATCGTCATTTCGATGCCTTGTTGCTGGAGTAGCTTCAACTAATTCAATTTCGTCGGCTTTTTCTTTGTGTTTTCGAAGAAGGTGATCTTTGAGGTTACTTAATTTGCCTTAGTAAAATTTTTTGCACATTTTACATTTTCCTCCTTCTTAATTTATTTCAAATTGAGTTTTCACTAAATCATTTAATAAATTATTCTCCATTTTTGACTTTAAATCGTAAGGAAAACAAAATAAATAATTATTAAAATATATATTTCACTCAAAACATTTTATGCAAGTTTATGGCAGTTAACTATGCAATTATAATGCAATTGTCAGTTTTTTTAATGATAAATGTATCATAACTATTATAACTATAAGTATATTATTCGTAATTAGTTATAAATTATTAGAATCTTTTGAATTCAATTTTTCATAATGAAACCTTTTTCAAGATCAACTATTAATTAAAAATAACTGATAATGTTTTTTTCTATTATTATTTTGATCAAACGAATAATTTTAAGTTTAGTCATATTAATAAAAACCTTTTTCAGTAATAAAAACTCAGCTTGAGATGGTTTTTAGATTCTTATAACGGGAAATCGCCAATACTAATCGATACTAATCAATACTATCAAATGATGCATCAATACTAGTCAATATTAGTCACTACTATCAAATGATGGATCGCTAAAAAGGGCAGAAAAAGACCTTTATGAAACAACTGATTTTTGCTTATAGGGATTAAAATAAAAGTTTTATAAAGCATAACTGATTGCAAAAAAGCAACAAATTTGTTAGACTATTTTCACTTTATTCTTTAAATTAAGCTGAAATGCGCTATAAATTTGTTAGATTGAAATAAAATAATATGTCAGACATAAAGTTATGTCAAAATATGTCCATAGAAAATATGTCTGACATATTTTATGTCAGCAGAAAATAATTCCGACATAAAATTATGTCAAAATATGTTCATAGAAAAATATGTCTGACATATTTTATGTCCGCAGAAAATAATTCAGACATAAAATTATGTCAAAATATGTCAATAGAAAATATGTCTAACATATTTTATGTCAGCAGAATATAATTCAGACATAAAATTATGTCAAAATATGTCCATAGAAAATATGTCTGACATATTTTATGTCAGCAGAAAATAATTCAGACATAAAGTTATGTCAAAATATGTCTATAGAAAATATGTGGGACATATTTTATGTCGGCAGAAAATATGTCTAAAAATATGTCGACAGATCTTGTCGTAACAACCCTGGTTACAACGGACATTCTGCATTAAATTTTTAGGCGTTTTACTTGACGAACAAATAAGTTGGAAAGACCACATTAATTTAATAGAAAATAAAATTTCAAAGAGTTTTGGAATTATGTACAAGACAAGACATATGTTGGATAAAAACTTCTTAAAACTTATCTACTTTTCGTTTATCCATAGCTATATCAGTTATTGTAATATTGCGTGGGCCAGCATTTATCCATCAAAATTAAAGCGTATCTTAAATAAACAAAAACAAGCAAGCGGCCTTATATTAAATGCTAATAAATACACCAGTGCCAATCCACTGCTTAGAAAGCTTGGAGTGCCTAAAGTTTATCAATTAAATATTTACAGTATTCTTTTACTCATGTTTAGATTTAAATATCGTATGCTACCAAATATTTTTGACGACCTTTTTGTTATTATAAATCATAAATATCAAACAAAGCGTTCATTGCATAACTATCAGGTACCAAAAACCTTATTAAAACAGTCTAATTTCTTAATAACATACCGAGGGCCACATTTATGGAACTCATTCCTTCCAATTGGAAGTAAAACTTTAATTTCACTTCAAACTTGCAAAGTTATTTTAAAAAAACAGTTACTTGATTATGACATATCTCAAATTCTATTTTATTTTTAATATCTTCTTTTTAATTCTTAACTTTTCTTTCGTTTGCTTAAAAGCAAAACATATTTTTTTTTTGCTTATTTATCTAAATTTGTATTTATTTACTTTTTTTTATAAATATATATTTTTATGTATGTAAAAATATTTTTTTTTTATGTATAAAAAAATGTAAAATGTTTATTTAAAAGTATTTATATTATTTTATTGATATTGTAAAAATTGGTGATAGATTTATGATAGTGTAAACGATACAACGGGGCTAGATGATAAGACTTTTGTCTTCTGCCTGCTCCGGTCATATCTTAACTCAAAATATTTTGTTAATAACTTATTATAAAAATGACGAAATAAACTATAAAAAAAAACAAAAAAAAAACATGAATATTTCAGAACATAAACAATTTTTTTGTTATTTTTAATTTATTTTTGTTCCATAGTATACATTTTCGTGATTACATAATAAAGGTTCGTTAAGATTGAATATACATACAAATATAAAAAATCACAAACATAAATAATAAACAAACTTCTGTAATACGAACTGTAAGAAGAACGCGTGAAACTTGCAAAAGACCAAAAGGTCTTATCATCAAGAACCGCTTTACATTGTCATACACACACACACACACATATATATATATATATATATATATATATATATATATATATATATATATACATATATATATATATATATATATATATATATATATACATATACATACATATATATATATATATATATATATATATATATATATATATATATATATATATATATATATATATATATATATATATATATATATATATATATATATATATACATACATATAGAAAACTAAAAATATTTACAAAATTTTTACGTTAACTTGTTACATTATAATTGTATTAAAATGTAAGATAACAATTATACAAACATATATCATTATTTTTTCTTAATATTACCACGTTTATTGCTAACGCAATTTTAAAAAAATATATATTCAAGTATATTAAAAAAATAAGAGTTTATATAAGAAGCTAGAAGTGAACAAATTTAGAAAAAATCAGTAAATTTTTATACTTTAAAATACTCTTTTTAATAGTTTTTTTAAAGCCATTTAAATTTTTGAAAGTCAATAATATTTTGATTAAGTAATAAAAACTTATTCCAGATATGAGGTGCACGATAAGTAATTTTAAATTGCTCATGCTTAGTTTTGCATGAAGGCTCTAAAAGGGTACTATTTGTGCGCAACAGGTATTTATACTCTGGCTTTTGTTTATAAAGACTATAGAAAATTGAAGGAGTTTTTATGCATTTTGCTATTATACATAAGACTTAGAACATTATATATATTTAGTTCAAACAATGTTAGTAAAGACATCTGTTAAAAAAGAGGCTTTGTGTGTTCTTTTTTATTTTTAAAATTAATTACTCGTATAGCATGCTTCTGTTTACGATAGAGAGGTTCTAGTTTGCTTTTATAGGTACTATCCCATGCTGTATTACCGTAATTTAAATAACTTTGAACAAAGCTAAAGTAGCTTTGTTTGAGTAGCGGCTTTTTCAATAAATGGCGTGATCGGTATATTATTCTGATACTTTTAGATATTTAACTACCTAAATAGGCAATATGTTTATTCTAATTTAGATTTTCGTCAATAAAAACACCTAAAAATTTAGTAACATTATCCCTACTTATTTCTCTATTTTCAATAAACAATTTTGGAAGAGAAGATTCGCCTTCTTTTTTTTTATAAGAAGGATGAAATAAAGAAAACTTCGTTTTACTTGAGTTAATAGAAAGTTTATTTGCCCTAAACCATCCAGAAATTTTTTCTAATTCTTGATTCATTTCTACGCACAGTTCGTTTATAATTTTTCCGGAGATAAAAAAGTTGCCATCATCAGCAAACATTATAGTTGAAATTCTTTTTGATGCCCGATAGAGATCGTTAACATAGATTAAAAAAAAGCAAAGGCCCAAGTATTGAACCCTGAGGAACACCACACTTTAATATAGAAGGATTAGAGAGTTTATTATCTTCATAGTATATAGATTGCACACGTTTATTTAAGTAGCTTTCTATCCATTTGTTCGTTCTACCCCTTATGCCATACATGTTAAGCTTTGATAATAATATTTTGTGGTCGACTGTATCAAAAGCCTTAGAGAGATCTATGAATACACCTAATGTAACTTCTCCGTTTGTAAAAAAGTTTTTTATTTCATCAACTAGGTGAAGGATTGCGTGTTCAGTTGATGTATTTTTTTGAAAACCGAATTGCTTGGAGTAAATAAAATTATTTTCTTTAAAAAAAGTATATACTCTATTGTGCATAATTCTCTCAAGTATCTTAGAGAATGTAGAAAGTATTGATATTGGTCTGTAATTACCTATTTCACTTGTATCTCCTGATTTATAAATAGGGTTTACTTTCGCAGTTTTCAGTTTTTCAGGAAAGATACTTTCCTTTAAGGAGTGTTTAAATATTTTAGATAAAGGAACTTTAAGCTCGTTTTGGAAGTTAATTACAATGTTGCTATTAATATCGTCGATTCCGGTTGCTTTGTTTCTTTTTAGGCTTTTAAAAGCATTGTCAAGTTCTAACATGGTTAGTTTTTCGTTATTCAATTCATTTTTATTACGATCTAAATATTTATCAAAAGACTTATTTACACTAGGAACTTGGGATGCAAGTTTAGATCCTATATTAACAAAGAAATTGTTAAACTCATTTGCAATGACGTTTTCATCATCAACTGTTATGTTTTCATCATCAATTGTTATTGTCATTTTTATAGTTTTAGGAAAGCACGGTATGTTAATTTTTGGTTTACCAATAATTTCATTTAATAATTGCCATGTTTTCCTAGAATCTGTTTGACACTTTTCAAGTAGTTTATTATAATAACTAGCTTTAGCGGTTTTTTTAATTTTCTCTAACTTGCATAATTCTTGTATTCCGATTTCTTTTCAGCGCATTTTTTTTAAGTTACTTTATATATAATCGTTGTTTCCGCTTAGATGGTTTTTTAAGACCTTTACTCAACCAAGGTGAATTTATGTCTTTAAATTTAATTGTTTTTACTACTTTGGGGAAGTGTTCATAAAGAAATAAAAAAATATCTATAAACGTATTATACATTAAATTGGTATCATTTGAGGATTCTAAATCTGACCAGTCAATATTGGCTAACTCACTTTTAAAGTTAACCTGGCTATCCAAAGAAAAATGCCGCCTTGTGATTGTTTTTTTTTCATTTGTTTTAATTTTATTTGAGGTATTTATTAAAATAAATATCGGAAAGTGATTCGATATAGATGTTTTAATTACTCCTTTCTTTAAGGAGATTTCGAATAAAGAATTTGTTAGTATATTATCTATTTGTGTTGCCAAATTTTTTGTAATTCGCGTTGGTTTATTTATAAGAGGAATTACACCAAATTGAAATAAATTATTGTAAAAACTTTGTGTTTCTTTACTATTTTCATAATTTAGAGCATTAAGATTAAAATCTCGTAGGATAAATAAATTCTTTTTCTTGGAAGCTTTTCAAAATAATATTTTGAAGATGATTTGAGAATATTTCTGCTGATGTTTGTGGCGGTTTATAACAGCATGATATTAAGGTGTTTTTAGAGTCATTGTTAATGATTTCAATAGAAACGAATTCCCTGTCGTAATCAGATATGCATAGGTCGTTTCGTAATTTATACCGCAAACTATTTTTGATGTAAATTACAACACCCCCGTCTTTTTTTTCGATTTCCTCTGCAAATGCACTTTCAATTAAATAACTCTTCATAGTTATTTAATTGAAAAAGCGTGCTTTCGTTAAATTCGTCATCAGTTAACCATGTTTCGCTTAAACAAATGATATTTAAAATAAAATTGCTTTCCTCTAAGAATATTTTAAAGTTTTCAAAATTTGCTTTAGCACTTCTCATATTAAGATGAACAAGAGAAAGGCTCTCATAAGGTTTAACATCTTTTAAATACTTATTTATTTCATCTGGAAATATATAAGGTGTTTCCATATTCATTAATGAAAAGTTATCAATAAAGCTTTTGTCAAGGTCATATTTATCAAAAGTGTTTTGATCATTTATTTTAAAAACCTTATCTGAAATGTTTTCAAAAAGACTTTCGTATTCAAACGTTTTCGGATTCATTTTAAAGGGTTTCGTTATTGATATATTATCAATAAAAATATTCAAAAAATAAATAAAAATTAAGTAAACCATAAATAAAATAAGTAGAAAATTACTATTTATTTGTTTTCCACTTGCATAAAATAACCTTGTCGTATGATATATAGGCAAACAACAAAAAACTTTTTCTCTCTTAATTATTTATTAAGAGAGAAAACAATTGTGACAGAAGTCAGAAAAAAAACATATTGACTTTTTACACTCTAAAATTCAATGTTTTTATAAGAAATAAAAAATCAAGTTTAGGAGAAAGAGAGAGAAACGTACTCACTGTCTTTAACACCCCTCCCCTTGTATGGATTCGTACGTTTTTGGGTCATCCCCCTTCCCCCATACCTGCGTACGTACTTTATGGATGGCCCCTAAGTAGAACTCAATAAAATAAAATAAATATTTTTTAAACCTCGTGTTTATAACAACAATTATTATAAAGTAGCAAAGGCGCAAACTAGAGTCGTAACAAAAACGCAAATTGGTAAATTAGGCTCAAAACTTATAGCAAAAACGTAAAGATATTCCAGATTGTTTTTAACAGAGTTAATAAAGCAAAGCAATATCAACCAGAAAAGAGTAGATAAAATACAGGCGAATGTTTATAAACAGAATAAATACCAAATAATATATATTTTTTCAGTTATTTAGGTGCTCCAAAAGGTTCGAACGGTTTTATTACAGAGCGCCAATGTTGGCGCTAATAAAATTACGACCAGAGTCGGCTCTGAACCACGGACCTCCTGTTCTGACGCCGAAATTCTAACCACTACACCGCGGCTGCATATATTTTATATACATGCTAATGTATTATATAGTATATTTTATATACATGCTAATATATTATATAGTATATTTTATATACATGCTGATATATTATATAGTATATTTATATTCAAGCTGATATATTATATAGAATATTTTATATACATGCTGATCTATTATATAATTTATTTTATATACTGATATATAATATACTATATTTATATACATGTTGATATATTATATAGTATATTTTTTATACATACTTATATATTATATGGTATATTTTATATTTATGGTGATATATATATATTATATTAACCCAGCTCCATTCACTTTAACTCGGCGTTTATTCTTAGCTTTTTGTCTGTTAAGGATTTCTGTGAACTTGTTTCCACTCCTCTTTCATTACTATAAATATCGTTCTTATTTAAATAGTAATATTTTACAATGCAACATCGAAAACCAAACATCAGAAGTGGATCTATAGCCCCTCTTCCTCTATAACTTTGGGGCTTAGTTCTATAGGCGGTCCATATGGTGGGTAGGGGGTTGAAATAAGTTTTACTTTTTTTTATATATACTCTAGCCCTTTACTAAACTAATTTGTTCCTTTCGCCACCCTGCGTCGTTATTTAAAGATATCAAGATTAGGATTGAAAACTTAAGGAAGAGAAAAACAAAAATTTAGTTTTAATTACTATTTATTCAAAAAAATGACGTTTATAACTTAATTAAAAATAACTTAATTCAAGAACAAAGTTGAAGACTAAACGTTGTAGCAAGTGATGGCCACATTGACTATCCGTTATGTGCTTCTCGTTTTATATTTGAAACTTTATTTGCATTGCTCTAGAAAATACAATAAGATGAGCTTTTAGAAAATACATAAGCATTGTTTATTAAACACTAATAAATTTTATTAATTAATACTGTAACATAACTAGCTTACCTTTAATAACTAGCTGTACGCCATAAAGAAGCAAGATGATTACTCATTGCACTTGAATCTATAGCTAAACCAGACCAGCATATGAAAATATTTGTACTAGAGGTTTTTATTTTGGGCCTAATTTTGTTAACAAATATTGCCAACCATTCAAATTCACTAGGTTTAAAATAATTTCCATTTCACCATAAGTTGCAAATGTTTTATGATTTTTGACTGATATAATAGTTAATCAAAATTTAGCGCGATAAAATAAAAAATATGTTTTTTAAACCTCAAGTCTATAACAACAATTATTATAATGTAGCGAAGGCTCAAATAAGAGTAACAAAAACGCATATTGGCGAATTGAGCGCAAAAGTTGTAGAAAAAATGCAATGATATCCAAGGGACATTCAAACAGCAGTTGTTTTATTTTAAACTCTCCTAACTTTATTATTATCGATAAAAAACGAATCAAAAAGGTTGTGTGGTGGTAAATAAGGGTGTGGGCGGTATCACACCCCCTAGCAATTGATTTTAGTTTGATTTGTCTGCAAATTTGCCCCTTCTAAACCTGGTTTGCCTACATTCTCATCCTACCCCCATCAATGATTCGTTCAATCTTTCCTCACCAAAAACTATGACCAGTATACGGTCCAACATAAGATGTCGGTGACATCGGTTAGGTTCGGCATTTCGACGCGTTAAATTAGCTGAGCTTATTGTTAAAAGCAAAAAAAACAAAACATTATCATATATAATAATATAAACTTGATTTTTCTTACCTTGATTTTTTTACTTAACTTGATTCTCTTCTCTTCTTAGTTTTATTCTCCTGTTGGTTATGATCAAAAAAGTAAATTTCATTAATGAAAATTTACTAAATTAAAACCACTTTTCAACAGTAGGCACACTAAAATAAAATGTTAAAGAGACTTTATAATTTCAAAGACATTATAATTATTAGTATTTTTATTAATTCCAATATTCCGACCTATGATAAACATTGTGCAGAAATCAAAACAAACAAACAAAAAAGAACGCATAACATAAAATAACATCGTACATTGAACATCCAATAATGAATTAATGAACATTGAATTATGAACATAATTCAATGTTCATTAATTCATATTAAAAAAATTAACTGAACTTTGTAATTCTTATATTCATATCATATATAGAGAGAAAATAATTTATTAATTGATAAGAAAATAAAATAAAAAATAACTCTATATCAAATATTTTAAAGTGACCGCAATAACATTAAATAATATATTTTAATATAACATTTAGGATAAATTATCTTATAATTTTGTATCATGGCTTTTAGTAAACAATTAAAATAGTATATTCAATAAATGAAACTATATAACCATTTTTAACAATAGACACCACGTGAAGGTAAGCCAGAGCCGTCTATCAAAAAATGCAAGTCGCAACACTTGCAGTACCTATTTTGCAAGTCCCAAAACTTATGGTACTTCTTTTTCTTACCTAATAAGTTCTCATTTTACTGCTATTAATAACTTAAGTGGTAATTATTTCAGATAAGATATATTGGGGAATGTAACGATAAACATTGATAAGATATTTTTCAATACCGATATTGTACTTATTCAATACTGACTTATTTTTATTTTGGAGCTTTGTTTCTTGCTTACTTCCAAAAACAGTTTAGGGTAAACTTGAAAACTTTAAATAAAAACCATTAAAGACCGTTTTATACAAAGCATTTGAAAGTATATAAAGTTAATTAAGGCAATTAATAAAAAATGACAAAAGTAAACTTTTCAAAATCAAATTATCTTGTCAGAATAGTCTCTTAATTTAGTAGTAAAACAAACAGTCTATAATATATTAAATTATTATTTTCAATGAATGTACTGATTTACTGTTGTTATTTTTATTTTATTATTCTATTTATTATCGCAAGTGTATTAAACACAGAGCAATTATGCTCTGTACAATATTACATGAGAAAAAGCAAGTGAAAAATAATTATCTGTTATTATTAAAATTTTTAAATACTATTTCAGATGCTTGCTCAAACAACAAAACAACATTATTTTAAATCTACACATGTAAATAAAAATAATAAACCAACACAAATAAAATAACGAAATAATTTATTACAAACCAACAAATGTAAAGAAATCCAAATATTAAAAAGAATTCCTAATAATATTTGCTTCAAACAGAAAGTGATTAGTTTGCCTTATAATTTTCTTTTTAATTAATAATGATGTAAGAATTTAATTAAGGCTTGAATAAAATTAAAAAAAAGGCTCTACTTAGCTGTCTTATGTTTTAATACCCTAATTAAATTAAGTTAACTTTTCAAAAAATTTAACCAACCAAATTTATTTTCACTATGCTGTTTGCTTAAACTTTTTTTGTGTATATATTTTATAAAATAAAAGAAATGCATACTGCAAAGCAAATATTTTGCCTAAAAATAAAAAGTAAAACAAACTTAAAATAGCTACATCTGCAATTTTTCTTCAGAAATCTGAAATATAAAATGAAGTACAGTCTAGAATAATAAAATGCTTTAATTGTATGTGTGCGTATATATATATATATATATATATATATATATATATATATATATATATATATATATATATATATATATATATATATATATTAGTGCTGGGCAAGTTAACGTGTTTTTAACTTGTTTCAACGCATTAATTAATCAATTAGTTTGTCAATTATTTAATAAACCAATTAGTTAATCAAACAATTCGTTTGTCGCGCGTTAAAAATTTTTCCGTTTGAGTCCGTTGCTTATGAAAACCATTCGCTTATATAAAAAATTTGTCAATGTATGTACATAAGCCCCCCCCCCCATTAGAATATTTATGTATGTTGTTTTGAACACATACCCATAGAGGTCAAAGCCACTGCCACTTGTACCTGCTTTATACAGCCGCCACTTTGCGTTATTAGCAACTACTAAGCCGCCAATCAAACAATATGTTCAGCTGCAGCCGATTTTAAAGTCACTATTGTTGGCTGGAAAAAAAAGAGAAGAGTTTAATAACCTAAAATCCTCTTGTATAACTTGAAAGCAACAAGTTATTCGGAGCTCCTTTTTTTGTGTGAGTAGCTTTTCAGTTTGCTATGTAAATTCTTTCTGAGATGAAATAATAACAAAGCACCCCCTCCTTTATTTAATTATATCAACGTCCGCCACTATATATTTTAAATACTGCGTTTTTTATTCTTGGCTTATAAATTTTTTTTAATCTTTCTAACATTTTTCAACTTAAATTAGTCGAATTAAACATAAACAGAGTTTGTATTACTTAGTAATGGATCGAGAAGAATCTCATATTTCACATAACAGTTTTTAAAATACTTGAACATTAAAATGTGTAGCTCATTTAAATGAAAAACCAGATTCAGCATTAGTATGGAAATACTATGGTCAAAATACACAAAATTGTAAAGTTATCAACGATGAACATTATTACTGTAGCCAATGTTTTTTGATAGAAAAACAAAAAGTCGAGTCCGCAGGTGCAGTACATTTATCAAAAATTCACAAGGTTAGAATTTCTACATCAAGCAGTAATTTGAAAAGTCATCTATTTCTTGTTCACAAAATGTTAACAGACAAACCGGCCGTTGAAAAGAAAAATGATCAACTTTTACGTAGATGGTGGAGTAGCTCTATAGCTAGTTCATCAAAATATGGTTTAAGTCGTGATCTTGTCCTTTGGTTTTCTACAGATCTACTACCATTTTCTCCATTTACCATTATTTCATAATGGAGGATTTAAAAAGTTATTTGAAAAAAACATTGGGTTAAAACTTCCCACACATTCTGCAAGTCAAGTTGCATTACCTGATATGTACAAATCTTTAAAGCGATCTGTATTAGAAAGTTTAAAATATATTGATGCAGCAACAATTTTATTTGATGGTTGGACGGAAAAGTACAAAAAAATTAATTATATAGGTCTGTAATGTTCCATTATTAATAAAAACTGGCATAAAAAAATTTTTACTCTGGCTTGTTTGCCTTTAGAAAGTCATACAGGTGAAAATTGTCATAATTTTATAAAAGACATTGTTCAAAAATTTTTTCAGAGGCGTTGTAGAGATATGAGGCTAAATACTGTGCATAATGGTGCAGCGAATATGATGAAAACCTCTAGGCTTTTAAGCTCAAAGGATCCACAACATTGTCTGACTCATATCTTGCATTTAATATTGATATGTGATGGCATAAACAACTGTACTGAAAAAAAATGTTTGTTAGAAAAAAGCAGACAAATTGTAACCTGCCTGAACTTCCAGTCAACTTTACCTTTAGAGGAATTATATGTGGTCAGTTCTGGGAATTCACTTCCTATTTTGCCATTAGTTAAACACAAAATACTAAACCTTCTTTCTTTTTGTGATTTAAATGAAATAAAAAAACTAAAGGAATATTGCTCCAAAAATTTTTTTTTATAGATCCAGTAACAAACATTTTATATTCAAGAGATGAAATAATAGAAAGTTTGTTGGAGAATGCTTTAAACATAAAGGTGACCCAATTAGATTTAATTCAAGGTATTCTATGTCTATACAACTAATAACATCAATAAAAGAAGTTTTTGTTTTGGAAAAAATTACTGAAACACAAATAAATTTTATGAAAATTATTAATTTTTTTATATTATTTAATTGTGGAACACAGAGTAGTTATTTACAATTGTTAGACATTTTGAAATATTTTATTAACTCATTGAGTTCATCAAGTATCATTTGTTTATTATTGATATCACTTTTTATTAAATTTATTTATCTGTTTAGTTATATCAGAGTCAGAAAATGATAAAGATTTAAAAACAGATCCTAGTGCTAAGCAACAACTACTTCAAGGGATGAAGAAAAGTGTTACTTCTGCAGAAAAAAATTATCAAATTGATTTGGAAGTAGAGCAATTTATCTCGCATATACCTACGACAGATGGAGAACTGGATTGATTATTGTTTTGGTGGAATCAATCATAGTATCCACACTTAGGAGTGCTTTCAAAAGAGTATTTTAGTATACCAACCTCAAGTGTACCAGTGGAGTCCATGTTTTTATTAACTGGATTGATTTTGAACTCAAGAAGAAACAATTTAAGTTTCTCCAACATGAACACGACTCTCTTTATTCATGACAATATCAGTCTTATTTGATTTTTATAACTAAATAATTATAATTCAGAACAATTTGCGCAGTCAGAAGCCGGCCAGCCAGTATCAGCTAGTTGGTCTAGTTGCAAAGCTTTTAGCCATCTGATATAAATGTCAGCCAGCAAGATACATGATCTAAGCATGGCTTTAAACTCTACATACACATGAAAGTATAAATAAAATAAACTTACTTTAGTAGAAGTACTGGTTTTTTCTTTCGTAGACAATTCTAGTTCTCAACTGAAGCCAATTATAATTTGTTAACAATGTAGTGTTTTTACAACTCTCTTCAATGTTTGTTTTATTTAAAACACCACAATGTAGAAGTTCGTGGCAGGATGATCGGAGAAGTAAAATATCTTCCTTGTTAAATAATTTTGTGCGCTTTGGTGTAGCATTTGTCTAAAACATTTACATTTAAATAGTGTAATTTTCTACTTCTTTCATAAGTTGTTGTAAAATTGTAACTCAAAAACTTATAAAATTACACAAAACTAATTTGAATGTTTGAAATAGAAACAAAATTGCATACCTTTAAAATAGGATATTTTGTAATTTCTGCTGATTGAAGACTTCTGACCTTGTCATAAATTTTTTTAGGAGTGGAATTTATGCCAATAACAGGCATGCTGCTTATTATGGTACTCATTTGTGTAGGTGAATTTGGAAATTTATTTCTCAGGATATCCTCTTCCTGCTTGCTCCATTTTTTTCTTTCTGGAGTATTTTCTATATTTGGAACATGTTTCATGTCTGAAACAGATTCATTACTTTGAAAGAAAGACCTTACAACTCCACTAGCTTTTGTAGCATTATCTCGTTTTTCTGTTGTTAAATAAAACTTTTTTGCTGTTGCTTCAGAATGTCCCATGTGAGTAGCAACAATTCTAATATTATCTTGACTTGTGGTGTGAACACCTGTAGTAGCTCCCTTACGAAATAATGTAGCACAAACATTTCTTTTTTTGGAATTTATATCATAAATACCTGCTTTTTTCCAAAGGGTATCTAATCGGTTACTTATTGCACCAGATGCCATTGGTTTGCCAAACCAAGACGTGAATACATTATCACAGCTGCATAATATTTGTGATCTTATATTTTTTACATAAATTGTAAGCCATGAAAATGTTTCAGGTTCAAATATGATGTGTAAGTGTCCATATGTATCAAAGGTTTTATGATTGGCAACTGACACTGTGTAAGAATTTGTATTTTTTTTATATTTATAATATTCATCTAGCATCATATTTGCTACAATTCCAGACCTGCTTGCATTGCCTATATGGGTTTCAATTATCAAATGATCTCTCATCAAAATAAAATCACTTTGTGTGACTTGATATTTTTTTTCACCCTCAAAAAATACAAATAGTTTTTTAGCTTTTTCAGAAATTTCTGAATTTAAATATTTACAAATTTGTTCAGGAGTTACCATTGACTCGTGATCAATTTCTTGACGGATCCAGAAATTCTTTTGATTTTCTCTATTGTATCTCCTACTCCATACAGAAATTTGAATTTTCAATTCATTAATATCTGACTTTTTACAGTTAGATAATTTTAACGCAGCTTTGTTGATCATTAAAAAATTGCAAAAACTTTGTAAGGAGAATAAATATTTTTTTATGGAACCAGCTTTTAATTTTTTTTCTCAAGATGGGAAAGATAGATGTCACGACATGTATCAATGTTTAAAAAACTTTTTTATTCATGTGAGGTGCCAACTATTTTAATGTAATTTTTTACATCTATTACTGTTCTTTCAGATGAGCAACTTTTTCTCCTGTTATCAGGCCCAATAAGAAAAATTCTAAACTTACTGAGTAGCTCTAAAATATTTAAAGGAAAAGAAAAATTATCAACAAATAAAAACTCTTTATCTTCATTTTCTAATTCAGGGACTTCATAATCTATTTCCATTTCAGAATCTTCATGATAATCTTGATGTGCATCTTGAGTATCATGAATGTCTTGATTATGACAATCTTGATGAGTATCTTGAGTATCATGAACCTCTTGATTATGAAAATCTTGAGTATCATGAAGGTCTTGAATATCAAAATCTTGATTATCCTGAAAATGCTTTGACGTATTCACTATTAAGTCAATATTTTGCTGAAGAGAAGTTTTAGCTTCGATAACATTTTTATTTTCGTTTACGATAAAGTTTAAAAAATCATTTGGTAAGTATGCAATTCCAGCTTTTAAATCATTAAAATTAGAATCAGTTTTCTTTAAGTGGTGCACTCGCTTTAAATGGTCATCGAGTCGTTTAAATAATTATAATCACAACATACAACTTTAAATAAGATATGCATCACCCAAACTTTTTTTTCTAATACCAAAAACCGAACAAGCTTTACGCGCAATCTCTGGTAGAATATTATGCCTTTTACCAGTTATATGGCGTTTAAAATTGAAAGTTTCCTTTAGGCATCCTGGCAAAGGGCATTTTATTTTTCGGCGGTTTTCTAATCTGTATACAAAATTTTTAATTGGAAAAAATTCCACTTGCACATTTTGCAATAAAAATTAAAAGGAAATTAATTCTAATTCTAAAAACTAAGTATTTGTTCCATTTTAAAGAAAATTTATGATATTAATTTAATATAAAATGTCTTACGATTTCTGAACCTTTACTTTTGAAATATTCTTAACATAAAATTTATAACATATAAATATAAAATTATATCTCTGTCTCTGCCTCTCTCTCTCTCTCTCTCTCTCTCTCTCTCTCTCTATATATATATATATATATATATATACAAATATTTATATGCATATATATATATTTAAAATAAATAAAATATATATATATATATATATATATATATATATATATATATATATATATATATATATATATATATATATATATATATATATATATATACTTGGACTAAATTAGACATGCACGCAATTTAAAACGTTTTGAAGTGCAATAATACTCTTTTTTTAAATGTTTTTAAAATTACCGGATTACTGATTACCATAGCAGACAATTTAAGTAAGACATAGAAATATTTCATTTGCCCCCAGGGCTACCGAAAAAAACCCAGAAGGTACACCCCTGATATATATATCTACAAATGCATATAAAGGTAAGCAAAAGGTAAGCAAAATAGGTTACTATTTTCTCCAAAACAAATTGATCTCTGCCTCAACTCAAACCCTTTGATGTGTTATAAACTACCTTGCAAGTTCTCCCTAAATCAGTCGAAGCCCTCACCTATCCCTAAATCAGTGTGACATCATAGCGCTGACCAATGTGTGCAATATTAAATATCTCTTTTGTATCTTTTCTTTGTTAAAAACAAAAATGTTTCCATCTACAAACTTAATGATATTACAATGTTATCTTAATTAGTAATGGTCAAATGTTTCTGAATTTAATAATATTTTTTTAAATTATAATAATATATAATATATATATATATATATATTTTATATATTATTATAATTTAAAAAAAATATCATTAATATGTATATGTATGTGTGTATATATATACACACACACAAACACACACAAACTTGTACCTTTTTTTGCTCTCTAATATCTTTCTCATTAAATCCTTTAATTTCGAGAGCCGTATTACTTATAAAAGTTTCTAGTGTATCACAACCTAGCACCTGATCTAACTGAAACAAAAATTTAAATTATATATATATATAATTTAAAATTTATAAATATATATATATATATATATATATATATATATATATATATATATATATATATATATATTTATATATATATTATTTATACACACACACACACACACACACACACACACACACACACACACACACACACACACACACACACACACACAAATTTGTACCTTTTTTTGTTGTCTGACATTTTTATCTTTCAATCCTTTAATTTCGAGAATAGTATTACTTATAAAAGTTTCTAGTGTATCACAACCTAGCACCTGATCTAACTGAAACAAAAATAAATTAAATTATATATACATCATTGGCCATAAATTAGACCTCACTATTTATTTATTTTTTAAATCCTGATTTGATTGAAATTATTTTAAAAACTATTATACTTTTTCAATATTTTATTAGTACTAATTAATTTGTTAATTAATAATCATGTTAATTAATAATCATGTTTACTGTTTAATTGACATGTTCTTTCATTAAAATTTATTATGTACACCTTATTATAAATAATTTGATAACTATAAAACTTTTATTTTTTATGTTGGTCAAAAGTTAAGGCTCACTATTTTATTTTTAAAATTTAAGTAATATATTGGTGATTTTCTTCAATAATTTTAATTTTATTTTCATCTGCATTTATTATTACTGTTTTTTTGTTTTTTGTTTTAAATAGTACTAATAAAAACACAAATAAATTAAATAATAAAAAAGTACAAAATGAGCAAAAAAGTACAAAATGAGCAAAGAAATACAGCATGAAAGTGGCAATCTGCATGCAAGAAGGCCAGACTTTCAAAGAAACAGCAAAAACAAGGATTGCATGGTGCAATCAACATAAAAATTGGCCTTATTGCAAGTGGCAAAATGTTATATTCTCTGATGAAATGAATGTTGAGGTAGATATGCAAAAATGCCATGTTATGTAACGGCAATCACCTAAAGAGAGATTTGATTCAAATTGTAAATTAAAAAGAACTAAGCAAGGTAGTGGCAGTACTTAAGCCTGCATGAATTATGCAGGACTTGGATGCTATTAATTATTTGAAGGTAGACTTAATGCTAATAGATTTATTGAAATTTTAGATAATTGCCTTCTTCCCTCAATTGATATATTTAAAGAAGAAAACAGAAACATAATATATGATAGTTGCAGCATGCCATACAGCAAAATATGCAAATAATGGTTTGTTGACAACCAAATATCGACAATGTCTTGGCCTGCTAACAGCCCTGACTTAAATTGTATAGAAAATTTATGATAATGGTTAGATCATCATCTTGGAAAAATCATAATTTTAAATGTTGAACAATTAAAAATTGAAATAAGAAAACTGCTTGACAATGTGCCTAAAGAAATAACTCAAAATCTTGTAAATTCGATGCCAATGAGAGTAAATTTATGCTTACATGAGAAAGGAGATTCTACAAAATATTAGAATGCTTTTTTTAATAGTTTTCCTTTTGTAAATTGTTGTTCTTATATATTATTTGAAATATATCCTTAACTTTTGTCTAATCTTTTTTTAATAATAAAATAACATGTTTCGTTATTTTTCATTTTTTGGTATCAAGACCATTATGTTTAAAGTTATTTTTTTGATTTCCATAATGCATATAGATTTTACTTATAATATTAAAAAATAAAATATAAAAAATAAGTTTTGTTTTCAATTCATTTTATTTTGAATTAATGTTTTATAAAAAAAAAATAAGTGAGCTCTATATATTGCCGAGATGAGGCGGACTCCAAAACTACCATTTACCTCTGCAACATTTTAAAATTTTGTGTTGTTAATAATTCTTTTTCTTAAAATTTCTTAAATGAAATTGAATAAAAAAGGCTTTTTATTATACAATAAAGATTTATTTATAAAATTGGTTTTAGAAATTATTAGCAATACTTAAATGTTTCTGGATTTAATGATATTTTTTAAAATTATAATATTATATAAAATAATATACGCTTAAATATACCTTAAAATGAATGTCATCTAACACTACAGGTGGCAAAAAAAAATCAAAACCAGTTGATAATTTAGAATTGCTTACTCTCTAAAATAAAAAGTTATATCTATATAATCAATTTTATTCCAAAAAAATTATATTACTTAGGTTGTTAGGAAAGTTTGTAGAACTCCCCTATAAAATAAAAAAAAGAGTTTTCTTAAATTTAATTTTATTAAATGTTCAAAATAATGTCCATCATTATCTATATAAAGTTGCATCAAACCATTTGTAAACGTTTTTTTATACTCTTCTTTGGTTATACTTTGAAGTAGCTTCCTTATGCAAGTTTTTTGACTTTCGACATCAGTATCGTCATCAAGATTTTTTTTTTCAAGTCAAATAGCCAATAATCGGATGGAGCTAAGTCAGGTGAGTACGGTGGGTGGTAAATTATTGTAATTCCAGCTTGGTTTAGACAATTTGTGACGGTTTGAGTCACATGGGGTCAGTCGTTATCATGGAGAAATTTGAAATTTTGAGTGCCTGTTATAGGTCTTTGCTTATTTATTTCACATATAAGAGGTTTCAAACAATTTTTAATATAATATTCGATAGTAATGGTGTCTTCCTTTTCAACATAACCCAAAAACAACACTTGTTTTTTTGAAGATGTAGAACATGTTTTTCTGCTGTAACCTGTCGCATCTTACTATAGTTCTAAGACTTTCACCTTCACCAACCCAACTAGCGTAAGCCAACACTTTGGTCCAATTTGTCTCAAATAAAACCACAACTCATCCCCTGTAATAATATCACATAGTTTACATGGGCCGTTTCTGAAAAAGGCTAAATTTTCCTTACATGCCTCAACTCTATTCTTGCAATTTTGATCGGTTAACTCGTGGGGTATCCAACGTGATGCTAATTTTCTTTTCTTAAGTGTGTTGTGAATGATTTTATTGATTGTAAAACAATTAATCAATGTCAAGGCTTCAATTATATCATGTGTTGCATGCAGATTTTCTTCAATAATGGCTCGCACATGTTCAATATTCTCAGCTGTATACATGGTTTGAGGGTGCACTGAGTGAGTCATCTTTGAGGCTCTCTCGACCATCTTTAAATAAAGTAGCCCACTTAGCAACTAAACTACATTTTGGAGCTTGGTCACCATGAACTAAAACCAATTCATTGGTTATGTCTTGTGCTGAAACTCCAAGTAGAGCACAGGTTTTAATATATGTTCGATATTCAAATTTTTCTATTAAAAATTTTTTTTTTTTAAACATATGATAAAATTTAAATAACTTTTTTAATAAACATTCAAAATATTTTACCAAGTACTTAAAATGTTCATAATTAAACACAGTTTAAAATGATATACAAATATTTAACTATTTCCTGTCTCATCGTATCTTTATAGATGAAGTTCTATGAACTTCTCTAACAACCTAAGTATTATTAGGAACTTACTGTAAAATCATTGTCATTGAACATAGGAAGTTGTAAATAAGAATCAAGACAAGTCGTTGACTCAACCAATACCTTCTTAAAATAAAAACTAATATTTTAAATTCATTCATATCATCTATATCATTCATAGAAATTCTCTAGAATATTATTAGGGAACAACCAAATAAACCATCCCTAAAAAATTTGGTAATAAGTTTTCAATCCATATACATATAAAGTAGCACTGCATTACCAATATAAATATATATATATATAAAAAATATCAATACAAGTATTTAACCTTTCTTTTTTGTCTAACTACTTTTCTATCATATGTTTTTATATCAAGGGCACTATTATTGATAAAATTTTCTGGAAGATCACAACCTAACAGCTGATTTAAGAAAAAATATTTTTACAATTATATTATAAAATTATATCCAACTACATTTTCTTCACAAATAACCAGACACAAATTAATACTATTAATTCTATAAAAAATAAAACTCATGATTTATAAAGGATGCAGTAATTTGCTAGAATCTGGCTTATATCAAGAAACAAAATTGCTTGACAGGGATATATAAAAGAATCACAACTTAAAAAATAAATAGCAGTTTACATATCCATGATATGCAGTTTGGTTTTATGAGAGGAAAAGGAACAACATCAGCAGAACTTAAATTTTAAGAATTACTTAAAGAAAAATAAGATCTCAAAAATTCTAAATACCTTTAAAAAGCTTTCTTCAAAGGGTCTAAAAAGATTAACAACTCTTATACTTTATAATTTTGAAACTAATAAAAGGTTATTACAGTAGAGTCCCGTTAAGTTGGGCACTCAAGGGTAATAGATAAATAGTCTGACTTAGCGAATGACTGAGTAAAGCAAAGCTTTCGGATGTATAGAGAGTTCAAGGGGAATTGAAAATTGCGAGACTTAGTAAAAGACTTATCTAGGGTCCGAGTTAACAGAATTCTACTGTAATATAATTTATACTAGTATTATATTATGTTACAAAATAATAAAAAACTACTTCTCATTTGGAGTATCAGGCAGAAACCTTTCTGTACATTTTAACTCCTCTTTACAAGTCTGAAAATATACATAAAAGTTATAATAGATATAAATAGTATATGGTACCACTAGTGGAATCTCACTAGTGATACCATATATAATCCTTTATATATAGTATCACATATATACACATACAACACATATATACATTAGGGCTTCCAGTTTGAACATGTTCAGGTTCGAACGTTTGACCTTTTGACAGTTTTTAATGAGATTAAGTTCAAACCTTTTCCTTCTAAAATTTCGAACATTGTGGATATATTAAAATGGACAACTTTGTTTCAATTTTATAACATAATTTAATAAAGTTTGTTCCTAAAACTTATAAATTTAGTTTGGCTAGTAAAGTAATACTTCTAAGTAATACTGAGCTTTATGATTTTACTTGTAAATAACAACTAATTTGGATAATGTTAAAGTTGTTAGCACAACTAAAATAGACAAAGGGCTATTTTCAATTTTCATGAAAGTAATTTTATAAAGTGCAAACTTTGTCAACTTTCCCTAAAAAACCTTAACAACAACAGTTATTACAAAATATTCAAAACCTAACATAAAATGCAAACTTTGAAATGCAATAACCTCGTAAGCTTAAGTCATTTTTTTTTTTTACCTTTTTTTAGCTTGTATTACTGATAGTTAGTGATATGTTTAAGCTGTTCTTGCAGCTAGTAAAGATTAGTAATTGAATCTTGAATATCAAAAACCTGTTGAAAAAAGATAAATATATTTTTGAAGAAAGAAAAAATTTTTAGATTGCCAGTAATGATGTGATCACCAGTAATCACATCAAATGACTTTTTGAAACTATGACAAGTCTTCAATGATACTTTTTTTTTTGTGTAAGTTTAACATTCATTTTTACTGGTAACATGTAATCCAGGTTGTACTGGATTACATGTTACCAGTAGCAAGATAACCTGACTTTATGTAAGGATAACCTGACCTGACGGATACTATTTAATTTATCACAATTAATCAGTTAAATATTATACAAAAAATATTATACAAAAATTAATATTATACAATTAAAATATTATACAAAAAAATACTTTTCTGACTACTTTATACTATATTTTTTTGTATTTTAAAACAGAATTATAAAGTTAGAACTATTTCGAACTTTTTTCAGAAACATTTCGAACTAGTTCAGCTTTTAACTTTTAAAAAAAGGTTCTAACTGGAAGCCCTGATATATATATATATATATATATATATATATATATATATATATATATATATATATATATATATATATATACACACTTATATAACTATATATACACTTAAATAAATATATATATGTATATATATGTATATATATGTATATATATGTATATATATGTATATATATATATATATATATATATATATATATATATATATATATATATATATATATATATATATATATATATATATATATATATATATATATATATATATATATATATATATATATATATATATATATATATATATATATATATATATATGATACTATATATAATGTCCTTTTGATATTAGGGTTATAAGTGATCTGACATTTTGCTTTATTGAATTAAAAATTTACAAAACTAAATTATGGAATCAGTAAAACCAATTAGCTTTCAACATTCTTAACTTATTATTATAAAAATCATTCATAAAATAAGAAATATGAATTTACCTTAAAATCATTGTCATTTGACATAACTGGTTGCAAAAAAGAATCAAAAAAAGGCACTGATTTAACAGTAAACTCCTTAAAATAAAAAACTATATGTGTTATTCATATAAATATTAGATAAAAATAATTTCAATAATATTAGAGAATAGTCAATTAAACAAAACCACGCAGCATCTGTACAATATTAGGTCTTGAGTTTTTAATATATAATAATGTCAGTAAATAGTACTAATGTCAGGTACTTTCAATGTTTTGAACAGTTATGCAATCAAGATCAAGAATTTCACAAAAGGTATAAGTTTCAGAATAGATATACCCAATATTTCCTCTATTATAAATGGTATTAATTTAATAAACAATATCAATGTTATTAATAAATAGGAATGCTGTAATAAAAAATGACTTGGGATTTTATATTATCAGCTTGTTTTACACGTTTAGCAATTACATCAATCGTTTTCTGAAAATGATTTTTAACTTCAATATGTTGAATTTTTTAATTCAGAATCTATGAGGTGCATTATATTATTAGTGTAATCAGTGATCAGAAATTCGTTGAACACTCATCTAAGGGGTCATCCAAAATCATGCTGAGTTTAATTAATAGCTATAAGCAAGAAATTATTGTCTCTCATGCTCAGAGGATTTTATATTATTAAAGAGATTTTAATAATATAAAATTATTAAAGAGACAATAAAATTTTCCACACAAGAGAGACAATAATCTTAAACTTCTTAAAATTTATTTCTGTATGACGTACTTTTTAGAAAACTCCTTGTGTCGCATGTGTCTTAAAAAAAAATTTATATTACATTATGGAGTAGGTAAATCAATTGGACCATCACAATTTTTAACTTATTAAAAAACAAATCATTCATAAAATAAGATATTTATTAGTATAATTTACCTTAAAATCATTGTCATCTGACATAACATGTTGCAAATTAGAATCAAAACAAGTCTCTGATTCAATGATTACATCCTTAAAATAAAAAAATTATAATTCCTATATATTTATAAAAAAATTATTATGCATATATATCTTAAAATTATTATTTTTAAATAATAAGGAAATAACCAAAGAACAAAAAAGCATTTAAGAAAATTTAACTATGAGTTTAATTCAATAAAAATATTATAACCTATATTATCACTATAGTATATATAAATATGCTATAAACGAATAGCAATTTTCTAATTATTAAATCTATAGGGAATATATATATATATATATATATATATATATATATATATATATATATATATATATATATATATATATATATATATATATATATATACATATATATATATATATACATATATATATATATATACATATATATATATATATATATATATATATATATATATATATATATATATATATATATATATATATATATATATATATATATATATATATATATATATATATTATAGGGATATATATATATATACATATATTATATCTATAGGGAAACCAAAGAACAAAATAGCATGCAGATTTGCTAAAAATTTAAACATGAGTTTTAATTCTATAAAAATGATATACTTTATATTACCACTATAGTATATATATATATACTTATATACTATAGTGATAATATACTTTATATTACCACTAAAGTATATAATTGTTTAAGAAAAAGTTATATAAAATAAAAAATTTAATAGTCTAATTTACCTTAAAATCCTTGTCATCTGACATAACAGGTTGTAAATTGGAATCAAAACAATTCGCTGATTCAAAGGTTCCCTCCTTAAAATGAAATAATTCTTATTCGTATACATTTAGACAAAAATAATTTAAACAATATTAGGGAAATTAAAACAAGTAAACAAAAGACCATGCAGCATGTTCTATTTTTAAATATATATTCTTATTCATATATAGTTTGTAATTCTTTTTTAATTAATAATAAGGGAAACCAAAGAACAAAAAAGCATGCAGATTTGCTAAAAATTTAAACATGAGTTTTTAATTTAAAAAGCTGTTATAGTTATATCAACACTGTAGTATATGTAATTGCTAATAATTATCACATTTGTAGTCGATATTTCTAAACTGATGAATGGCTACACTTTTACTAAGACTTTTACTTTCCTTCGTCTTCGATTATCTTTTAGTCTCTCATGGAAACCTTATAAATAAATCATTGCAATATGAGCATCTGCTAATGTTGCTTCTCTTTATTGTGTTTTCCATTTTTTACATATACAAATCTTTTATCCGTGTCTGTATGAAATACTGTTGTCACATTTGGGCTGGTTGATCCAATGATGCCTTTTCTCTTGCAGACAAGGTACAAAAATGTATTGTAAACGTAGTTGGAGCTGTTTTATCTTTTAAGCAAAAATGGGAGTGAATAAGACGTATATATATATACATATATATATATATATATATATATATATATATATATATATATATATATATATATATATATATATATATATATATATATATATATATATCACACACACACACACATATATATATATATATATATATATATATATATATATATATATCTGTGTGTGTGTGTTGGTGTGTGTCATATTATTTATACATTTGATTTAAAATATATTTATAGTATTTGCTTCAAATAGCCTTGTAGTATGTGAAACAAAAAACTATTTCATTTTATTTTAAAAATGCAATAGTAAAAATTACCTTCAAATCAATGTCTGAGATAACAGGTTGCAAAAAAGAATCAAAACAGGTCACTGAATCAAGTGTTAACTCCTTATAAATTTTAGAGAAAAACAATTTGAATATTACTGCGGCATCCTTAAAATATTTAGTCTTGAATTTTTAATCTATATAAATATTATAATCTATATTAGCACTGAAGTAAGAATTTATTTCCACTGATAAAAAACTGCTTTTATTCTATCAATGTAAGTATTTAACCTTTATTTGTCCAACCGTTTTTCCTTTAAAAGTTTTGATTTCAAGGGCACTATTATTAACAAAAGCTTCTGGAGCGTCACAACCTAACAGCTGATTCAAAAAAAAATTAAAATTTGGTAATTTACAAATTATATACATTTATGTTCTCTTTACATAGTATAAAAATTTATATCAAAGTGAATTTTCATGAAGGTGAATTTTCAATTATTATAAAAAAAATTGCACTGTCAAGATTTAAAAACTAGGCATAAACTCACTAGAATGTGGTTTATATTAAGGAACAAAATTGCTTGACCAGGATATGAGAATTTTACTATAGCTGGATAGCTAGAGCATTATTATAGTTGGTAAAGGTTAATATTTATTATTATTTTGGAATTCTCTAAATATTTCATTTTTTGTTTCCATTAAAGCCATTCAAACTGAAAATTTAAAATCCATCATTTCACCAACTTAATCAAAAATAATTACTCCTTATCACAACACCATCACAAACAATTTCACCAGCCAACTACGGAACTATAGTTATAATAATCCTGTAGTAATACTTTAAAAATTAACCAACCAATTATTTGAAACTGTAGTAAAATAGTTTCCGTGATTCTATAAGTGATTTCAATAAATATAGTTTTGTTGTAATGTATTTACGTTGTATTATAAATACCTTTAAAAAGCTTTCTTCGAAGGGTCTAAAAAGATTAAAACTTTTATATTTTATAACTTTGAAACAAATAAAATATTGTTAAAATTTATATTGGTTATAAAATACTAAAAAACTACTTCTCGTTTCGTGTTTCAAACGGAAACCTTTCTGTAAATTTTAACTCCTTTTTACAAGTCTGAAAATAAACATAGAAATTATTTAATAGATACTTATATATGAAATTAATAAAACTTATATATGATATGTGAAAATAATGATGATGATGATGATGATGTGATGATGATGATGAAACCTAAATCAAGATTAAAAAAATTTTTTAGGTTAAGATCTCTCAGTATTCTCTATACCATTACAAAAGCTTTATTTATAAAACAGACCTTCACTGCAGGATACCCTGAATTTTTAGGATGAATAGAAGCAAAAACCTATAAAATAAAAGCATATTTAATTCCAAAAAAAAAATTAAGTTCATTGTCTATTATTTATAATAAACACACACCTCAGATGCCTTTAGAAAACTTTTTCTCAAAATCTAAATTGAAAACCAAATTTTTAAACAAATATTAATTGTTCTCCTAATAAAGCAATCTACTGTTGCTTAAAGCTATTTTTTTAAATTTTTTACAGTTGTCAAGTACATTATCTGAGTAAGTATAAAAAATAATATGAATAAAATTTCATAAACCTTTCCGCGAAGTAAATCACAAACATCATCCATTGTAAATGGTTTTAAATAGTCAGTCTAAAATAAATCCATTTTTTTAAACATAGTATTTAGTAGACCTAGGTCTGGTATTTAGTATAAAAATAACTATAACTGTAACATTTCTAGATAAATAGAATCTAAAAATTCACTTCTCCCTACATATATAGCAGGGATTAACAGTGGTTTGAAGTAAATTAATTAATTAGCAGGCAGTTGTATTTTAAAGAGTAAACTTGCACATGTAGCTCTCAATGAGCTATTTGGCATCACAGAACTCAAAATCCAAAATTGTAGATAACACTCGAATGCATTTATAAGCAACACTCATTTGCATTTGGCATATCCTTAGATAGTTGATCAATGTATGTACATAGTCTTTAAAGATTATGTTTTTTAAAAGGTGTGATATATAATTATAATAATTGAGGGAAAATATTAAATTTCATTAAATTGTCCTGGTTTAACTGCACTTTAAGTCCCTTATAACAACAACAAATCAAAGAATAATTAGTTTCAATTCAAATATTCAAACAATTAGTACTTCAAAATATTTAAAAAATATTTGCACGTTTTTATATTTTTTTATATAAATTGGCTGTACACACTTATAGTAAACAAAAAAAATATAAAAAATATGATAAATAAATAATAATGCTAAAGTTAATAAAGATTTAAACCATACTGAATCTCTCCACTTTTGATTTATTTTATCACCATAGTCATAGCGTAACTCTGTATGGTTAGCAATAAAACATTTTGCAAAAAACAAGACATGGTAGCTTTCACCAATCTTGCAGCACTTAGGCCTGCAATTTGCATATTTTTCAGGCGAGTCATTTACATAACGCCCATATGAAGATGTAGATGTTGCATCGATACTAAATTTTATTTTAAATATAAGTATACTATATTACTGACAAATAGCATTTTTTAACAAATAATTGAACTAATCAATTTTTTTATTAATTATCATGGTTTATAAATACCTTATTTTTTCAGAGCCAAAATTGACATCATAAATAAAGCATCCTTTTTTTAAAAAATAGTATTCTTCATGGCGTTTTTTTGCCTCCAATCGAGATATAATTTCTCCTTTATATTCTAGGAGAACTTCATTCGCTTCAAAATCTCTTAAAGTAAATATTCCGTAACCTGTATTAAATAAAGTATATATATATATATATATATATATATATATATAATCCCCCCCCCCCCCCCACACACACACCACACACACCACACACACACACACACACACACACACACCACACCCACACACACACACACACACACACACACACACACACACATATACATACACACATACAACCACATATAAGTATGTATGTATGTATGTATATATGTATATATGTATATATATATATATATATATATATATATATATATATATATATATATGTGTGTGTGTGTGTGTGTGTGTGTGTGTGTGTGTGTGTGTATGTGTGTGTGTGTGATTTAAGTGTAGACATTGTGTATAGGAGCTTATGGTATTTAAAAGACGTCAAATAGTAGGAATTCTCTTAATACAAATAATAATATATTTTGAGTAATTCAAAAAACGCTCAAAAAAGTTTTATAACATTTTACGAGTTGATGATGCTGGTGACCATAACCCAGTGAAAATTTCTCAAAATAAATTATTATTTGTATTAAAAGAATTCGTATTATTTGATGTCTACTTATTAAAGGGTGATGTGGAAGTTATCAGACAAATCTGAATTTAATTATTTTAGCGTAATATTTAGTTTTTGTAGTTTTGTGCGCAGGCATAAACATTCTATAAAATATAAACTTTATTATTTGAAACACAATTATTTAAAATGAGGTTAAATGCAGCTGAACGAGAATCTTTTCGAAAGCGACTCAAAATGTTTTTTGTAAATAAACCTAATATAAAAAAAAAAAAATCATAAATCATTTTGAAAAGGAAGGATTTGCTCGAAGTACAATATATGATAACCTAAAAAGACTTAAAACTATTCAATCCTTTTCTGATAGAAAGCACCCTGGCCGTCCAACATCCTAGACTAGAGAAAAAAAAAGCTGAATTAGCGATACATGTCAACAATCAAAAATGGGTCAGTCAGAGAAAAATAAGTTTTAAATTTGGTGTAAATCAATCGACAATTGGTCGTCAGTTAAAAAAAATGAACATTAAACATAGAAAACAAGCAAAGATTCCAAAATACACTATAGAACAACAGTTAAAGGCAAAGAAAAGAAGCAGAAAACTAGTTAACCAACTCTATAACACAAAATCGCTTCTAGTCACCGATGAAGAAAAATACTTTTGTTTTGCAGGGGACAACATGCCTGGAAATTCTGGATACTACACAAACAATAAAAATACATGCCCAAAAAGTGTTCGTTTCATAGGAAAAGAGAAATTTCTGAAAAAATTATTAATGTGGATAGCCATATTTGACCATGGTATGTCCGAGCCATTGTTTCGCACTTCCAAGGCTGTAGCAATTAATTCATCGATCTATATTGGTGAATGTTTAAAAAAATGATTTCTTCCATTCATTCACAAGTATCATGGAGACTTTAACTATTTATTTCGGCCAGATTTAGCAAGTTCTCATTATTCAAAAGATTCTATAAATTGGATGGACCAATATGTCTATTACATTGATAAAGAATCTAATCCCCCAAATGTGTCTCAAGCACGACGAATTAAAAACTTTTGGGGACATTTGGCACAGAAGGTTTACGAGGGAGATTGGCAATCTTAAACAGAGCAAGTTTTGAATAATCGAATTAAATTAAAACTACAAGAAGTCGATTTAAATTTTTTACAGTCGCTTATGAAAGGCGTCGGAGCAAAATTGAGATCAATAGCAGATTGTGGTGTTTTTTCATTTAAAAAATAACTTATTTTTTATTGAAAGATAATTACATTATTTTAAGAAAATATAATAATAGTTTTTTTTATTTATAAATAGGTTATTGACATTTTTATTTTGTCCGATAACCTACGCATCACCTGTATATATATATATATATATATATATATATATATATATATATATATATATATATATATATATATATATATATATATATATATATATATATATATATGTATATATATATATGTATATAGTATAAAGTAATATAAAGTATAATATAAAGTAATGTAGAAAATAACTTACCAATTTCATTATTGATGAGCTGTTTTTTAAAATAAATAGATTCATCTTGCTTGCAAGCGTTAGTCAGCTTGACTTCTAAAGATTCTTCTGATCGTCTCTATAATAAAACTAGTTATAAAAATATGAAAAAATAGTGTTTTCATCCCTGTAGACTCATAATCTCAATGGGGATACTAAAATCAATAGATTATTCAGTCAATCAATAATCATCTTAAACAATTTAGATTTTATGACTCTAAGCCTAATGTTCAAAGTAAACTCTGAACATTAGATTAAAATAATCAAAAGTAAAGGTAGAAAAAAAAATCCCTTTAATTAAATTAGAAGTAGTATTTGTTTTTTGCTATATTTGCTGGATTTTAGATATGCTCACTAGTTTACCTCACTGGTAAACTAATGAGCATACTATGACATATTGTTTTTTATATCCAATTGCTTTAAATTGTTCATGGTTAAATCTATTACAGTTAATAATTTATAAATGATTTTTGCTTCAACTGCTTCTTTTTTAAGATTGTTCCATATATTTACTGATCTTTTTGTTAGGAAATTGTGTATTGGATTGCATCTTGTTATTTCTCTTGAATAACTCATACTATTTTCTTGTGTTTTTCTGCAAGAGTTTTTGTTATTCATTAACAATCTTAAATAATTTTATTAAATCAGCTCTCTTTTTTCTTGTTTCAAGAGCTGAAAAAGATCTTTCTTCATATGAAATCTTTTTAAAGACTGGTAAAAATCTTGTTACTCTGTGTTGTATTCTTCCGCTTTATCAATATCATAAATTCACCAATAATGTGATGATAATGGTGCTACAAATTATATTACCGATCTGATCAACGTTAGATATAGTATTCTAAACATTTTAAAGTCTATATAGCTGAAAGTTTTTCTTATCATATTTATTACAGGACTACCTTTCAATTTGCACATATCTATATGGGTTTTCTACTGAAATCGTTTGAGAAATGTGCGCCTAGATCTCTTTCTAGCTTAGTATCTATTCTAGTTTTAGATCTCCCATTTTGTACTCTACTTTTGGATTGTTTAAACCACAACACATCACTTAACACTTGTCTACGTTGAAGCTTAGTAACCATTTGTTAAACTGTTTCATTCCATAATCTAAACCAGATTGAGCTGTTTTTGATTCTTCTTAAGAGCCATTATCTGAAAAAATTAGGCAATGCTCAAACGTGATAACCTTCAATTGCGCTCAATTTTATATAGTAATGCTAATAGGGTAAGAAGGAAGCCTGTAAATTTTTTTTGTCTAATTGTTTTTATTTGTTGAGTTACGGTTGGTCAAACTTTTGTTTTTTTTTAATACTTTTTTATAACTTCTACGGTTTTTTGATTTTTAAAGTGAATTTTAAAGCAATAAGACCATTGCACCAAAATATTTTTTTCATTTAATGAAAGTATAGGCAGAACTTTAAAAAAAGAAAAAAAAACAGGGAAAAACCATTTCACTGTCTAAAGATCATAAGTTGAAATCACACACTTCTGAATTTAAAGTCAGTTTTAAATAGAGTTATCTTAGAGCAGAAAAGGAGCCTGCGAGTAGCCTTGTTATTTATATAAAGAGTTGCTAATAGTGACTTTAATTGTGCAAAGAAAATGAGGGGGTATCGTTTACAAAAAAACTTATGAGTCTTCAAACTATAAAAAAATGTTCTACCTAGCGTTTCAAAATCAGACATGGAAATTGGGAAAAGTACCCAGGTTAGCTGTATAGATTTTGTATTACTCCATGTTACTATTCTTTTATTTCGATGAAAAAAATTTGAGGGGTAATATTGCATTGCTGAAATAACTTCACTGCAAAAAGTTATATTTGCTATATATTTAAAAAATATATATAACTTTATTCTTGAAAAACATTTTCAATTATTGATATAACAAACAAAATGATAAAATAAATATATGTGCTTTAATTTTAAATATTAAAAAATACCGCTTATTGTTTATTTAACACTGGTAAACTAAATTATTCCGTTAAAAATTAAAAAAATCCGGTTATTTTTATTTTGATGAATTATGAAAAAATAAATAAAAAATTTAAACCGGATTTTTTTAATTTTTACCGGATTAATTTAGTTTAAATTAAAGCACGTATATTTATTTTATCATTTTGTTTGTTATAACAATAATTGAAAACGTTTTTCAAGAATAAATTTATATATATTTTTTTTAAATATATAGCAAATATAACTTTTTGCAGTGAAGTTATTTCAACAATGCAATATTACCCTCCAAGTTTTTTTTATCGAAATAAAAGAATAGTAACATGGAGTAATACAAAATCTATACAGCTAACCTGGGTTGATTATTTATATATAGTGAATAACAAAGCTCATAAAACTTGATCTTTGTTGCTTTCAGTTTTTACTCGTCGTTTTCTACCGCTTAGAAACAATTTGATCCATTTTATCACCTTTCCAGTTACTCTGTAGTTTCCAGTCTGCTGCGAGTTTCCCAAGTAGTCTTATATTTGACACTGTATCATATGTATTTTTCAAAATCCAAATAAATAACATCAACTGGGTCACTGGGTCAAATGAGATATAATCTAACTTTATTGATTTAATGAGATATATTCTAATATAATTGAAGGAAAATATTTCATAGAATAATTAAATACAAATATAGATTTTAAAAGTATCAAATTACATACACAAAAAATTACAGTATTTCATAAAATGAAAAAAGTTGCATTCAATATTCGTTTGATTATTAGAATGTGAAATAATATGTTTTTTCACTATATTTAGTGTTATTGTAGTAAAACATTTTATTTTTTAAGATTTTAGAGAAAAACTAAAAGATTTTTTATTTAATTTTTTTCTATTATTCACCTCTCCAAGGCCCGAGGAGGTAGATTGCTAGCCTAGACCAAAGCCCTCAGTTAATGTATATACACTCCACTGCGCCAATCCCTAGATAGTCTGTAGATGTACACTCCGGTGCCGGCACAAATGCGTGTGTGGCCCTCCACACACGCATATAGGGGGTAGAAGACGACCCCATTAATGGAATTTTTGCTCGTTTTTTTGACAAATTAATCCTTTTTAGATCAGTCAGTTTGCAAATGTAGAACATATAGTAAAGCCTGCAAACTAAGACTTATTTTAGTCAGCAAATTTAAAAAACAAGGACCTTTTTTTTGAGTAATTAAACATCCTTAAAGCACCCCCATCCTTAAACCACCCCAACTTGTGCAGACACGACTGCACCTATATCTAAATCAGTACACTTTGAACCACATGTTCAAAAATTTATAAATTAAAATAATCTAAATTCGAATAAACAACGTATATATTTAAAACTATATACATTTAATACTACTTACAGAACTAATTAAAACATAAAGTTTCATAAAAATAAAATTTCTTCTCAAAGAATCAAATTCTGGTAGCCTGTGTTTAATTTCAAAGTAACTACCACTACACTAAATAGATAACACAGCTTGCTGTTGTTAATAATTTTATTCTATTTGTAACATATAAAAACAACTAATCAGAAATCGCTGCCATCTATATATGAACTAATCAGATTTAACTACCCTGACTTTAAGAAAAAAACTAAAGCCATAATATTGTTGCACTAGACACATCATGAGAATAAAATACAAGTAGCAATTTTATATTTGAAAATATATAATTACATATATAAATTCATATATAAATTACATATATAAATTCTTATATCTTAAAATAAGACTTTTAGTAATTTTCACATTTTTAAAAAAGCATGGGAAAAAGTTAAGGACTTTGTAGAACTTATTATTCTTGATTTTTATTTTGTTTAAAATTATTTTAACTGACACTGCAAAGATAATTTTCATTTCAATTTTTGATTTTAACGTTTTCAAAAATTTGTTAAAGTCAAACCAGTCTTTAAGTTAAGTGTTGGGTTTGTTAGTCCATATGTTTTAACAAGATTTCACCATAGAATCCATATCCAGTCCACCCCTCCCTCATAAAATTTAATGCATCAGTTAGTTCAAGAATCCATATCTTCTCAAACAGAGTGTCAAACTTTGGAATAAACTTATACAAATAGTTGTAGAGTCTGAGAGCTTAAAAAAACGACAAATGAGAAAACCTTGGTTTAGAACAATAACAACAAAAAAGTGCTTGGCTGCTAATGCTGCTAAAGTGCTTGGCAACAAAATGCTGCTTTGTCTGAGCTTGCTGATAAAATCCGCATAGCTTTACAACAAACTAACAAACCAATATATATATATATATATATATATATATATATATATATATATATATATATATATATATATATATATATATATATGCATATATGCATATATATATATATGCATATATGCATATATGCATATATGCATATATACATATATATATATATATATATAGATATAAATAAATTATGTCAGTGTATTTTACAAATAGAGTGCTCAATGTTCTTAAAGAACAGAGCAATAATAAATTATATACGTATATATATATACATATATATATATATATATATAAATATATATATATATATATATATATTATATATATGTATATATTATAAACATATATATATATACATATATATATATACATATATATATATATATATATATATATATATATATATATATATATATATCATACATATATATATATATATATACATACATATATATATATATATATATATATATATATATCAGATATATATATATACATATATATATATATACATATATATATATATACATATATATATATATATATATATATATATATATATATATATATATATATATATATATATAATATATATATATATATATATATATATATATATATATATATATATATATATATATATATATATATATATATAAATCAGTAAAAAACACTTATCCAACTTTTATCTTCTACTTTAAGTTTCACCATTGCTGGATCATCAGGAAGAGTACTCTTCCTGATGATCCAGCAATGGCGAAACTTAAATTAGAAGATGAAAGTTAGATAAGTGTTTTTTACTAATTTATTATTGCTCTGTTCTTTAAGAACATTGAGCATTCTATTTGTAAAATACACTAACATAATTTACATATATATATATATATATATATATATATATATATATATATATATATATATATATATATATATATATATATATATATATATATATATATATATATGTAATATATAAGAGAGGAAGAGAGAGAGAGAACAACTAGAAAAACAAGTGAGTTTATAAAATAATAACAATTGGAATTAAAATATAAAAACAAAGAACAAAAAGATTTCTAATGAATTCTTTTTATAATGGTTTAAACCATTATTATGTAAGAACCATGTTGGGACTATTGTAAACGTTTACAATAGTCCCAACATTTTTCACTGATGTGTGTAAATCAAATCAAATATATTCTGAAATTAGTTGTTGACGTTTTAAGGGTATTTACAACAGAAAAAGTACTAATATAAAGTAAATTCCTAACGAATACAAAATTAACATAAACATAGCTAAGCTATCAAATAGCATAGCTATGTTTATGTATTCTAAAAATATTCTGAAACTGTATAAAAACTGCAGTATTACGCAGTATTATTGCTGTTATTACTGCAATTTTTTTTTTAATAATTTAAATTACAGGAAGTCATAAATGTTTTTGTTAAATAAAGACATTTATGACTTCCTGTAATTTAAATTTAAATTTTTGAATTCCTCGACTAATCTCAATACATATTTTAACAGCTCCTAGTATTAAATAACATTCATTATAATAATGATTTACACTTACATTTCCATAACTTTTCTTCATTATTTAGCTTGGTTATTTTGTTTTGGATTTCGGTTAATTTGTAACAATTATGCTATCGCGTGATTTCAAATTTTTTATTAAAACTTTGTAAATCTATTTTGTAGGAAAACTGCAAATATAATTGTAGCAAAACCCCACATGTAACAAAAACGCAAGTTCAATGTAACAAAAACGCAAATATTAATGTAACAAAAACGCAAGCTCGTAACATAAACGCAAAAAGTAGCAAAGGCGCAAATGAGAGTGGTAACAAAAACGCAAATAAGTAACTTAAGCGCAAAACTTGTAGCAAAAGCGCAATGATTTCCCGGATAGATATTCTTATTATTATTATTATTATTATTATTATTATTATTATTATTATTATTATTATTTTGGTTACAATCCTCTCTCAACAATTTTAGTCGGAAAGAATCTGGACGACCAAGACCGCTGCGCGGAGAAATAACTTGAGTACAGTACTACCTAAGACCTGGTGGGGATCATACTTTGAGCTTCTCGCTTACAAAGTGAGCACTCTACTATTACACCACTACCACGTCTACAAGCTAATACAAGCAACAACAGCATCTACAAGCCATTATTTTTGTATGACAAAAACCGAGATAAAATAAATAGTAATTCAAATATATGAACATTACGATATATCAAAGTCAAAAAAAAAAAAAAGTTTTAAACATATAACAATATTTTTAAAAAAACCACATACGAGCTGTATTGCTTGTAAACCACATACAAGCTGTATTATTCGTATAAGCTGTATTGCTTGTATAAAAATAATACTTAACACATACGAGCTTGTCTTGGAAGAAACTTTTTTGAAAAAAGATTTTAATTGCAACCACTTCCGTCTTATTGGTTTAAAACACGAATAAAGTAATTTGATTGACCTATTTTTTATTCGAGTACCATACGTACTAAGTTTGACAAGAAAATCATTGTTACAAAGTGATTATTATCTTTTGTTATCAAGTAGCAATGTGTTTCTTGGGGTCTCTTATATTTTTTTTTTATCTGTGACGCATATTTTCCAAAAAAGAGGAAATAAATAAATTAAATAGGTTTAAAGTCACCGTGGATTAATAAGGAAATCTGAATGTCTCGAAAAATTAAAGTTATCTTGCTACTGGTAACATGTAACCCAGTACAATCTACTTCATTCCATGCTGCCTGGTAGGATACGCTTTTTTAGGCAAAGGCTAGGAGAAGCCAACTCCGACTTAAAACACCCCATACCTTGGGGCTCTTGGTTGAGTAAAGGCTAGAGGCGGTGTCTCGATAAAAAATACTCTTCTTGGGCAGATGTATAATGCATCCTGTTACTGACTCGCATCTCTTCTTCATCTATAAGGCTGGCGCAGATGTATTTTTAATACATTGTTTTCAGTTAGGATGTTGAATGCTGGATCTTCTTGAATCAATGCATGGGTTTTGCTTGAGTCTTGTTTTTATGACTAGGCAGCTCATTCTATTATTTTTTAATGAGGGTACAGCTCTGAAACTTAGTTTTCTGGTTCTGAGGCCGGCTGGTAGTAAGGTTTCCCGAACTCGGTGGTAGTTTCCAGAGAGGCTAATTCTATCAACAGCTGAAAAATATCAAAGTGTTAACAGTGCCATGTTGCGCATGGATGGTGTGCCAGTTTGTACTTTTGGTGTGTCAAGGCCATATTTGGAGCCCTTTACTGCTAAGGATTTAGTTATAGTAATGAGGCAATTGCTTGGGCTATTAAACAGTGTAATGTCTATGCTTTGAGTCGAGTTTTTTTAACAAATTTAAAAATTAATAAAGTACCAAAAACTATAAAACACAAAATACCGTTGTCATCGCCAAATTCTCTAAACCTATCATTCACTAATATTAATAGAGCTCAGCCATTCAGTGTGATGAGTCTTGCAGAAGTGTTATCCGGAGTTGTCGTCTGTACTTTCAAAACTATTCAAAAAGTGTTTATTAGAATCTTGTTTTCCAGCCTGCTGGAAAGCGGCATCTGTTTTCCCAATTTTCAAAATTCTAGAGAGCGATCTGATTAATCTAACTACCGTCCCATTAGTCTTCTTCCTATCATAAGCAAGGTTTTTGAATCTTTAATTAACAAACACTTAATCTCTTAACTTGAATCTAATAACTTACTTGCTGATGATACTAATCTTTTTTTTAATTCACAATAACACTGGGCAACAAAAAAAAAATTTTTTTTTGTATCTTTAGCAATTTTATTCAAATTATACTAATTTTGGGCTGAGAAAAAAGAAAATGAAAACGAAAATTTTTTATTAGCTCTAGTTTCTGAGATATACAATTGGAATAAATTTTTATTTCAGTTAATTTGCAACAGAGCAATATGACATATAATTTACATATTCTAATAACATTTAAAGTACATTTGGTTTTTTTTTATTACAGATATATTCTAATAGTTTTAAACAAAAAAATCATGATCATCAAGTTAATAGGGTTAAAGATGATTATGGGGTATCGTCACAAAATCTTGATCTTTTTGCTTTCTTTTTGTAGACTAGTTCTGGAGCATCCCTACACACAAACCAACAGTAAACTACAAGCATGGCCTCATTCCAACAACCCTGATATCTTTTTTCTATTACAGAAATAACTTGGTGAAACTTTTCCCCATGTTCATCACTAACAGCTCCACAATTGGGGCGGAAGAAGTCTATATGTGAGTGGAGGAAATAAATTTTGAGGGACATGTTACATCCAAGTTATAATCTCGTTTGTTGCCTAAAAATCCACAAATTACTCCCTTAAGAGCTTCCCAAGTTTCCTTTTCTGGCCCCTTCAAAACTTCGTCAAATGCAGGATCCTTCATAAGATGACGTATTTGTGGCCCAACAAAAATACCCTCTTTAACTTTTGCATCACTTATTTTTGGAAACTTATTTCTTAATTACCTAAAAGCCTGTCCTTCTTTGTTCATACCTTTGACGGAATTTTTCATCATACCCAACTTAATATGTAATGGTGAAAGAAGAACATCTTTTGGATCCACAAGTGGTTCAGCAATAACATTTTTTTCTTCTGTGTTGAGATTTCTTGCAGACCAGTCTTCTTTTATATAATGTGAACTTCTGTCTCTACTGTCTCACATACACAAAAAGCAGCAGTATTTAGTATACCCTAATTGCATTCCTAAAAGTATAGCAATGACTTTTAGATCACCACAAATTTTCCATTTATGTTTATTTTAATTAATTGAGTTGAGGAGAACTTTCATGTTTATATAAGTCTCTTTCATGTGAACCTTTCATGGCCAATAGGAACAGAAGGAAGACGGTTTCCATTGTGCAGTAATACAGCTTTCAAACTTAGCTTTGATTAGCTATGAATAATCTCCATTCAATTGGATCATAGTTCAAATTAAGACAATGCATTAATCCAAAAATATCAATGCAAACAACAAGATTATTTTTTTCTCAAAAAAAGAAAGCAGATTCTGCTGCCGTTTTCTGTAATGTGAAACCTTGACATCAAGTTGGAGAAGATTCCACTGCTTTAGTCTTGACCCTAGAAGTAAACAAAAAAAAAAACTAAGAATAGATTAGACCAGAAACTTTAGCAAACACACATAACTAAAGTTTTAAACATGAACAAAACATTTTGGATAATCAAAAACAAAAATTAAAAAAAAAAAAAAAATGAAAATTTCTACCCTTGCAAAGATTGAAAAAGCGATCGCGATTTACAAAATCTGGAAAAATATCTGGTCTTTAAAATTTTAGTTTATGCAAAGCCGTTTACTTTGTTTTTAAGGAGCAAATTATTATGTTAGCGAAAAAGTTATAAAAAACAAAATAAAACAAAACAATAAACTTACGATTACAAATGCAATAACACTCCAGTCACTAACTGCATTATATGAGTAATAAAACTATAATAGTATTTATTACTTTTATAAAGCACTTATAACTTTTAAAGTTCATTCATTGTTCAAACAACATTAGTTATTCCAAACTTTAATCAAAGTAAAAAAACATCTGAAAAAATGAAGTGGATAATCAAATATTATTAAAAACTTTATGAACTTCTACAATACACTTAAACAACTTTATATAAGCATACTTTATAAAAGGGTTTAGCATTATGAAACGTTACAAACAGTCCGTAAAAACGCGCGCTAATTTAAAAATCAACCGATAAAAAGTTTTTTTTGGTTGATTTTAAAATTAACGCGCGCTTTTACGGACCATTAGAAGCTTTTTTCGTAATTCTCATTTTTTTATAAAGTACGTTTTTATGAAGTTGTTTAAGTTCTTTAATACGTTATAAATATTATTTAAATATCCACTCTATTTTTCTAGATGCTTTTCTACTTCAATTAAAATTTGGGATTACTTATGTTGTTTGAACTAAGAATGAATTATAAAAGTTATAAGTGCATTGTAAAAGTATTACACCTATATAGTGTTATTACTTTTATAATGAAATTAGTTACTAGAGTGTTATTACTTTTGTAGTCGTAAGTTTGTTATTTTATACTTTATAACTTTTTCGCTAACAAATTTAAGTTGATTCGCCCCTTGAAAACAAAGTACACGTTTTGCATAAACTAAAATTTTGAAGACCAGATATTTTTCCGGATTTTTCATTTCGCGATCACTTAATTCAACCCGTGCCTTGAGAGAAAATTTTTGCTTTTATTTCTTAAACTAGAGCTAATTTGTCATTTTTAATGTCATTTTTGAATTCAGCAGATGGAAATGCATAAAAAATAACTAATTTTGGTTCCGATACAAAATCACTGTTGGGCAGTGTAATCAATCAACAAATTATTTGATGATATGAATATTGAACTAAAATTTGCTATAACACCAAAAAAAAAAAAAAAGGGATTTTTATTCATCCAGCTTCAAAAAAACATGTGAAATTCTTGTGCTTATCATTTATAACATTCATATAAAAAGAGTCTTATATACAAATTTATAGTAAATGTATTTATAGATGTAAAATCTTTCATAGAAATACCACATTGGTAACGTATGCAATGAAATTTCAAAAAGTAGTGGAATTCTTTATAAATTGAAAAGCATTCTGATGAGACATACTTTAACTTAATTATATTACTCTTTGATTCACTGTCGTATTAGTTGTCTCAATTTTGTCAGGGGGAGTAGCTATAAAATTAAGTTAAAGCCTTTTACATTGTTAGCAGAAGCATTTAGTTCGTGTTATTATTTTAAAAGATTGTTTTATGCAAAATCTCTTTGATCTCATGCAAAGTCTCTATTATTTAACATGAACATTCTTAATTTTCATGAGGTTATTATTTTCAACGTACTTTGTTTTATGTTTAAATGCAAAATTAACCCGTGTCCAGTTTGTATTTGTGATTTTTTATTCATATAAACAAAAAACAAAACAAATATATTTTACGAAATAATAATTTTATACGACAATAAAAGTTTAATCAAATATTGGCAAATCTTGCATTCCATTTTGTGAAGCATTTTTGTGGAATAAAATAGTTTTGAAAAAATGTTGATCTAACTCGTGGAATGGAGTTATTATTCCTTTAAAAGAAAACTATCAGAAATCATTTTGCGGTTGATAACATATTTTTCTATTTTTAAATAATTGCTCTTAATTGGTTCTTAAAATACTTGATTATTATTTTTTTTTTTTAATTTATTTTAACATTATCTATATTTGACCACTGTTTGACTTTTATATATTTTTTCAAGCCTATAACGTTTCTTGTTTCTGTTATAAACTATGTTTCTATAGTGCTATTTTATTTTTATTTAACGTTTTAGCGGACAATGACAAGACCCAATGGTCTTCTACAAGTCAATGTATTCTTTGTATTAGAAAAAAAAAGGAAATCTTATCCAGTGGGCGATGGGTGAGATTTATTTGTTTATTTTATATCTTTATTTATAAAGAAATAAATTTATAAATTATTAAATATATTATTATTATTATTATATATATATTAAATATATTATTATTATTATTATTATATTATTATATTATTATAAATTATTAAATATATAAATTTATTTATATATTTTATCTTTAGATTTAGATTCATTTGTAATATGAATTTCTACTGAAGTTGAAGTATAAAGAATAGAAAAAAAATAAAATAAAAAAATAAAAATAAAAAATGAGATATGACTTATTGCATGAGTCATTTTTTTCAAAATTGGTTTGAGTATAAATCTGAGTCAACAAAAATTTTTTAAACTAACGCTAATCTTTTATTTCTTAATGTTTTTAATCAAATTTTTTTGATTATTATTAAATATGTGAAGTAAAAACTAAAGATTATTTGCGTCATTACGTAGATGGCAGATAAATTATTGTAGATGTACAATGCACAGTGGGTCAGAGTTTAAAAAAACAAAAACTCGACAAAACAAATCAAAACGAAAAGTCGCACAAACGATAGGTAATAGATTGGTATTTTAAGTAATTTGCAATCAAGATGCATACATAAATGGCAAAGACTGTTTATTTTATTAGGCATCAATTTTTTTTTGATTATTATTAAATATGTGAAGTAAAAACTAAAGATTATTTGCGTCATTACGTAGATGGCAGATAAATTATTGTAGATGTACAATGCACAGTGGGTCAGAGTTTAAAAAAACAAAAACTCAACAAAACAAATCAAAACGAAAAGTCGCACAAACGATAGGTAATAGATTGGTATTTTAAGTAATTTGCAATCAAGATGCATACATAAATGGCAAAGACTGTTTATTTTATTAGGCATCAATTTTTCATTCTCTTTAGAGCGTCTCAGAGTCAAAAAGTTGTTAAATTATTTATGAAAAAAGTGAAAACATCTGGAAATATTGGGAAAACAGTAATATTTAAAAATAATCTATCCTTGTGGAACTTCAAAATATTTCAAAACGTTTAGTGTTATGATTATTTCAAATTATTTTTAACTTTAAAAAAAAACTTTGTGGCACTCGATTTTAGTGTTTGTAGTACCACGGTGGAATGAAATAAAATCAATTGAAATTATTAATTTATGAAATTAACTTAAAAACTTTAAAATTTTAGCTAACACTTAATAAAAAGACTGTCTGCACCCCCTCCTCCTCCACAAGGTTGCTGCACGTTGTCAAAGGTCGACTTTAATATCAAGTTTACAAAAAATTTATTAAAATATTGATTTTACAAAACTATATATTTGATTAGATAAATAATTGTTTTGTGTTGAATATAATACAATCTAGTAGAGCTGCACTGAGCAATCGATGCCTTAGAAAAGCATAATTAGCATAATTAGTTAAAAAGAGGGTAAGAGAGTGAGACAAAAGTACAAAAGGACAGATGACTAGTAGAAAATAAAAAGTCGCTTAGCAGAGGAATACTAAAAATAAATCATGATAAAATTTAGCGAATAATTAAATAATATTAAAAAATATTAAATATTAAAGAAAAGATTTACTTATATTTAAATCAAATAGCACAGTATGAGCACACGAGGACATCCAGTTTTTATATTATACCGGTATCCCATAAGAGGAACCACTCAGAGTGTACACCAGGGTATATTTTAGCAAAGTGTCTCCTTGGGTTATTCCGAAAGGACTTTTCTCAGGACATCCCATCAAGAAGATTGCCACAGACCTCCGCATCAATAATGAGACCAGAGGGCATAGGGTGGAGTTTAGTTTAACATTTATGCAATTTTAAATGGTTGGTTGTTATAAGTGTAACAGTAAGAACAATGACTTGTCACAGTGTGAACAATGACTTGTCACAGTGTGAACAATGACTTGTCACAGTGTGAACAATGACTTGTCACTGTGAGTAATTTGTGACAATGAGAGATTTGCCACAGTATATAATGAGAGTTTGTGAGAGTTGTAAACTAATTTCAATATTATTAGTTGTATAAATGATGTTTATAATGATGTTAAATGTAGAGATGTGAGTTGTTTTTTTTGCAAAAAAAAATTTTTAATTGAAAATCTTTTAAATTGTTGATAAAGGGGAGGTCAAGAATAGTTAACTTTAACAATGTTACTTTTTAAAATAAATTTAATTTAATTTTTTTATTAATTTTTTGTTGGGGGGAGGGGGGTCTAATAAAATGTTAACATAATTTTATTTAGTTATTGACAAGGACACGGGAAAGTAAATATTGTCAAAAAATTGTTGTCATGATTGATGTTGATAGACAGCCCTTTTTCAACTTATCTTTAATTTACCTTCAACTTACATTCTTTTTGCAGTCCTATAGTTCGATATAAAGTTTTATAGATTAATAGTGACTAAACGAACAAGTCTTCAAAAATATATTTAACTTTTGATAAATATATTACTTAAGTAACTTTTTAACAATAAGTTGGTGTCGCTGTCGTATGCTGGTTAAATTAACATCATAAAATGACAACATTATAATATTTTATGCTAATGCGTATTAAATATTATTGTTGTTTAATAGTTATTATATCATTGCATAGCTTTATTAGTTGTTTTTCTTTCTCTTTTTTTGTTGTCTTTTTTCTTTTAACTTTTTTCTGTAATTGAGAATAAATTTTTCAACATCTCAGATAGCAGAAACAACATTGGTTACTCTTGTTATACATAATATTGCTTAGGTATATATATTAGGAGTCAGAGCCGTGGCTAGGCTACCCTAAAGTCCTCAATTGGGGATATGGAAGGGCAGCGAACTTAAGAGACTCATTTGAAAATTTAAGGAGCTAGTGGAAAATGTTTAGAAATTGTATACTTAGTAGCAGACTTGGGGAAGGGGCATCGACCCATTAGCCACGGCACTAATTTGAGTAGATTCCGTAACCTCCAACTAATGTAGTAACACAATTTTTTTTAAATAAAATATTTACAGTAAATATTAACAGTAGTACTTTATTTTACAGCTGCTATTTAAATATTTTTTATTGTTTTATATTTATAGTATCATATAAATTATTCTAGAAATTAATTACAGTATATTTTTAGTACAGGGCTTTTTTTTAATAAGCACGAACTGACAGTATATTTTTCATTGGCAAATATAACAAACTAGTTTCGACACGATACATGCAAGGATTATTTATTTCTTGAGGCATTTGAAGTTTGATATAATGTTATATACTAATAATTTACATTATCAAATTTACAATGTTAATTTTCTAATATAACAATTATATTTCCTGTATATAATGAGAAATATCCCGATATTTATGCAATAATATTCTAAATTTAATGCAAAATATTCCAATATTTATGCAAAAAAAAACAATAATTGCCTAACTGAATATTTTTATTTGTAATACCTTTCAAAAGGTAGTTATTTATGTCTAGTACGTAAATTAAAAAGTAGATCGGATTTCCTTATCTCACTCCTGAATATCTTTCCATTCAATAGACAGTTGTTGTTTACAATTTGAAAACCGATTTTTTAACCAATAATCATTATCTTGCTGTTGGTTGATATTAAGTTTGTGTTAGAGTGTGGTAAACAATGTTTTTACAAAATTAAAGAGTATAGCAGTAAAGGAGGTACTGAAGTGAATAGCAAAACTCCAGTAATCTAGGTGTACTTCTTCCCGAAAGAAAATCAAGTAATTGATGCATTATATTTTTCGTTGTGCATATGTTTGCAAAGTTCTTTGAATTGCATGTTGTAGATATTGTAACTATTGATCTGTGGTCAGTTGGTGTAGATGAGTTTTGAAATGGGTTTGATATTTGAAAGAAACTATGCAGATTGTAAAGTACATTAGTTGATGAAGTCGCTAAATATACTTTTACTGCAAGAGTGGAACTTTAGTTTAATTTAATTTTGAATGAACTTAAATCCACTTCTGTGGTTTGGTGATGTTGGGAACGGTTGTGATGTTGTCAACGGTTTTGTAATCATTTTTTAAAAAAACATTAACTTTATTTGTCTTTGTAATTTGTATGTAGCATTTAAATATAATTTATTTTGTATATTTTGTACATTCAGGCTGCATTCAATGGCTAAATCTAGTGTTTCTTGTTCCGTAAGTAGATAATCAGAAGTTTCTGATTGGTTGTTGTTTAAATAATATAGCTAATAGAGTTTTGACCGAAGGCGAGCGACATATAATAGTTTGTTGCCATTGCGGGCAGTGTCAGTTTGATGCGTTTGAGTGCTTCAATAATGTTTGAGAAGTCGAAGTTAAGCGATTCTGGTTGAGAAGAAATCTTTTTCAAGGAATTCAATAGCTATCAAACATCGTATTTATTAACAATTTATTAACAAACAAAGTAATTATTATGAATATTTATTATAAACTTATAAAAACTAAAAGTGTATCTTAAATAGAATATAAAATTTTCAAAAAATGAAATAAACTGCCGTTTAGATATCTTAGCTCTTACAATCAACGTATCAACTTGCCCCCCTCTCCCTTATCTTAGCTCTTACATAAGAATACAATACTAATTGGGCTGTAAAAAAAACTTGCATTCTACCTTCATTATAAATACCCTTGTTTTTAGTTTTATTAAATTATCATTAAAATAAATTATCATTAAATTAAAATCTCATTAAAATACTAGTTAATTACTATAGTTACTTAAATTAATAAAAGAATATTGAGCCAGTCCATTCGGACGTTGTTTTCTTTACATTCTTCAATAACTTTCGATATCACATGATTGGTGTGACCATCTAATACAAGAACTACTGAAATGAATTGACGTTCCAATCACTCAATGACTTGCGATTTTTCCATCAATTCCGAATCTGATCCTGTATACACTGTGTCGATCTTTTAATCTTCTATGTAAACCTTCTCTAATTGTTTTCTTTTTAAGTCATACTCCCCGTGGGCACGAAACGTAATAATGACGTCTTTTAAAATTTTTTTAAACTTTTTAAACGTCCTTTAAAGGTTTTGGACCTTTTTTTAAACGTTTAAATAACATCTTTTAAGGTTCCGTGCCCACTGGATTGCATGTACAGCCGAACAAAGCTTTGCGTTAACAATATCGTAAATATCGATGAAAAATGTTCATGTAACATATTACTTGTTATGCAAATTTTTAAATTCTTGTTTATCTTTGTATATTCTGTTAAAAAAATACTTGCTAGGAAAGATTTCTACATGTCGCTTGCTATTTATTTTGAGGCACTTGGTTTGATTCATCACAAATCTGAACAAAAACTGAGTTTTTGTTCAGATTTGTGATGAATCAAACCAAGGACGTAAAATAAGATTATTTTACGTACTTGGTTTGATTCATCACAAATTGTACAAATGCAACATAATTTGAATATTATATGGCGTAAATGCAAGTAGACTGAATTTCAGTTTATTAATTTAAAATTTATAATAAGTTATTTATTGATTTGAAATTTATAAATGTATTATAAAGAAACAATAAAACCGTTTCTCACAACAATGTTATTTTGGTACAGAGTGAGGCAAAATTAACTCCCCTATTTGAAAGAGCTGTTATTTTTTATTTTGATATTAACTGTCATTATTTTTTTAAAAGTTGTAAAGTAGAATAGCACAAAAATGAATCGATTCAATCCACAACAACGTGCAGAAATAAAATAAGTCAGTTGTGTTAACTTAACGAGAATATCGAAAAAGACATCGTAATCAATCAGCACCTGATAAGAAAACATTTCATGCTTTATCAAATCGATTTGAACAGTATGGAACAACTTTAGACTCTCACCATTCAGGAAGTCCAAGAACCGCCCCTCTGAAGAAAATATTGCTTGTGTTCGTGAAAGTATTGCAGAGTCACCAAAAACATCAACAAGAAGACGCGCTCAACATTGAAACATTTCTCAGGGCTCTCTTCGACGAATTTTGAAAAAGATTTACACCCTATAAATTGACAAACAACAACTGTTACTGGTGATAATTATCGACAAATGATCCGAGGTTTTTTAATGCCACAAATGGAAGAACAAAATCTGGACAATATGTGGTTTCAACAGGACGGAGTCACACCACTTGCAGCCAAAGAACCAACACGGATTTTGAAAGACCTTTTTCCAGGTCAATTAATTTCTCATTTTGGTGATTTGCATTGGCCTGCAAGATTACCTGATTTAACAGCTCCAGGCTTCTTTTTATGGGGTTATTTAAAAGAAAAGGATGTACGTTTATAAACCACAAATTCTTGATCAACTGAAAAACAATATTCGACAAGAAATAGAAAACATACCGGTTGAAATACTCAAAAAAGTAATGAAAAATGCAATAAAAAGAGCTGATTTGTGTAGAACCGCTAAAAACGGACATTTAGTTGATATCATTTTTTAAAATTGACAAACAAAAAAATTTAAATGCTAAATAAACATATTATTTGAAAAAATAAAAATATCTTTTATTTATTTCAAAATTGTAAGCAAACCAAATGGGGGAGTTAATTTTGCCTCACCCTGTAGATGCACAAATTTTCCGTCCCGAAATCATTTTAAAATAAATATTTCTTTACGTTTGGTAATTCGGGGGAAAATTTTTTTTGTTCATACAAAGTAATTTGCACATTTAATTACCAAAATATATTGCAGAAGTTTATAAGTTTCAAAAAGTAATAATTTTTTGTTGTCAACACAATGTTTGCTACGTGGCGTCATGGTTAGAGTTCTGGCTCAGAACCAGGTTCGACGCCAGCTCTTGTCCAACAAACATCATTGGTACGGAAAGAGGCGTGAACCTCTTGTTAAATGCTCTACCGCGGTGCTCTGTGATGAGACCGTATAGACTTCTGGGAGCACCTAAAATAACTACAAAAAAAAAACAAGAAAAAAAAAACTGACTGATCAACCCTGAAAAAAAAATTTGATACTTAAAGCTATTAAACTGAGATTAAAATTAGTAAGCGAGATTAATTTAAGAATAATGAAATTAGCTATTGATTTTTATTAAGCATTACAACTGGTACCGCCTTCAAAAGAAAGAGGTAGCACATTGTAATGTATTTTGTGTTTTAAATTTCAAGCTTAACTGAAAAATACTTGTTTAATATATTTATTAATTAAGATATTTATTAAAACCACTTAATTTAGATATTTAATGAAATCACCTGTTTTGTCTCTTGCGAGATTGTGCTTTTCCTTAGATAAGAAAAATTAGACACGCTTCTCTTATTTTATTACCAGTTAATTATCTTCGAAAAATATTAAAAAGGTTTATTTTTTTATCATGTTTTGAAAAAAGAACTCCATAGTGGATTTTCGGTGTATGACTTTTTTCACTCTTAATTACGCAATTATATTATTCGTTTATCCAATGCCATTTAAATTATGCAAATATTGTATGGGTAAGGGTGCACAAAACTAAACTTAAATCTCTTTATCAGCATCAGAAACACACGGCTCGCTAAATTAATTTTGTAAATCGTTTTTTAATTTCAAAACCACTTCTGAGAGAAATGAAAGGGCTAAATGTATACGAGCTAAATGTTTATAATATTTTATGTTTCCTGTTTAAATGTAAAAATCATTTATCTCTTGATGTATTTATAAACCTTTATAAATGTAAATCCAAAAAAAAAATACAATCGTCGCAATCGAAAAAATCTACAAAAACCTTTCTGCCAAACTAAATTTAAACATCTAATTATTTTTTATCGCAGTCCTTATTTATGGAATAAAATAGTTTAGGCAAATTTCGATTTGTCTTTGTAATGAACTTTAACTTCCGTCAAACGAAAATTAAAAGAAGCTATCTTTTTAGCAGAAAATATTTTTTCTTGTTTTTAGTTCTTTTATTTCATATATTTTATCCAGCATATTTATGTTTTAAATGCACAGTTATATATAGTTTATGTTGATTTATATTTATTGGTTAATTTTATTTTATTGTTGTTATTATTATATTTGGTATTGTAAAGGGCTTCATGATAAGATCGTATGATTTTCTGGTAGTCCTGCCGATTATATTTGTAATAAAGTTATTCTGTAATTGTAATTTTTTTTATTGAAGGCAAATAAATATACCAACAAAAAAAAAAATTACTCAAAAGGCTGACTTATTAAATTTAAAATTTCAAACAGGTAAAGATAAATTGAATTAAAGCGTCACAAAGTTGAATAAATTTTGCTGACTTTGTAAAAACGTTTTTCTTCATTTTTCAGATCAACGAAAATTTATAAAAATATATATATTCTCTAAATCAACTCAATTCCATCCAAGATCCTTTGCAAACACTTAAAACAATGAGAATAACAGAGCTTAACATCAGAAAGAACCTTTTTATATTTGCTTCTTGTAATAATAAAAAAGACATTTGTTTTTAAAAGAGATGCTCTTGTAAAATAGATGAAAAAAAAAATGATTACGGTTTAATAAAGCAACTGCTCAAGATGGTAAAAAATGTGGAGTAGAATGAGGCTTGGCTTAATATTAAAGAGAAGAAATAAAATCTTCTAAGATGCGCGTTTATGAATACATAATATGGATAAAAACATATATGTTTGCTATTTATTTAGATACTGCTTACAAAATTCTTACATATTTATATAAACCTAAGTATTTTTATGTGTAGTATTGCCAAAAGTGAAAATGATCCAAAGGATGTGTGGTGTGACTCTAAAAAGACAAGAAAAAGAGGCATAATCTTAAAAATTATAAAATCTTAGACAGATTAGAAAAAAACGTTGTATTGAAAAACGTTTGTTAGTGAAGATTAAAGTGAGGGATTAAAGGTAGCAGCTTCAGGAGAAAATGGTATTGGTAAAAGTAAAAAAATATGAAGAGAGTGCCTTACATATCGTATGAATGAGCTTTATTTAAGGCAAGAAAAAACTCTAGATCGATTATTAGTGCGGTCGTGGCGCAGTGGTTAGAGCGGTTGCATTAGAAGCAGGAGATCGAGGTTCGAAAAAAACTCCAGACATATTCGCGTCACGGTAAGGAAGGAGGTGTAAACTTCCTAGTTAAATGCACTTCCGCGGTGCTGTGTGACAAGACCGTTAGGTCTTCTGGAGCACCTAAATAAAAAATAAAAAAATAAAAAATAATTATATTAGAGAACAGCACAAAAGAGGAAGGCTAAAACCTAATGGTGATGATGATAATGATGTTATTGATAACAATAATGATGATCATGATGAAGATGTTAATGATGATTATGATGATCGTATTGATTATAATGATGTTTATATATGCATTATATACAAAATATTACTTGAATTTTGGTTTGAAAAAATATATTTTAGGATGCATAAATGTTAATGCAGCACCGGTCGCAAATACGGCCGCAACTATATTTTACCAAACCCGGTCCCTGTTAAATTTTAATCCTGGTTGTTTACTACTTCCTTACCAATGTTGCATATAAGACCAGAGCCGGCTTCAAACCACGGACTTCCGGTTCTGAAGCCAGAACTTCAACCATTTTATATTTCTACTGAATAAAACAACTTTTTTGAGTTCTCACAAGTTTTACTAATCAAATCCGAAAATGTGGTTTCCATTTGTTATTACTAAGGTCATTTTTGTTGCTAAGGTCATTTTTTATTTTAAAAAAACCTTGTTATAAATAAAGCTCTAATTAAAAGAGAATCTTCGGTAAACTTTTTTAGACGTTGAATTGGACGAAAATTTAAGATGGAAATTCCATATAAAGAGTCTTGAAAAAAAAATTCTAGAAATATAGGAATGATTTATAGAGCTAAACCATTTCTTAATTTTAAATCATTAAAAGGTTTATATTATGCTTTTATCTAAAGCATAGTATAAACCTCTCACTCTGCTAGATTTTAAATGTTTCTCACTATGCTAGATTTTAAATGTTTCTTTTAAATAAAGTAAAGCTCTAATAAAAAATCAATATAACTTTAAAAAAAAAAAGCTTTTTAAAGAATGTTATTATCACAATCCACCATAACAAAGTTTCTTAATGATATTACTCTCTCAATATAAATATAAGAATTAAGAATTAATTTTGATTTAATTTAATTTATTTTCTCTTTAAGAATTATTTTGAGTCCAATCGTTAGTATCTTATACTTTTGCTCCTAAAAATTGAAAGTTCAACAGCCGCAAAAAAACTGTTGGGCTGAATGTAACTGTTATTTGAATCTAATTTGAATCTAGGGGTCGTCCATAAAGTACGTACGCTCATAGGGGGGAGGGAGGGGGGTCTTCAAAAAGCGTACGAAAGCGTATGGGAGGGGGGGGGGGGGGAGGGTTCAATTTAAAAGTACGTACTTCGATTTTCTAATTTATCACAATTAACCAGCTAATCAATAGAAAAGTTACATTCTGACTAAAGATTCTAGTTTGCCAACATAAAAAGATGTATGGTATATGAAGTAGAGGGTATAGTTTTCCTCTATGCACACACATGTATGGGCGCCCTCAGAATTTTTTGATGTTCCAGATAGGACACTTTCACACATCGTGCAAACTCATAACTTAAGTTTGTTTATACCTATGCCAAATGAGGAGGCCTTGCAAAATATCGGGATGGCGGAGGCCTGTAAACAAAAAGCCTTAAAACGCTTACCCTCCCGACCCCCAAAATGAGAGGGGTGTAAATTTTGCATGGTTATAACTTTTAGATTTGGAAAAAAATTTGGATGGCCTCCGCCATCCAAATTTTTTGCAAGGCCACCTCATTTGGCATATTAACAAACTTAAGTTTGCACGTTGTGTAAAAGTGTTCTATCATCAAAAATCAAAATATCAAAAAATCCTGAGGGGGCCCATGCACACATGCCCGCCCTTATATACTGGCCCTGAGTAAGACCTGAGGGCCGTGGTTGATGGGACGGAGTCACCCCAAAAAAAACGTGTCAATGGCGTCTCAAAGACCGCTAGGTTTTGAAAAAATAAAAAGTTTCTTAAAATAGCAAAAGGGCACAAAGTTTGCTGTTGCTCCCTCCCACTGGGTTTTACCCTTTGTTTTCAATATTACTGATCTCACCTTAGACTCGTTTTTTACTTACTAAAGAGGGGTGCCTGAAAAAAACGTCCACCTTAAGTATAGTTTATTTACATTTGATTCGTTAAAAAAACAACAAATGTTTTTCTAGATTTCACCGAGAATCGAACCCGGATCTCCGTTGACTATTGCCGCCACATAAACCTTTCGCCCAAATACACACTTGCATTAGTTAATTTTAAATTTATTTAAATTATTATTTGCATTTATACTTTAAGACGTTTTTTAAATGCGTAAGCAAAAAGCTTTGGGGTAGTATAAAGTATCTAAGGTACCCTCCGTCTTTTTGTTTTTAATTAAACTTTTTAATTAAGAAAAAAAAAAACAGGAGGGATGGGGGGGGGGATATTTGAGGGAGGGGGGGGGTATTTGAGAAACGTACGTACTTTTAAGGGTGGGGTGGGGACATAAAAGTACGCATGGCAACAGGGGGGAGGGGGGGGGTCAAATTTCAAAATTTTTGGCGTACGTACTTTATGGACGACCCCCTAATAGTCCATTTTTTAAGAAATATAGTCGGCATTTGACAACATATAACCCAGTTGTTACAGAAAAAATGTTCAATTCTTAACAAACCGCTTTCCCACACATAACCAGCAATCACAATTAACATCACAACAACAGACCATTGATCTCAATATTGAACAAGTCCATTGACAAATAAACATGTTGTACTTCAAAAACAGTTAATCTCAAATATGAACAAGATCATTAACAAAACTAAAATGGAGCTTTAGTTAGTAAAGGGGATGTGTTTTATTGAAAAAAATGTACGAAAAAGAAACACATACCTAGCAACGTTTACTGAAAACTGGTACTAAAAACGTTTTCGTATAAAAGGATAAGAATATTTTCTTAGTTATTAAACTACTTAAATGACCGGTCTGTCCGCATTTTTATATGCATCTTTCTAACTCGGTTACTTCCAAATTTTATCTAATATTTTTTTGTTTTTCACAAACTCACTTATCTTTGTTCGTAGCGGTGGGTTATGTTTCTTGATACGTGGCCTCCGTATGGCAGTTAGGTGAAGGAGAGTTTTTTCTGCACGGTACCAACAACACCAAAAAGGTAAATTCGGATGTTAATTAACGAATACCAAAAATTTTAAATATAATTTAACTTTACTGGGTAAAAATATTCGAAAACACTTGACAGGTCAAAATTAAAATAAGAAAATCATTTTCAAAAGAATAATTCGTAAATTTGACATTTTTGTTGGATGGCAAGGAACCAAATTACTAAATACCATTATTAAATCTGGAAACAGAAATAGTAATTGCCTCCTTTTGCATCGAATTAAAAAAACAAGTTCAAAAGGTCCTACAGAAAATAATAACGCAAAAGCAATAAAAGTTAACCCTGCTCTACAGAATTATAGTCAATAACTAGTGTTGTGACTAAAACTAAAAATTGTAACTAACTTAACTAAAAAAACCGTAACTAAAATTACCCGATTAACTTTTTAGTCTAACTAAAATTAGTCGACTAACTTTTTAGCGTAACTAAAATTAGTCGACAAACTTTTTAGCGTAAATAAATTAGTCGACTAACTTTTTAGTCTAACTAAGTTTAGTCGACTAACTTTTTAGTCTAACTAAATTTTGTCGATTAACTTTTTAGTCTAACTAAATTTAGTCGACTAACTTTTTAGCATAACTAAAATTAGTCGACTAACTTTTTAGTCTAACTGAATTTAGTCGACTAACTTTTTAGTCTAACTAAATTTAGTCGACTAAGTTTTTAATTTGCGAAAAATATATTGTTACTTTTACTCAAAAAATACTTTTTTAAAATCTTGTTATGTATTAGTTGTGAAGTGGTTTAAGCGCCATTTTTTTAATAACAAATTGCTGTAAGTTACAATTTAGATCTCTATGGCATCTTTTTCAAAGTTAATTTTCAGAGTTTTTCAAGTTTTTGGAGAAGACTTTTTTTTCTCAAGTTTGCGAGATATACACTTGGAGTTATGTAATAGTAAAAAAACTGTATCCAATTACTCCCCCCTTATTACTAAGTTCTTGTTTTAACTTTCAATGAAAAGCGGTTTAAATCTGGATTTTTTCAATTTCTTTTTAAAATGAATCATGAGCTATTAGAAAAAAAAATGGTGCCATATTTTTGATAGGTGTTGTATGCAGAAGCTTTTTCGGATTTCTTTTATATAATACCTGCAATGATTTTTTGAGGTAATAATACCTAATTTATTTTGTTCTACACTCATAAAACGCAGTTTTTACAGTGACGACAATATGATTGTAATTGTTAGTAACAATTACACAATATAGAAATAATAAAAAACATTAATTGCGTAACAATTTGTTACGCAATTAATGTTTTTTATTATTTCTATATTGTGTAATCAAATATAAATCTTGTTCAACTCTCAATTTTTTTTTTTTTTTTAAGTTATTATTAAAATGCTAATAACTAATTATGTATTCGGTATAAAATATCAGCTGTTTTTGGCGGAGTTGTTCTACTAACAAACCAATTTTTATTTAATTCAATAAAAGAAAATGTGGGGCAATACTAGGTACAAACAAAACATTTTTATTACCTAATTGTCACAAATTATATTACGTATTTTAAATTTCTTAAAAACAATAAATTTTAATGAATGTCTTTAAGTTGATTTATTTGTCTTAATTCATATTATGATCATATAATTTCTCAACACAACAAAATTTAAGAAATGTCTTAACTGACACCTCAAAGTAATGGTTTCCCGCTATATATTAGATAAACCGTTATTCTCAAAAATATATTTAAATTTACTTTAAGAAATTGCATTTTTTAAACTATGTCGAAAAATAATACGTTTTCTCCAATTGAATATGCTGCTCCAATATTTGATTTAAAGGAAAGATTGGATAAAAGAAAGACTACTGATGAACCCTGCAAATCATAACGATAGTGAAACAAGTTCAAGTTTTTCATCCGGTCAAACAGAAATTGAAGTTGATACTCAGTCCATTGATCAAGCAGCTAAAACTACATACGAATATTACTCAATTGAGGAGGAAACATCAAAATGGATATGCAATCAATGTAATAGTAACAGACCTAAAAAGTACTCTTGTAAAACATCAAAGAGTATATTAGGTTACCGTTTTGAACATGATTACGAAATAATAACGCCGAAAAAAAAACGAACCATGAGTGGCTTGTCAAAAGAAGTTTGCGATAAGATTGATAGAGCTCTTTTAATTTTCATTATTGCCTGTTGTCTTCCATTTATGTTGGTAGAAAGTAATGCATTTAAAGAATTTGTTTTGTGATTAAATCCAAAGTATAAAGTGCCTTGCCGAAAAAAGGTAAGATCTCCTTTAACTGATTTATATTGAGAAAAAGTTGAACTTTTGAAATCAAAATTTTTATCAATTAAAGTTTTATCTATTACTACTGACGGATGGACGTCCTGTCAAAACTATAGTTACATATCTGCAACTGCACATTTCATTTCTGACAAAACAAATTTCATCAGTTTTTGTTTGGGCTTTGCATACCTTAATGGCCGCCATGATGCAGATAATTTAAAAGAGGCTTTGCTAAAAATCGTAGAAAAGTTTAAAGTAGATGATGAATTAATGAGTATAATTTCAGACAACGCCAGTAACGTAAGCAACTGTCTAAATTCTTTAAAAGTTTGTTTAAACATTCAACCAATAAGATGCATGGGACATGTTTTGCAATTAGTTGTTAAAAATGTCATTGATTTAGTTGAAGAAGGTGAAAAAGATAGTTCGTCTAAATTCTTTTTCATTGCAAGAACATTAACTAAGTGCAGGAAAATTGTTACATCTTTCAATCATTCTTCTCAACTTAATGATTTATTAGAGGAAAGTCAAACACGACAAAGTGTCGAGAAAAATCACATACTTCATTTGATTCAAGATGTGAAAACTCGTTGGCACTCTACGTTTCTCATGGCAGAGCGAATGCTTAAGCTTCACTCCTACGTAAAAGATATCTTTAATTTGAAACAACAATACAAAGATATGAGAAAATATTTACTCGATGAAGATGAAATGGTTAACTTAAAAGAAACGGTAAATGCTTTATTAAGCTTTAATCAAGTAAGTGTTTTACTATCTGGCAATGGGTATGCAACGTGTTATTTAATTATTCCAAGTATAAAGTACCTTGAGAAGCAGCTGAGTAAGAATAAAAGTTAAACTCCTCCTTTAATTGTAGTATTGAAATCACATTTGTTAGAATCTTTACAAACTTACAAAGATTCATATGAATTAGAGAATAATTCCTTTTTATTGTGTGCCACTTTTTTGGATCCAAATTATAAAAGTTTTCAATTCTTTGAAAAGTACGAAAAAAATAAATATTTAAAAATTGTGAAAGAATTTTTGTCAGATTTTTATCTCGCAAAAAGAGTTGGTGAATCAATTCCAATTAAAAAGGCGACAAAGGAATCAAAAAAATTTAAGTTACCATTTGAAGATGAAGAAGATGATTCCAGAAGTGATAGTGACAAAAATGTAACCTTAGATTTAAAAAAAGAAATCAGTGAATATAAAAGATTGTCAGTGCACGAACAAAATATTTTAGAGTTTTGGCATCAAAATTAATATGTTTTTACAATATTGTATTGCATTTCCTCGATGATTTTATGTACACCTGCTACCAGTGCACCAAGAGAGCGCCTTTTTTCTGACGCATTAAACAATTTGTATGCTAAGCGAAACAGGGTGACGGCTGAATGTTTCCAAATGTTGATGTTTTTGTACGAAAATTTGGAATTTTTAATTTGCAATCAAGTTCTAAATTTAAGAGTTTTTATTTAAGAACAATAAAATAAACTTAAAAATAATTATTACAAAAAGATATTTCCGTATTACATTGATAAAATTGGTGCAATTTAATCAATGTAATACGGAAATATCTTTTTGTAATAATTATTTTTAAATTTATTTTATTGTTCTTAAATAAAAACTCTTAAATTTAGAACTTGAACTGTTTTGTTTTAAAAACAATCAAACAAGGTTGCAACATGTTTAAAAAATGATTTTATAAAGTTGTTGCTCTCATGTTTGGGGCGGGGGGGGGGGGACCCCAGAAACTTGAGGGCTTTTATGTTTCCAGGCTACAATCATCGCAATTTTTTGCAAAGTATCATTATCCGATTTTCAATTTTTTTTTTTAGAAAAACCAATTGCCTAATTAGACTATAAAACTAAGTGCAAAATATGAACGTTGCAAGTCTTCCCGATTCTATGTTATTTAATTTTAAGTTTTTTTACGTTTGTAAATGTATTTTACATTTTCATGTATTAATTACGACCCACCCAAGTTTATATTTCATAATGAATGATTTCATTAACCTTACCTTTTCTTTATAATTCTACAAAAAATGGCTTCTCAAATGCGGTTTATTTAAGTTGATATTTCAAACTTACTTTTTAAATATGGTTGCTTCTAGTTAACTTTAGATTTTACTTTTCACGCTAAAACTCTTATTTTCAAACAAACTATCTACTCCAGCTTGAAGCAATTGCTGCTGCCTAGAATACAGCCATATTTAATATAATTAAATGAGTTTATATACGACTAAAAATTAAATTTTTGCTACCAATAAAAATACATTATTTTGGGAAAAATATATCGTAACTTAATTTTTTTTAACAAAAAGTGAAAATGTACTTTAAAATGATAGATATTCTGCATTTTTTAAGTAATTAAAAAGTGATAAGAAATTTTATGGTTTGATAAAGCGACCGCAGCCATTTAATAGAATGTTTATCTTATTTTACAGTTATTTAAAACGATTTAATTGCGGAGGTTGCATTTTTAAATATGTAAATGCTATTAAATGTTTTGCATTTTAAAAACTCTATTAATACGTTTAACATTTGATATGCATTTTAGAATAATTAAATTGCCGAAGCTTAAATGTACTTAAATTGTAACAAACATAACCTAAATACGCCAACCAATTTAAGCGCAATTCCGTGCTTATTTGTCCCTACGTTGAAAAAATGAGAAAATGATAAATTTTTAATTATGAATGTAATGATAGCGTTGCATATATAAGCTTTCACATTAAATGACAAGCTTGTTGAGAAAAATGATGGAAGTTAGCGTTAATAAATTGGTACTTCTTATCGCTGATATGAAACTAAATATTTAGAGACTAAATATATTCGCTAGTATACAGGGAGGAGGGGGGGGGAGGGTAGGTGGTAAGTTGAAAACTGCCGTAAGAATATTTGCCGATTAAAAATTATACTTGCTGAGTACAAAAATATATAACTCGATTGCTAAGATTTGCTAATAATTATAATAACATTTTAATTTGCCGAATGATCAAACTAAATATCGGAAATAGCATGACCTATAAGAGAAGAGATGGACGTGCAACCTATTTTTTTTTTTTTTTTGCAAACCATGCTCATTGCGCATTGTTACAAATCTTTTGTTTTAAACAATAGAAATTAAATTATAAAGTCTGTCGGATTCGTCAAAAACTTTTGGTCTCGTCTAACCAGTTACATCAACTTCCTTTTAGTTATTCAAGATAACAGCAATAGATTGCGATTCCACGACGCAACGAAAAACATTTGACGTTTGACAAAAAACACGTAACTTTCATGAACTTTACTCTCTTATATGTTTTTGTATGCTTAAGCATACACCTTGAGGTTTTTTGCATCAACTAGTGTTACTTAACTTCTTTCCAGCTATATATGAATCGATGTATACAAAAACGCTCTAAGTCATAAAAACTATTTTTTCGGGGAAAGAGAAAAAACTTATTAAACCCAAAATTATTACTTTAATAAATTCAAAAAAAATTCTGGATGCTTTTTGACATCTTTAAATATTAGATTTGTTAAAATAAATATCAAAATTTGTGATATATAAATGTCTTATACATAGTTAAAGTTGTCTGACTTAGAACCTTTTTGTTAACATTTGTTAAGGATAATAACAAAAAGCTTATCTTTTATATATTTATTCATTTTTTGTACAAAAAAGTATTAAAAATCAGAGTTCAAACTATTACACATGTTAAATCACACAATGTATAAAAGGACCGATTACAAAGCCTTTGTCAGACACCTCACTGGATATCGTGTTCCTCTTCCCCGCCATTCGTCTCGTCGGTTGTTGGCCAGCTCATGAGTTCATCATAAAAACCACTGAACTCATCCGGAACATATTGCATTAGCTTCCTAATATCCTGCAGTTTCACTCTTTTTATTGGAAAATTACCCAATGGGTAGCACACATTTTGCGGAAACTCGACGATGCGATCGACGACTTGACATCTTGTAAGTTTGGACCATCAGCCCATCAATGAGTGGCCTACAGACAATTAAATGGAACGATATGGAACGTGTTGTATTAGTTTTGTCTAAGACGTTTTTATGAAAACATGTTGCATGGTATGCTATGATAGGCCTAAACTAGGGGGTTTAGGCAATATTTATAGCAAATGTAAATATTTTTTATATTAAATGCATTATATTCCTTAATATATTTCCTTTTCAAAATGGTTTCAACCACCTCTGTAGCTTATTTAGTTCCAAAGATATACGTGTTTTAATATTTTCAATTCATAGACTTTTTATGAAATATCTTCTTAAAGTATCTCGTTCAATTTTTGGCACCGAAAAAAAAAACTTTTTTATCTTTTTTTTTTTTTGCGTAAAAAGTAGCGTAAACTAACTTATAATAAAATTTTTAAGAAAATAAATTGTAAATCTAAATTATTTGAACAATTCATAAGTAAAATTTTTTGGAGGGTTAACGCTGACGTACCATGAAGTAGTCAAATAACTGTATAATATGTTTGAATATGTTTTAAACCTTTTTGACACAAAATAAATTTTCAAATGTTTTAATTTATAATACGTTGAGCGTAACAAAACTTTGATGATAAATATTAACTTAAATTAATTTTATTTTTCTTCAATAAATTATCAATTGAACAACGTGGACCCAAATAAAACACGCCGAAAACGTCAAAATACGTACAAAATAAAAATAAATCTAAAATTTATTTTTACACAAACAAAAAAAGAAATTAGTCAAAGACTTGTTAAAAATTTCAGTATTGTTATAGATTCAAAAAAAGATTTAACCACTTATAGTCTACTGATTCGACTAATTTCTTGTTTTCAGCACCTATCATAATGAAAAAAATGTTATATTTTTTAATGGGGTTAGGGTTTTTAACTTTTTAAAAATTTTGAAAACAATGAATGAAAAACTCGTTGAATTGTTCTATTTCATTGTGTTTGGCTTTATTTGATTGTGTACTCTCGAGTCCTTAACTCAAAGGGGGGGGGGGGGGGCGTTTATTATTTTTGGGAAACTTTGCCACCCACACTAAGCTTATTAAGACCCCCTCCCGTTTATTAATTTTTACTTGTTTTAACAAAAAAATTATATCCAAAAACTAAAAAAAAATCAGTGAAAATCAGCTTTAAAAATCAAAAAATACATACTAGTTACTGATAAGTAATAAAACTTTCAGTGTAAACTCTGACCCTCCCCTCCCCCGGTTCATTAAATCTTGACTAAACCTCCCATCCACTTTTATTACCCCCCTCTTGTATTAAGAAATTGAGATTACATAGATTAACAGACACATGGAAATACTTATACGGATTATCTTATCTATCTATTTGTCTTAAACTTTTTAATAGATGTTTTAAATCGTTTTGTCTTTGAAATAAATGTTGCAAATTATTTGAACTCAGAAAAAATATTTTAATTATCGAATTTCAATTCAAACTTCAGAGTAGGCTGTGTGTGTTTGTTAACAAACAATTTTATACATAATTTGCCTTGGCTATTCCGTTCATAAATTAGACAAAATTGTCTAACTTACTTAACGAAGTGCACCAACGAGAAGGTAAGTCATAGGACTTTGCACTCCATCCGTGAGCTGTCATGTTGCCTAAGGTTAGCCCTCCATTTCTGGATTCTTTACTTTACTTGATAGGCAGTTCATGTAAAAGTAATAGTAAATTACCCTAAGGTTAGCCCTCCATTTCTGGATTCTTTCCTTTACTTGATAGGCAGTTCATGTAAAAGTAATAGTATTTTTGCATAAGCTTTTTTTTTTTTTTTTTTAATAATAAAAATGTGCAGTTAAGCTGCAAATAAACAACAACAAATAAACAAAATTGGTACAGATAAACATATCAGATATGATTCATACTATTTGTAAAGATAAAAACCACTGAACTCAAATGCAGTAAAAACAAACTATTGCAACATAACAATAAAAGAAATAAGATTAATATATACTGTAACATAATTCTAAATTTACATTAAATAAAATTACCTCGCAACCCTAGCTACAAAGAATAAGATCACTTTTTTCAAAATCAATCAATAAAGGAAATGACCATACTTCATCAGGTTCATTATCATACTTAACAAGGTATGTAGTTCTTCTACCGTTTAATTGATCAATTTGAACCACTTGCGCACGTTCCCAAGATACTTTAAGAGCATCTTCTTCTCTAACACGATGTTGTATAAAAAAACCTACAAAATCAGATGGATTGTTAATAAATTTTGATAAGGAGTGCTTTTTTTGTTGCTCTATTAGTTTGTTTAGTCTTGCATCCTGAATTTTTTCCATTAATTCTTTTTTTTTGTTTTCAACAGCTGCATCACGTATTGTACGAGGCTTTAAATTATTACTTATATTATTACTTAAAGATTGTTTGTTTGGTGTTAAATTTGCTTGAATAACAATAAGAAGATTTTGATATAATTCCTCTGAAGACAAGTTTATTCTTTTGCTTCCTTCTACTTTTGTTTTACAAAAATGTTTTTTGTCACATTCAACAGATAAGAATTTGCGATAAAAATTAGGTTGAGCAAGGAGTACTTTTGATTTCAATGGCTCTTCTATATTAGAAACTGTTTTCTCTGCTTCCTCTAATGATATCCATGCCCTTACATTTAAATTTATCAAATCATTACAAGCTGCAACCTTTTTATGTTGTAGTTTAATTTCTTCTCGATTTTTTTCTTCTTGCTTTGCTAGAAGGTGCATAGCTTTATCTTTTTTAAGAGCTTCTTTTCTTTCATCATATTTGCTTTTCATTAATGTTACTTTAGTTCTTGAATATTCAAGCAATTGTTTTCTTTCTTCATCTGATTTACTATTAGGCCATTTTAATGTTTGGTTCTGAGACCACATTGTCAAAGCCTGGATAGTTTGAACATTTGCATTCGGTTTTGTGCATACCATTAAATCCAAAATGGCAAAGTTGCTTTCTGATGCTTTATTAGTGACAGGGACATTAGAAGAAGCTTCAGAAACAGAATTAGATGGATTCCAATATTTACCACCTGGTAATTGATCAGCACACTGACGTTCCAAAATAACAAGAATTGAGTGGAAAATAATTTCAAGTGATTGAACAGTTAAAGAATCAAACTCATCATTTTGAGTGCATTCAAACAGCTTGGTGTAAACCACATCTTGATGAAGATTGGTATCCTCAAAAAATTTTCCATTAGCAAACAATAAAGAAGATGCATCGATACAAAGAGATGAAAGTCAAACTTTCAAGCGAAGTAGGTAGGGGTTTAAAAATAATATACTATCAAGTGATTCGATAATTCTCCACATTGGACCAGTAAGTAGTTTGTCAATAATACCTAATGCACAGACATCAGCAATGAATACAAAATTTGTGATATCTTCCTTAATTGCTTTTAATAAAAAATTAGGGTTAGGCCAAGCATTAAGAAATTCTGTTATAGAATCTTTATGATAGTATAGGGCAGCTGCATTGTAATACAAAATATTAAATCGATTTCCAATAAATGGAACAAAATAAGATTTATCGTTACGAGAGGAAAGAAAAGAATTAAACCATGATGCAACACCAGCTTCCTCACTACCCCTTGAATGAAATGCCTTATATGTAGCACGAACTAACCGTACAGCACCACATTCTTTACCACTAAAAGCAAAAACAGTTTCAAAATCATTTTGAAGCAGAATTTTTTCAAAAGAATTTAAAACTTTATCAGTTTCAGAAGCAAAATTAGCAAGCAAATGAAGTTTACAGAAAAAATTACTCATGTCCTTCATATTGTCTTTGACGTTTGAGGAAAGAAAATCCCAGTTACTAATTGCAATAGGCAAAAGTTTTTCCCTTAATGTTTTTAACTGTGAGTTAAAAAGAGGATTAACCGAAGAAAGATCAGACATTGTTGATTTTATTGATGTTATTAGTTTAGCAAAATTAATTTCTTTTTCAGTAGCTAACAACGTCACAAATGTCATCTACTATATTAGTAAAGTTTTGCAAAACAGTTGCTGCATCTTTGCCAACCACTTCTGACAGACCAAAAGATAAAGTTTTCCCACTAGTTGTAGTAATTTGAAAGTTTTGATAATGCTTATGGTATATCTGAGTACCATCACCATGCAAACAATTGCCTATATTAGAGTTTTTATTTATCAAATTATTTTCAAGCATTGCTTCCGCAACTTGAAATTGACCTAAAATTGAAGCTTCCTGCATTAACCTACACTTTACAGCGGCTGATGGCAGTCTAGATATGTTCTTTTTGGCTAGTTTGTTTAAAACTACTTTTATGACTTCGTTGACACTATTCATACTCACGTTCATTGAAAGAACTTTCATTATTGTTTCTCGAATGTCATCACTGTATCTGCCATCTTCAAATGTTATTACTTCGTCATCATCCAGCAAAGAAACCAATTTTTGAAGTTCTAGATTCTCCTCTTTTAAAATGTTTGTCTTACTATATAACGAAACAACTTCCTTCTCTAAACTTATAACATCTTTCATATTGTTGTCATTAATATAGTTGGTTTTATTTTGCAATATAACTTTTAAATTACTCACTTTTTTTTGCAGTTTTTTTTTTCGTTTTTTAATTCAGAAATGTTTATGTCTGAGTTTTCAAGAATTGAATTAATATCTGTTATTTTATTTTTTAATTGCAATATTTTTTTTCTTCATTTTTTAACGAATTTATTTTATTCTTTTTTATTTCCAGCTGAGTATCACGATATTTTATTTTTTTATTCAAATTTCTAACATTAAATGATTCTTTTTTTGACTTTAATAGCTCTAATTTGTTTTCGATATTATTAAGCTTTTCTTCTTTTTCACAATAACACTTTTTAATAAAGTTTAATTCAGCTTCTATTAGAGTTTTTTAAAATAAGTATTTTTAGATTGTTTGACATATCTTCAAAATCTTTTAGATGTGTAAAATAATCCATTTGTAAATCCATCATAGATTCCATTTTCCTTTTTAAAATTTTATTTTCTTTTTTAAGCATTTTGTTTTCGCTTTTCAGTATTGTTTCTTTAAGAATTTCAGATGCATTCACTGTATTATCTAGGGATGCGTGAATTTCAATTTTACGTTAGCCGAAATATGCTTAAAAAAGTGTTTCCAAATTTTTCATGAAGCGTCAAAGTCATCCTCTGCCTTAACAATATTACTAAACTTGTTGATGGTTTAAGAATAGATATAGTTGTTTTTTATAATCTTCATATTTCAATTAATAATTTCAGTATAAAATACATTTAAGTATTTACAAATAAATGACATTTACGACAAGCTGAAAAAGTTGATAAAAAAGGAAAACAAAGTTATCATCGAAGTAAAAGTTTGTTCTCGACAATTTTTAAAACTTCAACAAGAAAAAGTATTTTTCTTTTAATACTAAAAATTTAAGGAAATTTTATAGATTGGAATATATGCTAAAATCGCTGGCAATTTTGGTAGTAGATTGACTTTTTCTGAAAAAAAGTAGTAGTAATTATGCCGTGAAATGTTTTGATTCTGATGTCACGTGACAATTGAACTAGTTTTTAATTGGACTTTTTTAAATCTGTATTGGTTTAGCAAAATAAATATTATTTATAATTAATATATTTTATAGCATTGCAGTTCATATGAATTCAGAAAAAAGTTTTCCTGTTACGTTTTTTAAAACTGGGCTTGCAAAGCAGTATTTAATAGACAATTTTACATTTGCCCCAGATAATAATGAAAACAAATGTTACAATGGACATGTTTTGTTATTGTATATGCAACAATCCAAGTCGACTTTAAAAACTGCCAAAAGCATTTATAAAAATTTTGCTTTTTATCCAACTCATAGCCAGATATATAATTTGGTCAAGAAATACAAAAAAGTGTACAACCTTAAGTCATCTAACAAAAGAAAACTTGAAGAGTTGTGCAAAATCGTTTTTAAAAGTAATGAGCCATCAACAGTGGCAAAAAGTAGTTTTTGTGAATCATCTAATTTACTTTTAGCACCTATTCAAGCAAAACTGCATGAACCTTCTACTTCTTTTGTGTATCAAAAACCAATTAAAGAACTGGATTGTAACATTACTTCTAGAAATCAATTGTTAAAAAAGAGATTATTTTTTATGTATAAATATAATGCAAAAATGAAATCCGATCATAAAGATAAACTAACTAACCTAAAAGCAAGAATTAAAGCAGATCCTTATGTAATTAAAAAATTAAATCAAACTATTAAAAGGAAAAACTTAACTATTTCAATTTTAAGGCATAAATTAGCCGAAGTTTCAGCAAAAAGTTTGATACTAAAAGAAAATAAATGTTTAAAAAAACATATAAAGATAATAAAGCTTAAAAAGAAAGAAAAACAAAATGACTGGAGTTATACTAATTTGATTAAAGATAACCGGATAAAGGGTCTAGAACATGAAAATATGAACTTGCTATACAAATTGGATAAGTTAGAGGATTCTGCTGAACATTTGCCATTCAAAAAAGATAAAAAAACATTTACATGGCAGCTACGATTAATGATTTATGATGCCATTGTTAACCAGGTACCAACAAAAAGTATTCCAATTTTGTTTCCAAAAATTTTTAAACATTTAGGCATTGCACATATAGAAAATTTCCCACATCGTAGCACAGTTGAAGAGATGGTTCGTGAATTAGGTATAATCAGTGACCTTCGTGCTGCTGAAGTTGCGATTTCTACAGCCAATCTTACCCTTGGTTTTGATTCAACAACCCAAGAAGGAGTACATATAAACTCTATTCATTTTACAACCAAAACACAGTGTCATGTTATAGCAATAGATCAGTTGTCAGGTGGTACTGCTCACAATTATCAAACTCATGTTGTATCTTCAATAGATCAACTTGCCTTTTTGTATTCTGATTTCCATAATTGTGACTATCAAAAGAGCCGCTCAAAAATTATTCAAAACATTACAAACTCTATGACTGACCGTGTTGCCACTAATCATGCAACTGTTCAGCTAATAAATTCTTCATGGGGAAAAGTTTTAAATGAACTTAATTGTCACTTACACCCTCTTGAAACAATATCCAGCTCTTGCAGGTCTGCATTAAAAATGATTGAAACACATAATGGAGTGCTGTTTGGGAAAGATTGTATCGCTGGTAATATAGTTTTACAATTGAATAAGATGCAATACAAAGATGGTAAAGGAGATCCTAAAGGTTTTAAAATCTTTTTAGATGAGATGAAACTTCCCAAAGGACTCATTCCCCTTTACAGAGGGAACAGATTGCATATTTTGATTCATATATGTGGTATATTAATCCAGCACTACAACTTATTTATTAAATTTTTAAGTACCAGTACAGTTTCATGTGGAGGGCTACAAAGTAGTTTAAGAATAGACTTTATTAATGAAACAGCTAAAAAAGAAATGTGCGTCTTAGGGCTATTGGGAAAGACTTTAACAGGACCATGGATGACATTATTTTATCAGTCAGCTACAGGAAGTTTAAGTCATATTAAAGGGATAAAATTGGTTGAAAATGTTTTAAAAAATCTTTATCATGTAAAAGACAATCCTATATTGTTATTTAGCACAAAAGATTTGTTCGGAAATATAATTGAAAATGATAAGATCTTTGAAGAAATTGCTTTGGTGTGCCCAAAATACAAAGAAAATGAACAAATGATTGTATCCTGTTTATCAAATATTATTGCTGTTTTAGAAAGACAGTATAAAAGATATTTTAATTTGGAGGTATCAGAACAACTTATAAAAGAGACGCAGACAGCCAGGCTTCATAATATTGATGCAGAAGAAGTCATGGGTATGTTCAGTGCTGCTAAACATCGTGCTCCTAACTCTACTTTATGTTTTTTGTCATCAAAATTAAGAGCAATAAAAAATAATGTAAGTGATTACATTGACCAAGTAGATAAAGATGAGAAAATGAAAGTTGTTTACTGGGCAATAAATAAAGCCAGAAAAAAGAGAGAGTTTATGTTGTAGCATACTGGAAAGATAATGAATCCTATGATAATGATGCAGTGGATTATGACATTTCAAAATACGAACTTGCTGCTGATATAATCTATGGAGACCTTATGTTATCCTGAAAACTAAGCGTTGGTTAATATTTAAAAAAAGCTATTTTCATAGCCACATATCTTTTAAAAACATTATGCGGCTTTGAAGTTTTTGTAGTTTTAACTTTTATGAAATAAATGAATATAACTATTAGTTTGTGTTGACCCCTTTTTTTTTCATTTACTGCATTTCTTTTACTACATATTTTGTTTTACCTAAAAACATAAACTTTTGAAAATTATTTACTTACACCACCAACCTTAACTACCTACCACACACCAACCCTCCTACCACCTATATACATCCTTGAATATACCCATTAATCTTTGCTACCCAGAGACAATTGATTTTTTCTTTAACTTTCTATTGATCACTTATTTATCAACAAATAAATTTTGAATCTCATTGACTTATGTTGTTAATTACAAAAAACTCATCCACACACCCCCCCGCGCACCCCCGATCATTTGTATTTACTGCAACTACTAACAAAATGTTTCTTATTTTTTGCAGCTTTCAATTGATACCAAATTTATGTAAATTGGATCATTTTTACGGAAGTTATGATTAATTTAAGTTGATAATTACGAATTGCGGTCACAACATTATTCAACTTTCCCTATAAAAATTTTTGTGCCTAAAAAACTCATAACTTTCTTAAATGACATCAAAAAATAAAAAATTTGGTATCATTTTTTAGTTATTAAAAACTACTTCTAATGATATCTTTGATTTTAATACCACAGAATTTTGATTTTTTTTTACCACATACCTATATTATCAGAAAAATTTGCCACAGGTGGAAAAAAGGCTTTACCTAATAGCAATGCTAATTTTTTATTTTTTCGTTGTTTCTTTAATTTTCTGATGGTGTCAACTAATCTATTTATCTTTTTGGCTAAAGCTTTCTTGCAGCAGAACAGTTCAACTTTCCACACAATATCGCATCATAAGATGTATCTTTTAAAGCCAAGTACCATTCATAAATACTTTCATTTATCATTTTATCTAAATAAATAAAGATTTTCCAGTTATCAATTCGAAAAAATATATAAACATATAAATATATTATTTTAAGTCTTTTACTTATTTTATATATATATATATATATATATATATATATATATATATATATATATATATATATATATATATATATATATATATATATATCAGTGGCGGATCAAGGGGGGCTAGGGGGGACTATAGCCCCGGGCCCCACAATTTTAGGGGCCCCGATTCAAAGTAAATAATTTTTTATTAACTCTGAAAATTAAATCTTTTATTAACTTAAAAGAGCCAAAGTTAAATTTATAAATTGTCTGAAAACAAAAGCACAAAAATAAAATAACTGTCAACAAAAACGTTGCATTATATATTTTTTCCGGTCTTTGACAACGATGGAGCGCAACTACTTCTACAAAAAAAAAATTACTAGTTTGGTAGCAGCGCCTTATAGCAATAATTGAATGTAACATTTGTACAAATTGCTACAAAAACAATTTCTTTCGGAAAATTATTAATGACTTGAATAATTATATTGTTATTGAAAACGCATTAACGATTGCAATTCTACAATTCTTTTGTACTTCCGCACAAAAGAGTTCTTGTGTGAATGCATTTAATTGCTGAAGCGCTAAATTCGTGAAAGAGAAAAAAAGAACAGTTTTAGACTTGTCAGGTGATACAGTTATAATTAAAATGCTAAGAAAATATGAAAGTGGAGCTTGTAAAAGAAGATTGAAGAAAGAGAGAGAGGAAATGGTAGCTAAACTTCCAAAAATGACAAACTTTTTTTTCATCAAACCAAACTATAATGCAATTTCCACAAACTGTAGATAATAATAAAACAATGAAAGAAAAGATGAAAACAATAACACGAAAAATGAGGTAGCCTGCCAAGGTCCTTCAAATGAAATTCAAGAAGTTGAAAGTGTTGAATCCACAATGCATAACAATGAGCTTGACTCAGGTACTCCAATTTTTACTATCTTTAATGACACCTCTAACATCTGCTAAACAAACAATTTACTTTTTAGGCAGTTAATATTTTTATTCTATAAATTGTCACTTATTATTTTTTTATTAGGCTTATTTATTATGATTTTTTTTCCTAGATACCATTCTACGTGAACACCCTGCTTTATGGCCATTACAATTAAAGGAAAATGAACGAATGAAGTATTTAAGCAAGGGGTATGCTTTTTTTTAAAATTAAGACTCTAATTTCGAATCTTCGAAGCGGATGTTCAAAATCCAGTACAGATATTATTCAGTTAAATATTTTCAAAAAGTGATGAATCTGAGAATGAAAACACATTGATTCCTCTGCATGTTTTAAATTGGATTGTTGAAACCGATATTATTGATGTATTTCCAAATGTTTATATAGCATATCGCTTGTTTCTAACTATTCCCATAACAAATTGCGAGGCTGAGAGATCATTCTCTACTCTTAAAAGAGTTAAGAACATGCACCGATCAACAATGGTCCATAGTCGTTTAAGTAATATAGCAAGATTAACTATTGAGTCAAAATTATTAGAAACTTTGGATTTCAGCGATGTGATTGCAGAGTTTGCGGGCAAGAAAAGCAGAAAAAAATCACTCAACTTAATTCAATAAAATAAATATAAAATTTGTATATAAATAAATATCAGTGATAGCGTTTTCAAGAAAATCTTTGTTTTACTCATTTTTGTCGTTGTTAATGGAACGGGGCCTCCTACTTTTAAATAGCCCCGGGCCCCGAAAAGTCTTAATCCGCCACTGATATATGTGTGTGTGTGTGTTCATATATATATATATATATATATATATATATATATATATATATATATATATATATATATATATATATATATATATATATATATATATATATATATATATATATATATATATATATATATATATATATATATATATATATATAAACTTAAAAACTAAGTAAATTGTATAAAAAGAAAATTGTAAATTACAAATAAGACTTACTGATAAACTGCTGTGATTCAATTACCAAATGGTTAGCAAAAACCACATTAACAACACAAAACAAACTCACTTTAGAATACCTTTAGTAAAAATTTATAATAAAATCTCAGCTATATAAAATATTGAATTCAACGTGTGCAAAAATCTTTAGTCAAGTAAAAGAAGAAACGGCAAATTTACCAAAAATATCTAAAGACGGGGGAAATTATAATAATCTTTACTTAGAAAACAAAAAACCCACCCTATAAGACTACAAAAAAAAAAAAAAAAAAACTTATTCACTTAATAAATAAATAGTTGCAGAATTTGTTTTTACGTGGGGACGAAAGAATTATTTTAACTTACTTGTATTTTAACAAAACTGAAAGATTTAAAACTAAATAACTTTATCAATTCTAAACCAAAACGTCGTCCCCAAACAAATTATTGTAGTACAACCTTTTCTAAAAAAAATAGCATCTACATGTACGTATATACTATTTATTTTCATGGGTGGGTTTTTATTCTTCAACACCTACATAAAATCATTTCTGGCGTTTTTTGGACAAAGTTTTTCAAAAATATATTAACGATTTTTTTCCGCGATAAAATGTCACGTGACAAAACTCCCTACGTAAACAAATTATTAAAAGGCTAATTGGGTATCGAAATTGCAATACAAATCTCACATGCAATCAGTTCCAACAGTAGTAGCAGGTACAGCTCTTCCTTTGTAGTCAATGTACTCTTTACCTTTTACTCTAGCTGCTTTAACAACATTCCTTTTCCACATAGCCTCATTTTTAACCTTTCTTCCACTGCTAGTACTAGATTCTTCATCCATTATAAGTCTTTTTCATTAAAACAACGAGATGAATTGTAATGATTACAATTCATAACGCAATTTAATTATTAAATTGCTTGGGAGAAACCCTGTACGGCGGATTTGACTGACGTAGTTTCCTTGTGGAAATATAAGTATAGTCTAAACGGTTTTTTTATGAGCATATTTGAGGTGTTTTTTAGAGTATAAGTTGAACGAGGAATTTTTGTAGAGGCAGTTTTTTTAATGAATAAAAAAGATCTGAAATCGAGACATTGTGTTCACTGCGAGAAAACTACATGAATAATAAAATAAGCCCAAATAACCTCAAACTCGTAACCAAAACAAAACAAAGATTGGATTAAAAACATCTGAAAGCTACCAGCAGAACACAGCTAGTTTTCTGAGTGCTGCAAACAAAAACCTTCTAAGTCACTGACCTTGAACCTTTTAGTTTACAGACAATATTTCAGCTCTCTATTTAACGTGTACGGAGAGGTCTGATTTAGAATGTTTTACTATACAATGGTGAAACTGTCTTCAAAGAACAAGTTTTCATCAAAAAGTCAAATATTAAAAAAAATGGCTTAGAACATTTTTGTATACATTGATTCATATAGAAAGTACTATGGTTTATATGGCTTCATTTAAATTTTATCCATATCTTAAGACCACTTTTAAGAAAAAAGCTCGAAGCGGGAACGTTTTTTTAAAACAAAGCTTTTGGAGCGTATATATTAAAAAAGACAAACCTAATGGAATGTGGACACTTTTTAACTTTTATACCTAAATTTTTAGTTCTTAGCGTTTCAAAACTTCAAGGTTTATTTTTATTGATAAAAAAAGTGTCCAGGTGGAAATTGCAAGTTTACTCTTTCCTCTTTTTATAACAAGTATTTATTTATGTTTTCTTGAATAATAGGTTCTAAGTATTTGTATATAGATATTATGTATATATATATATAACTATATTCCTTCGCATATTTTATGACGTTTTTTGTTTTGATTTTGCGTGACATAATGCAAATTCTTGGTGCCATAACAATGCAAATTTTCCATACTTAAGCCCTATTCCTTTCGTGAAAAAATTATCAATTATTGCACTACAAAAAATTCAATAACTTTAGATCCGCTTAACTTCAAAGGCCGAATGACCTCCTATTTTTTAAGTCAAGTCAAGCTCTATACAATGATATAAGTTACATATGTTTATTTGAATTATAAAAAAATCGTCTGGAATGGCTACAATAGAATCAGGTTTTAAGCTTAATTTTATATAGCTAGATATTCTTAATATTTTAAGAAATAACACTGTAATAATATAGAAATTGAGATCATTTACTTAACTGCTTTAGTACATGTATAACTAGAGATATAGCAAATAATACAAAATATCAACTAGTTTTGTAGCTACTTAGAGAATATTGGTTTCATGTCCAGGGAACTACACCATCTACTATATTACTGTAGACTTATTGTTTATGAATATTATAGAATTTTCTATTTTTATGTTTAGCAACAGAAATATATACAGTTAAGGATAAATAACTCATACATAAAATGAATGTAAATACAATAAAGAAAAAAATAATTTGTCCCAGTTTTAAAGAATTTAGCAAAGCCAATTTTTGGCAAACCGCAAGAATAACTAAGTATTTAATATTAACATAGCATGATTTACCAGCTATATATAAACTAATTTTTATTTGACAAAAACAAATGGGTTATTATGTGCCTTTTATGACAAATGAAATAGTATATGAAATATGAAAAACAAAAACATGAAATATCTGGCTACATTTTGCAAGATGATTATAAACTTGAATAACTTTTTAAAAGGTTTTGCGTTATCAAACGAGCCATTAGAAAATACACCTACTAAAAAACAATGCTCAGTGGAATATATATTATGGAGCTTATAGAGTAGTCGAGGCAAAAAATGGCGACATATCGGAAATAATACTCAAAAAATACACAAAACTAAGGCTGGTGAATGAAGGACCAAGGAGTAGCATGAAACCAGACCTTGACTAAAAATTTTATTTAAGCATTTTTACTTTTCGCTTAACTTTTTTTAGTCATTTTAAAATTATCCTTACAGATCTATTTTATTATTGATGGAACTTTGTTTACACGAAAAAAGTTCCCAAATTTGCAAATGTTTATCTTGAAAAAATGATGAAAATCTGTTCGTGCCGACAACTGATTTCCTTTTCCTTGGTGTAATTTGTTTAGTAATTTGTCAACACGTGAAGTAGTTACTTATCCTGAACAGTCTTATTAAACAAATGCTATAAAAGTTTAAACTAATACCACGTGATCAGAGTTTCTGTTTAAAAACTAAGGGCAGCCATTTTAATAGATTTTTTTGTTGACGGGTGAAAATTTAGAGTTTGTCGGAAACTCGCATGACTCGCTGATTTCTGCGGCCTCTTTGATGTAAAACAATAGGCTGCACGTCCATCTCTTATAGTTCCATTGTAATAGATAGTGAGTGTCATACTCTAACACCACCTTCCCTTCTCGCTGGCTTCAATACTATATATCACTAATATGAAAATGAAAATTTATAGGCAATGTATAATAAAATCCAGTTTTATGAATGTTACTTATCTGGGATAGTTTTTCCTATGTTGCTATTTTAAGCCTTTGGAATAGGGTTGTTAACCGAAAGATTTCAAAGATTTCTGGAAAAAAATCTTTCAAAGTAACTTTCGCAAATAATACTTCTGAAAATTAGACTTTCGCAAGTTGCTATTTCAAATAATGTTCTTCCAAAACTTCCAAAAGTTTCACTTTCGGAAGTAGCACTTGAGAAATGAGCGCTTTCGATAACTACGTTTCGAAATCTATAAAGGAAGTTTATTCGCCTAACTGCAAGAAATGTGAAAATAAAATATCTGTATATATCAAACTGTTTGTAATGAAACTTTATCTTCAGTATAACAACATATTAAATTTTTACTAGTTTGTTTTTTCAAATAATGATCAAAAAATCTATTTCGAAAGGAAAATTTTCGATAAATCCACTTGAAGAACGGTCACATACGGAAGAAAACTTGAAATTCGTCATAAAAACAAGATTGAAATGTTCCATTTAAAAAAATCCGTTCAATGAACTAAGTAATTAAATGCTCATTGCTCATAAGTGTCAATTATCGCGCATGCAAATTTTTATGAAGTAAAAAACTCATATTATTTTTTAACTGAGTCCTTTCGGTAGGTTCCAAAAATCTTCTTTCGAAATAAATCGATTAGCAAGTTTATTTTCGCTTGTGATTCTTGCGAAATTTTTATTTTTCGTATATTGCTTTACCAGCGGCGTGGGCAGGATTTTTTTGATGTTTCAGATATGACACTTTTAGGCATCGTCCGAACTCATAACTTAAGAATGTTGTTAAGTCAAATGAAAATGTTTCTCAAAAAAATTGCGGTGATTGGGGCGTGAGAACAAAAATACCCCAACAAGTTCGCTTTCCCAACCCCGAATTAGACGTTAAATTAAACTGCAGAATGTTAATTAAACGTTTAAAGGGTGCCTTTTTTAGATTCCGTGCCCATTTGGTGTTTATAAACAGTTGCAACAACCGCGTTGTCTCAGAAAAAATTCTAATAATCAAATTTGATTTAATACGTTACGAATTTGATTTGACTGGCCCTTATGAACCATAAATGGGACATTCAACCGCCACAATAATGTGTCATCGTGTGTGAAAATTTCATGGCATAGGTTATTCAGTTTTTAGTACTAAATCTTGTTTTAATCGACTAATTTTAGTTACGCTTAAAAGTTAGTCGACTAAATTTAGTTAAACTAAAAAGTTAGTCCACTAAATTTAGTTAGACTAAAAAATTAGTCGACTAATTTATTTACGCTAAAAAGTTAGTCGACTAGTTTTAGTTAGACTAAAAAGTTAGTCGACTAAATTTTGTTAGACTAAAAAGTTAGTCGACTAAATTTAGTTCGCTAAAAAGTTGGTCGACTAAATTTAGTTAGACTAAAAAGTTAGTCGACTAAATTCAGTTAGACTAAAAAGTTAGTCGACTAATTTATTTACGCTAAAAAGCTAGTCAACTAAATTTAGTTAGACTAAAACTAACCTTAACTCTCACCCCTATCAATAACATACAAATAGCGAGATCCATAAATAAGAACAACCGTTTGGATTCTTTTTTAAATTGATTAAGAGCGGTTTTTTTTTTTATTTGTAATATGGGCCACGATACTTAATTGAGTATGAACACAATTTTAAACTATATCTTGGGACAGCAAAGTTATTGATTGAGAATCTTGTGCTATATTTATGACAGATGTCACTAAAATAGGATTCAAATATTTTTGGCAACATTCCTAGGTTAGTTCTACACATAAAAACTAAACCTTCATGAAAATTTTTTTATTAATATTTAAAGCTCCAAGTAAACACAATAAAGGTTCACAGGGTTCTGCTCTAATTGCTCCAAATATAATTCGACATGCATGTTTTTGTTTACTATAAAGCTTTTTTAATTTTGTATAATTGGTACTTGCCCATGCGATATTACAGTATGTTAGGTAACTTTAGATAAAAGCATAGTATAAACCTTTTAATGATTTAAAATTAAGAAATGGTTTAGCTCTTTAAATCATTCCTATATTTCTAGAAATTTTTTTTTCAAGACTCTTTATATGAAATTTCCATCTTAAATTTTCGTCCAATTCAACGCCTAAAAGTTAACCCTGCTCTACAAAACTATAGTCAACAACATACAAAAAAAAGTTAACCCTGCTCTATGGCAGAAAATATAATAATTAAACCGTTTCAAAAATATGAAATATGAAAAAAAATTTGAAAACCAACCAAAAACCAGGAAAGATTTTATAAATTGATAAACTTTTATAAAACAAATTCTGACAGAAGTATAAGGAAGAGAAACTGTTAATAGAATTTATCTTATTTACTTTTATTTTGAAGAGACTCAAGTCAAACATTGAAGATAACGAGTCATTCTAAGTTTGACATGACATAACATTTATATAGAAATATTTATTATCAAAAATAGACTATTCCATAATAAAATTTGTAAAAATACCTACTTTTTAAACTTTCACAGGAATAAACTTTAGAAAAGTTGACCATTCGACGAAAACTAGTTTCTTAATAACAATTGTTTTAAAAATATTTCTTGAAACGCTGAAAAAACGTTTGACAGGTCGGAAATTCAGTGTGAGACGCTAAACAATAATAATAAATTATAACTTCATATTGTCAATACTATATTGTCATTATACTAAAAAAGCATTGCTGCTGTCTCTTCAATGTTCTTCAAGTATTTACTTCACCTAACCTAAAAGTAAGACAAGGATTTTTTTTGTTTAACCTGCAATATAAGTACATCCGATATCTAATCGAAGTCATGTAAAATAAAAACACGTCATCACAATTACGTCATCACAGTTTTTTTTTAATTATCACCAATCTCAAGTTCTTAGTAGTGACAAAAGTTGATAAAAAATATTTAAATTTTCTTCTAATTTTATCCAACTACCACCATCGCCAATACCTGCACCACATGTGTAGGTATTGGTAGTGTACCTACACCACATGTGTAGGTACTGGTAGCGTTGATATTTACATATATACACAGAATATGGAAACTACTCAGATGTTGTAACAGGTTTTGTCATTATAAGGGTCAGTTGCTTTAGTTTAGTTGTGCATAAAAATTACAATGTTTCAAAATAAATATATAAAATATACAAAACATTTTTAAAATAATAATATTAGTCCTTTGTTTAAAAAAGATCAAATTTGCTTTTTTTTTTGTTAAAGAAAATAAAACTTGAATATTATATAATATATACTAACATAGTTTTCAGCTTGATAAATTAATATAATTTTCAGCTTAATTAGTAAGCACAATCAAAAAGTTTTACTCAAACAAAAGAGTTTTAACTTAATTTGCTTAAATGTTTTGAGAACTGCGCTTCTGTAAACACGATTAAGAATTACGTAAAGTATAGGATTTATCGCGCAGTTTAGATAATGTAAATCCTTAGTAAACATAATATAAGACGTTAAATATGAACTTTTGGGTGCTATTGTTGAAAGAATTATAACAGCCATAAATGGTGTCCAACAAAAAAGGAATGTGCCCATTATCAAACCAATAACTTTTGTTGCACGCATTTCTCTTTTGAATTCTCTGATTTTTTTTTCTCGTTTAATTTTAGTAGAGTGAGTATTTTCTTGGCGCATTATAGGACTGTTGGCTGGACTTGATCTCATGGAATATCTCATTTTATTAAAAAAAATTGACGCATTTGTCTTTGAAATATATGAAGTATTATCGTCGGGTTCTAAACATGGTCCGGATTTTTTTATAAATTTTATAGGAAAAGATGCAGCACGATCTCTTGTACTAATTTCGCAATAAATATGATTTTCAAGTGTAGTTTCCTCGTGCTGATTGGTTAACTCGGGAGTTGTGGGTTCAGGTGTGTTAATCAAATCAGGATAGGTAATAGTATCGAGCATTTCCTCTGGAATACTAAGCATCATTTTTTCTCTTAAGTTGTTCGAGTTATTACTATTCGAAGTGTTCAAATCAGAAGAGTTAGATATTGAACTTTCAAGCTCATATTGGTGAACGCCATTTTGATTGACATCGTATTTATTTATTGGTTGACTTCGTTTTTTAAAAAGTTTTTTAATTGAACAAAAATCATCAAAATCAGCTTCATCTGATGAATTTTCGTGGCTAAGCAAAGCATTATAGTTTTTTTCTCGTTTAATAGAGGCGTTATAAGCTTTTTCTTTTTTTCTTAAAAATTTAAGACCTGCTGTTGATAAAACACTCCATGAAGCTCGACTACCAAATGACGTTCTTTTGTTTTTATTGAAATGCATGTTATCAATGTCAATACTCTCAAGCTCTTCATTGCTTTTTGTTTTATTACTGCTGATAGTACTGTATTGTTCTTTAATTAGAGAACTTTGTCTTTTTGCTTCGATGTAAATCTTGGTGTAAGTAAATAACTTTATAAGTACTGGTAATAAATACGACATGAAAATAATTACCCACTGCAATATTACAAACCAATTTTTGTTATCATAAAAATCTAAACTAAGGTAGTTTATACCAGCAGCAACAAGACTGTAGACCAAAGTCAATAAAATCATAAATATTCCTCTTCTTGGAGTCATGATGCTGTGGTATCGTAAGCAATAGTTAATACAAACAAATCTTTCAATGCTAATCATTGCTAAACTCATTATAGACCACGTACTACAAAAGATGTCCAAAAAACTGTGGAAATGTTTTAAATTTTTATACTTCATGGTATACTCCCAACCTGACTGAGTATCTACAACCCAAATAGGAATGCTAATAATAGCCACCATCAGGTCCGAAAAGCAGAGACTTGCTATAAAGTAATAAGTCATTTTCTTAAGTTGGGGTGATACAAAAAATGCATGCAGAGCTACAGTATTTCCGAGAATAGCTACCAATGCAGCAAATGTTAAAAATACTGAATTGAAGTACTTTTCGCCTTCCGATAGTGGATGCGTTGTTTCGTTCATTCTTAATTAAATCCTAAAAAAAAAATTTTTTTTTACATTTCGTTTTATCATAAGAAGGAATTGATGTTTATGTTGATGCAAAAACGATTTTATGAATTTTTTATGCATCTCCTTTGTTATTCTGTGATTAAATTAATAGAAATTCTATTATGAATTTTATTCATTTTTGTTTTAATAATATATATTCAAATTATTATTTTAGAAAAACTTTTTTTTGTGATCAATTTTCCTTTCTTTTTTTATTTTTGATAAAAACGTTGGGCACCACGTTGGGCTGGGCACCTTAACCAGGCACCACAAGACAACATATCTTTAAAAAAGAAAAAAACGCACGATAGAAAACGAAAAATTATATTAAAAAATTCACTATCGAAATAATCAGCTGTTTTAAGTAAAAATAAAAATTGTATTTATTTTTTTAAATATAACCTGGCGACTTTCTGCTATAGCAAAAATTGTCGATGACAACTTATAAATACAATGATAATACAATACGATGATAATATATATAATAATGAATTACGATTGTTAAACGTAAAAAATGTTTTTAATAAACTTACTTCTTATATTAAACTTTATTATATTTCTTAACAAAATTGTATAATAAATGTTCTTCTAAAGGCCACTTTGTAACGTATTTAATTACCTACTTATTCGCCAGATTCTTTTTAACATTTTGAAATAAACCTTCCTACCCCCCAACCTTTTAAACACATAATAAAAATAAACTTATCTTTCAGCTGCTTCAAGCGCATGCTGTTTACATGTGATAAGACCTCCTTCTTATGTTTTATAAAACTTGGCATGGGTGTTCTTTATAAACCTTATATCAAGGTTTTCTTAAGAAAAAACACAACAACAAACATTTAAAACCAAAAATAGTTTTAAAATATAAACTAAAGAAAATTCCTATTTAAATGTCGGAAATGATAAATCCCGTAGGGCACTTGATAAACTTTTACCGACTTAAAACAAAATTAGAACTTATTAGATATTTATTATTTTGAATTTAACAAGGAAATTTACAACTACTCGTTATTAAAAAAAAAACTTAATAAAAAAACTTAATAGAGTTAAAAATATTTTTAAAAAAACTTAATGGAGTTAAAAATATTTTTAAACAAACTTAATAGAGTTAAAAATATTTTTAAAAAAACCTAATGGAGTTAAAAATATTTTTAAAAAAACTTAATAGAGTTAAAAATATTTAAAAAAAAAAACGCGAATAGATCGGCTAAGTTCAACAGACAGATTTCAAAAAATTGTAATGGGAGATTTTTATATTTTGAATATTTCAGAAAACATAAAATTTACAACCTTTAATTGATTCTTTTTGAAATGACAATGATAAAAAAGATATTATGGTTCCAACGGTGAAAATAATAAAGATACCAAAATAAAATGAATTAAATTATATATAGAATTATACACATATATCTTATATAGGTAAGTTAAATTATATATATGTATATATATATATATATATATATATATATATATATATATATATATATATATATATATATATATATATATATATATATATATATATATATATATATATATAATTTCAAACAATATATTTGATAATTAAATACAGTTTATTCATAAACTAAATTAAAATTAATTAATTATTAAATAAAACATATTTATAAATTTAATTAAAATTATATATTAATCAAATAAAACATACTTACAAATTATATTAAAGTTATTTAATAACTAAATAAAGTATATTTATTAATTAAATTAAAGTTGTTTAATTAATTAAATTAAATTTATTTATACATTGAATAAAATTTGCTTATAAACTGAATTAAATTATAGATTCAATTAAACAACTAACATACACAACGATGCAACTTACATATGTCATACGTAACATATAACCTACATATGTATACACTAATGTTACAAAGATACAACAATGTTATTCCGATACAAATGCATATTTAAAGATTGATACTTTATTTAACTTTTTATTATGTCTAAAAATATGAATATATTTTTCAACTTTTTTCTGTATGGATAAAAATAGCGTTTAAAGAAAACTAGCAAATCCTCTATAAAAATAAACTGAAAAACTGTTTGATCTGAAACAATAGAACAATGAAAAATTTGTCAACTTTATATTAACCATAAAACAGAGTCCGAAAAATAACTGAGAACAACTATTATGATATAACTGAGACCAGCTATTATAAAGTTAAAATGTGTTATTTACATCTCTTTTTATAATATCCATATGTCATGTGTTTTGGTATTTTTTGTAGCATTAATGAACCAAAAACTTTCTATAGTCTGAAAAAAATTATTTATACAAGCAATGTTGCTGATATTTTTCAATGAATTCAATCTCATTAAGTCTCGATCTCATTATGTTTCAATCCCGTATAATCTCGACTTCATTAAGATTTCACGATTCTTAACGACATATTATGAAAAGTGCGAAATCCCGTTACATAAAAATAAATTAGATATTGATATAGCTTCCACTGTTTGTTTGTTTTTTATTTTAAAGTATTTAAAACTTGATGAGTTTGCACGTAATTTCAGCTTATTGTTAAAAATTTTTCTCAACATTTTTTATTAAGCTAATAAATAGTTTGATAAAAATGTTATCCTGAGTTTTTAACAATAGGTTGTTTAGTTTTCTTGTATATTTTGCTGTAAGAGAAAAAAAGAAAGTAGTAATACATATGTTACTTTGCTAAAATGTTTAAAAATTGGAACACTATAAAAATAGACATTAAAAAACTTACACCAGTCTTCTTTAAAAATAAGACCTAAATTTTCTTTATAACATCGCAAAGTTTTCTCTCTCAAGAGTATAAACTTTAAGTATTTACACTGGCATAGTCTAGTTTGATAAAGATTCGCCTCTGTTTCAAAATACCTCAAAGCAATCAAAGTTTACCTCCCGTCAATATGTCAAAGTAACAAAGGTAAATTAATCCGCCATCTCCCACACACTAAACTAAGCCAATTTACATTGTTTAATTGTAAAGTAAATATAATTGAAGTTGTTGTAAACATCAACACAAGTTTTTAAGTAAGAAACAAAAAGCACCGCTTTTGTGTATAAAAACATGGCTAGAATTAAAAAAGCCAACTTGGTAAAACACTGTCAAACGTAAATAAACAATTTGAATTTTTATTGTAAAATCTATATTTAAAAATTTTTTGTGGGTAACAATTTAAAGAATCTTTTTAGATTGTTTATTTAATTTTAACTTTCTAAAAGATGGTCAAGATTAATTTATTTGTTTCTCACGTTATATTTTATTTAAATATACTTAACATTCCTTATGAATTTAGTTTAATCAATAACAACAACTTAAATATAACGTAGGGCGCTCATCTTTGCAGTGGCGATGTTGTGGACATCGCCAATGCAAAGATTTTGGCGCTTGCATTGGCATATTTGTTAAATAAGAATTTTAAAGCACCGTAAGTCCTGTATTTAGCTTTATACATTATAAATGCAATGGAGCTTTCTTTGTGCATATGTATGGTTTTAAAATACTCAAAAAAAAAAAGGTCGCTAATATCCGCAACAGTATTTAATGAGAAATCTCTTTGCGGTCATTAAACCACCCAGAGCTGTCATTGAACAGAGATCTTTTGTTTCCATAGCCATCTTACCTACGTCACGGATCCTAAAAACATATTAGAAAAAATTCTGTTAGCTCTTTTTGAATTTTAATTTAAAGTAAAGAATAGAACTTTCACGTTCATTAAATTTAAAATGCAAGGTTTTTATAATACGTATGACAAACTCAAAGCAATAGCTCGAAGTTTAAAAAACAGTATCTTTAAAAATGATCCATCAAAAATGATACATCAAAATATACTCAGTAAAAAATAGCTTAACGAATTTTTTCCTTTTTTTCTTTTGAATTTTTTGATTCGATGATTTTCGTTGTGCCATATTTTATCGAAGCAATTTTTGACTTGATGACGTCATTTTATTCGCGTCGTTATTTATTTTAATCAACCGCGTTGAATCCAACCGTGACCAATTATTTATTCTTTAATACGTTTGGCTGTATTATTATGGTTTTTTGAAAGCTGATCTGTTTGCGCAGAGTGATATTTGTAATCTCTTTAATTCATAAAGTTAGTTTGCCGGCTAAAACTATCAAATAATTCAACTTTTGAAACTATTTTGTTATAAATGTTTGTAGTTTATTTCTTATTGTCCAACCTTGACAAATCAATTATGGAAATTTCACTGATATGACGTAAATACTTTTTATTTTCAAAGGATTGTTTTAGTTTTTCGTAAAAAAAGTGATTCAGCGCAAATAGTTCGCTATAAACTATTTTTTTTATGAACTCTATATTAGAAGTATACAGGAAATCATAAATAGAAGTTTTTATACTCGAAATAAATAATACATCCGGCGGGCATGATTATTCTTAAATAATATTTTTTTAAATTTATTTGGTAGTTTATAAAGTAGTATTTAGCGATAAAGTAGTATTTATGCGAGTTTAAACTTTTTATCACAATAATATGATTATTTTAAAGTTTGAAATAAAAAAATGGAACTTAAAAAACTAGAGCACAGAGTTTATTTATTTTTAAAAGTTAATTTAGACACCCGTTTGCAAGTTGTTTCATTGCGTTATACCAACAAAACGTTCATTCATTTATTTAAAGACTTTTGAATACTTCTAATGCACAGCAAGATTCGATCGACGGAAAAATGAAAGCTTTTATACAAAAATTTGAAAATGCGCATCACATCATTTATTGCTTTATTTTTTACTCCTCCTAAAAGCATATACTAAATAGTGGAAAAAGTAACTCAAGATGATAATACCTAAATTAATTAAGAAATACCTAAATAGACCAAAATTGGTCTAAAAACCCAATCTTGAGCTGTTTATTTTATATACAATGCTGCCATAAATATTTTAATAATTAACCTAAAAACTAATAATAAAAAGTATTTTATTGCTGCAACATATATGGCTCTTAAAAGAGGGGAAGCACACGTGGTTTTTAATTCCCTCAAAGCAATACTGAATTGTACACCATCCCTTACAGCGTATATGAATAGAATACGCTATTATCCTTACAAAAAAATTTTCAGCATTTAATGTTTCCGTGGAATTAAATGAGAAATGTAAAATAAACTAAAGCAAAAATAAAAACACAACAAAGTTGTGTGAACTGCGATAGTTGTAAATCAACTAAAAATCGAATTTTATTATAAACAATAAATTAAAAAAAGTATTTAAGATTTTTCAATAAACAAATTTTAGCAGCAAGAATTAAAGAAATCTAATGATGATTTTATGATGACTCTAAATTTTTTACTTTTAAACTTATAAATCATTTTTCAAAGTTGTGTTTCTTATTCAAAATATGAAAAAAAAAAATTATATATTAATATTTTAAAAAGAACCTTAATACCTTAATTGTGAAAAAAAAAAAATGTACATGAACATTTTGAAAATATTTATCTTTGAGTGAAGATAAAATCGTGTTCACACTTGCTATTATTAATCAGTGGGTGTATCATTAAAATAAAGTGCTATAGCATCCGGGCATATACATCCGTTCATATTAGACATTATAGTTGAATTACCTCCACCTTTTTGACAAAAATCTATTTTCAAAAATAAAACGGCGTAAAAATTTTTTTTATTATTTATATTTTTTATGCAAACTTTTTCTTTACAACTCAAGTTTCAATAAAAAAAACATTCTGAGATAAATAACACAATCAATAACTTAAATGTTTTAAAAGATGGCGATGATATAGATAATTCTAATCTTGAAAAATACAAAATTATATCAGGTACATCTTTATTTTTTATTTGAACGAGCTTTTGACATATATTTACATAAATTTTCGCAAACTTTAAACCGATTTTAACCTGTTGATTGAGGCAAGACTAATTTTTTGCAATAAACATAAAAAATTGATTTAGCAACGTTCAACAACAGTAACAAACAAACGTTTAGCAACGTTCAGTTAGACAACGTTCAATTAGACAACATTCAATTAGAAAACAGGTCTTTATGTAAAGAGCATCAATAATTAAAAGAATTCTTTTATTTTACTTTTTAAGTTTTTTCATAGGATTTTAATGTTTGAAAAATTAATTTTAGGAAATGTTGAACAAATTTGCTAAAGACAATAGACAGTTTAATAGTCAGAATAGCCTTTATCAATTCAGTATAATATTCAATTTATTAATTTGCAATAATATATTTTCATTACTAATGTTAGCTTAGTTTTGTTGGATCAATTGATAGTTTTGCTTTAACACGGACGCTAGAAGCGGCTAAGCAAAGTCATTGCAATTGAAACTAGTTGGCTTTTCTAAAGGTTACTAAACAAACCTCAAAAATTCAAAAAACTTAACTTATCTAATTTAAGCAATGAGATTTCTTTCCTTCTATTTAGCAGACATCGCTTTTTCTTCCTGTGTGTGGTGAAATCCATATTTTTGAAAGAAAAAAACTTTTTTTTGAGGGGTAGGAGACCAAGAAAATTATTTGTTCTCCTATGCTCCTATTTCTCTACTTTTTCACTTTTTTGGAGCTTTTGAATATTTTGATGATGAATATTACGGTTAACGATTTTAATAGTTTTAACTTTTGCTAATATCTTTGTTAATTACTTGTTTATCTTCATCCCATAACTTGTCCATCTTTACCTCATAACTTGTCCATCTTAACCCCATAACTTTCCCGTTTCTAAAATCAAAAGTATATATATTGTTATAACATGCTGTCAATCTTAGGGGATGGAATCAGTGCCTGAAATGATCTATTATTTGTAAAAACTTGTTTGGTACAGTACATACATTATATGAAAAAAGATATTAAATTTATTCTAAAAAATATTTTTCAATGCTCCACCTCTCCCCACTCTCCCCTTCTATTTTCTATTATATATCTGTATATTGTTTTTATGCCCGCTAACAGTAATATCTTTCTTTAAATAAATATAACTAATATTACTTTTCTGTTGGACTTTATTTTGTCTAATTTTGCTTTGTTGGTGTTACTTATATTCCTAACTATTAATAATTTTAATAATTTTTATAGTTACTCTGGCAACGTTTGTATAATATGCATTTAATATTAATATAATATAATTTTTTTAACAAATACTTTTATTATTTAGCGAGGCAAAGAAGATGCAAATGATCAACAAGGTTGAAAAAAATACTTACAAAAGACTAACCCAAAGAAATTAATAAACAATTATTAAATGGAACTTTCATAACCTAAACACAGTCCAATGTCACACAGTTCAAAGTCTCTTTTAAAACGTGCTTGTATAAAGCTTGTTTTAACAACAGAACTTACACAATACGGAACACAATAACTAGTTGAGTCAATTTGAACAAAATGATCAAAACACAATGAGCAAAACTTTATACGTTGATGGTTCATTTAAACAGGTGTCTTCATTGGTGCTTACAGGTGTCTTCATTAGTGCTTCTGGCGTCTTTATTGTTAAAATACACTTTAGTACTAAGTAAAAATGTGATTGGCGTCTAATTGTCAATCCTCTAGATTTTTATTAATATTGTTCAACTGCAATGTTAAATTTTAGTATTTTTTATTTATTATTCTAAATTATCTTAATTTATTCACTGCAGAATTCACTAACCAGAATGTAGTTCAATATTACCAATATAAGGGTGTCAAGGGTGTCAAGGGTTTTAATTAAAAGTACAACGTAAATCACTCCGACTCTCCATAATACGTTGTGTAAGCTAGTATATAACAGTTATCATTTCTTAAAAATGACAAAAACCTGTTTAAAAATTCCAAGAATATGTTTAAATATTAATTGTTAACTTTTATTCAATTTAAAAGATGAAGAAACTCAATCCAATGTGCGCCATCTTACCATACATAATTGGTTATTGTTGATCAACTGTTATCTGTCTTAGGGCAAAAAAGAAATTTTTTTTATAAAATTATATGATCTATTCACTTTTTTAATTTGTATTGAAAAATATGAATTGCGCAACAAATGTGCAACTGCAAATTTTTCAAATAAAAAAAAACAGATGGTAAACAAATAAAAAAACGTTTTCTGACAGTATTTACTATGTTTTGTGACTGTTGTTGAAATATTGCTTCGTTAAACGCATTGCAACCTTACAGTGATATTGCATGATCAAATGCATTGCAACTTTTTGATATCAACGATAAAAGTGTAAATCTAAATTATAAAATAACCGTCATTTAACTTTGATAGAACCTATTTTTAAAGTAAAAATAAGGGATATAAATTGAGTCAAGCCTTTTTAATTGAAGCCCCGCCCCGTTTAGAACAGGTTCTTTACATTAATAAAATTGTTCGTTGTTTTTTTTTCACCCTTTATTTTTTAAGGTTTATTAAATGAATTTTTTTTTTAGTTTTAAGTTTTGAAGCTATTTAAGTTTAGTCTTAATTAAAAAAGGTTGGGAATACCGAATATATAACAAAATAATAAGTATACATTATTTTAAAAATATAATAAATAAGTTAATCTAATATTTATAATGTTATCAATTTTATTAATTTTACATAAAAAGTTTTTATGTAGGGTAGATTAGGGTAATATGAGCAACTTAAGCAAAAATTGGAATAATTTCAAAAATAATTAAGCTGGATCCAAAATTTTTGCGAATAAACAATATTTAGGGATCCCTTCTCATGATCCACTTAGATATTTGGGCACCCGAAATTTTTTCTTAAAAACACAGAGGTTTTAAAAAAGTCACAAAAATGCTCATATTACCCAGACCACTTGGTAATATGAGGACTTTAAATTAGCTCTCAAAAAAACATTAATTTTGTAAAAAAAATACCGACCTGGCAATTAGAACTAATTTTTGGAATATAATGATTCGTTATTAACAAAACTTATCATTAAAAGATCAAATTTTGAGCCACTTTTTGTTGAAACAATACTACTATGTTTTCCGCAAGAAAAAAAAAAAAATTAGTTCGTTATTTTTTCAATTTTATCAAATCAAACCTTTGAACGATAAAAATTCCATTTTTTTAAATTTAAATTACAGAAAAATATTTAGTATTGTTAAAATATTAAAAAGTTTTACTATATTTTATTTTTATTCAAAAAACCAATTAAAACCACTGCTTTTTTAGGACTTTAAGCTAGGTAATTTCAATGAAAATCATTGGGTAATTTGAGCATGCTCATATTACACAAAAATGGCATCTTTAAATAAAGTCAAAACTAAATAGTTCTATGCATTGTTTTTCAAGCCAAAAAGGATTGGATTTTTATTTATGAAAAAATTCGTTTCATTATTTTAGCACCAAAATTTCGCGCCACAGATTTATTCATGCGTGATGATATTATTTTAAAAACGTAAAAAATTTAACAGCGTTTTAATTAGATGATACCCGCTAATTACTGCATATAGACTTACGCTAATTGTACAGATTCCTGTAATCACCACATAAAGTTGATTCAAAAAATACATAGCAACTTTAACTTCACTGCTTACACCTAATAAATCTTTAAGTATGCTCATTTAACCAAGGTGCTCATATTACCCTAATCTACCCTATTACTATTAAACATAGTAATATATAAAAAATTTTAAATATAATTTAAATACGAAATGTCATTTGAAATTTTTACAAAAATAAGTTGAGGGTGCTCTTTCCGCCTAATCAAATCGGTTTTAAAACTCTTTTTTAAAAAAAGTCTTAGGATCTCCGTCAATTCGGTCATGTCTATGATATTCTCAATCAGTTACGTCATATCTATGATATTCTGGTTACTAGGTTAGGTCCTAAGTTTTATTCGTCAATATTTTTTAGTTCTAAATATTGTTGCTTGTTGTTTTAAATCCTAAACTTTATAGATATAAATTTAAAAAAGACAAATTGTTTGCTTTTTATTTGATACCCTTTCAAATAAATCTGTAGGAACTGTTAGATCTAGTGATTAACTGAGAGATTTGGTGATAAACTGATCCAATAATTTACTGGACCAAGTAGTTTGTACATCGTTTAGTTTTTACAAATTTAATAATAAATTCAAAATAATAAAAACTCAGAAATTGTGATGAAAACTAGTAACAACTGCAAAAAATCAAAAATAAAAAATAAAAAAATAAAAAAATAACTAAAAGCTGAAACTTTTGATAATCAAAGTATTTTTCTGTATTTATTTATTTAAAACAACAAGCATCAATATTTAGAACTAAAAAATCGGAGTATTTTTCTGTTTTTACTTAATCGAAGTATTTTTCTGTTCTAACTTAATAAAAATATTGTTTCTATTGCATCTTTATCGAATAAAATTTACCATTAAAGTTCAAACGAAAACAAAAGATTTGTGTAAAGTATTTTTCAAGCGTCTCTTCAATGTTATCGCCCATTCTCTTTAAAATTTCTTTTCACCACCAAGTTTGAGTTAATAATTATGAGATAATAATTGTAGTCTCCTTACACGCGATATTGCGTTTTATGCGTTATCAACTTTTTCGTAAATCCGATATTTCGTTATATGCATTATTAAGTTCTACACACCTGCTCAAACGTTATGTTACGTATACGCCTTTTTGTAACTTCTTATTATTATCAATTTTTATCTTATTTGTGATTTGACTTTTCACCAAGTTACCGACTTGTGTCTTCTTACTAACGTTGACGTTAAACGCGTAACGCCTTCTTAAAACTTTTTAATGTTTTCAGCGATTTATTGATAAGCTTAATCAAAAGTAAAACTTTCTTCCTCTGTTTGTTTACACCCAGCGTTTTCATTACAACAGTTGTTTCCTTTCGTTTTATTTTCTGTGGGTGGTTTAAAAATGAAATTTGTTTTCCTTCCTTATTAAAATTATTTTTAAGTTTAGTTTTGATTTGTGTTGGTTTTAATTTGTATATATTAAATACTTTAATAAACAGATAAAGCTTATTCGATACATTTTACCTGAAATAAATTATTTTCTTGTCTGAAACAAAATTCAATAAAAATATTTTGTTTAAAAAACATGTTTAAAATAAAATGCTTCTGTAAAACTGAGGTTGTTTTTTTTATCGTTAATTGCCATATAAATTTATTCAAGTCATAAACCATAATATAAATACAAATAGCAGAGGCAAGAAGACATAATTGGACTTATCACCAAGCCCCTTAGTCTATACCGTAAATATAAAACAACAAAAATTAAAAAACGTAACACTATATAATATAAAACATTTTTATAAAGACTTAATAAAATAAAAATCATCGGTCCTAAAGTCCTATTTTAACTTTTTGTTTTTGTATTGGTTAAAAATAATTTAAAAAAAAGAAAAAAAAAAGAATTAGTACAAAGAAACTATATTACTAAAAAGCATCCAAGCAAATACGCATAATCCTGAAGCTTTCCTTTTACACCAGCATATACCTTGAAATATGTGAATAATTCTTATAAACCATATTTTTATATATATTTAAAAAAAAAAAAAAAAGAATAGAAAAAAAGAGAAAAGTTTAAGCAATAACAAGTGGCACAATCCTTTTCTAAGATCGTCAAGCCAATAATGACAAACCTCTAATTATTGGTTGTTTTTTTTTAAATTTCGCTTACATTAAAATGTCACAGTACAATTATATGCCGTATATATGGTGTTACAATTAAAAAAATTCCAATATCAGCATAATTAAAATAAGAAAAACACTCACATATATAAATATAAGCATTTATACACTTACACATGTATAGATGCGCACATATATAACAATTAAACATAAGCTAGGATCTGAAAGAAGATTACAGGATCTTGTCGTCAGAACCTTATAAAATATAAGCAAGCAAAATAAAGACAAGTATAACATAAAAAAAATAAATCCAATAGTAAAATAATAAATAATAAAATCCAAGTTAAATAACAATTTTCAAAATATTAGAAGTATCTGAGTATATTATTAAGTGAAAAAATACATTTTTTAAAATTGAGCTTGAAAAGATAAAAGGAAGTTGGTTGATCGAAATTCCGCAAGACAATATTATTCCATAGGTGGGGTCCACGAGAAGCAATGCAAAATTGATTAGATTTTGTGTGACAAAACGGCTCATTTAAAAAATGTATATTTCTCATGTCGTATTTGTTTTAGGTTTGAGTTTGAAAATATTATTAAAAGCGGTATTGGATAAATTATTTCTCCATAAATATACAAAACATAAAACTTTAAAAACATTGAGTTCAAATAAATTTAATAATCTCATTTCAGTAAAAATAGGTTTTGTATGTGTAAAACGATCAGCATAGTTAATTATGTGGATCGCATGTTTTTGACGACGATAAAGAAGTTGTGTGGATAAAAGAGTAATAAAGAACTGTGGATAAAAAAGTAATAAAGTTGACATAAGCAATTTATATTAAGGTAGTTACAAGTTTATATAGAATCCCAATGTTTTTTGAAATTTTAGCAGATATATAATTAATGTGTTGATTCCAGGAGATGTTTTTATCTTGATAAACGCCTAAGAATTTTGTAACGGAATCATTTTTTATTTCAATTTCGTCTATATAAAATTGCGGCAAGTTTGTTGGTAAAAATCGCTTTTTTGCATACGAAAGGAATAGTGGTAAAGAGTTCATATATACAGTGTCTCAAAAAATTATCCGACCAAACATTTTTTTAAACATTTTTCCTAAAAAAAGTGCTGTATTTTCGTAAATTTAAATTTTTTTGGTAAACTCAAGATTAATAAAAATAAAAGAACATGTTTTTAAATAAATTTTATTTATTTTAATGTAAAATATGAATCATAAAGTTTTTAGTCTTAAAATAAAGGAACTTAGGTTGTTTTTTATTGTCAAAAAAATATTTGGCGAAACACATTTGTTTCATAATAAATTATTATATAACAAAACAATTATTTTAATACTTTGTTGGGCCTCCCTTTGCTTGGATTACAGCTTCTAGAAGTCTAGCATTTATTCAACTAAAAATTTTGTTTCTTATGGTTGAATCTTTTCCCAGGCTTCTTCAATAGCCACTTTGAGGTTATCATTTTTGGAAAATGACCAATCTCCGTTGATTGGTCATTTTTTGGAATTGGAAAAAGATCATTGTGGAGCGACGAATCTTTCAATTCGTCGCCTGGTTTCGGATACGATTTCTGATTGTCTGATGGGATAATTTGATTCCATAATTCTTTTCAGCTTGCTCAGCCAGAAATGAAGCGATTTTTCTTGATTTGTATAATTAAGATTTTTTTTAAAAGCCGAGTTGTTTGTTATAGAGTAAGTTATTTTTGTTGAAATATTTGTAAATTCTATTAGACATTATTCTTTCTAAAATTTTTGAAAATACCGAAAGAACAGAGATGGGACGATAGTTGCTAATATTTGATCTGTCACCCTCTTTAAAGATAGGAGTAAATTTATCAACTTTTAATTGTTCTGAAAACATTCCTTGATTAATAGAAGCTTTAAAAACTTTAAAAAGAACATGTTTTAATATACCGAAGTAGTCTATAATTACATTTCCATTAATTTCAACTGCTCCTGTTGCTTTGTTTCTTTTCAAAGAATTCAAAGCTACATCAAATTCCTCAAAAGATAATTCAGAGGTTAACCATCAGAACAAATGCAATTATCCATAGGTACGAAGAAATCATTAAAAGAAGCCGTCGTATTTGGAATCTTATTTGATAGGGAAGGACTTATCCCAATAAAAAAATTATTAAATTCATGGGGTATGGCTTGGGTCATATAAACTTATGTCATCAACTTTAATCATCTGCGGCAGAAAACCTAAGCATGATTTTTGTTTTCCAGTAATTTTTTTCATAATTTGCCATGTGCGTTTCAAATCGTTTTTACATTTATTAATTAGTTTTGAGTTTGTTTTTTTAGGCTTTTACGTATTTTTTTTAAATAGATATTTGTAGATTTTATATATTTTTTTGCTAATAAGTGTTTTTGTTTTTAGATATTTAATATATAACTTCTGTTTAATTTTTGACGATTTTTTTAATCCCTTCGTTATCCAGGGACTTTTTGAGCTTTTGTTTTTGAATTTAACAGTAGCAATCATTAAAACTTGAGAAAAAGCTGAGGTTAGAGAATATTTTAACAAAGATTAAAGTATGACCACTGTAATGAAACTATGAATAAAGTAATACTGCGGTATTACTTTATTCATAGTTTAAATATATGACTTGGTAACTAGGTAAGCTTACTAGGTAAAACTGCGATAACTAGGTAAGCTTACTAGGTAAAAAGAATAAATTTTTCTATGTTTTAAAACGTTTATGAGTAACTTCTAAATATATCAAATATATCATCACTTCAAAAACGAATTCCGGATTGAATAAGATTTTGGATGACTGTCCTAAATTTGGCATCTTGTGATCATGCTTAAACGGTTAAATGAAGCAAAAGGCAAAGTATCCCATGTAAAGCCTAAATCACAAAGTTTACGATGTAGTTTTATTTGTTGGTTTTTATTGTACAGTTTTTTATTTGATTTTTTCCGGTAAGCAAGAACTCAATTTTCTCAGTATTCAGTTTTATGCAGTTTTTTTGTGTATATATATTACAAGTTTTAATAAGTTTTTGAAAGCCAGAAAGGATGGAACTAAGAGAGGATGGTGCAAAGAAATATAATGTTATCAGCATATGCTACAACACCTGTGTAATTATGAGTACAAAAATTACTTTGCATATACTTTTCATTTTATTTTGCATATATTGCCTTATAGAGGTAACTTTTGCTTTAAGTTGGGTAACAGGTTTTAAAAACAATAGGTGATTAGAGTAATGACTGTTAAAACAATAATAATTTAAACGGATATTTGTGAAGCTAAAATGTTGAAAGTGTTTCAGCATTTTAATTTCACAAATGTTGGAATGCGATACGAGCAATTGATGCGGAGGAAACTCTTTATTTTATTTATGGTTGTAGCTGTTTAAGTAATTATTGGAGCGAAATTAAAATGGATAGCCTACCCATGTAGTTCAAAATTTAATAAATTAAATGATTTTTCTATATTTTAGACAACTTAACTGAAATTTACTTTGACATTGTGATTAACAGTTAAAAAATCCAGTGCATTTATTTTAAATCATTATTTATTTTATCCAGCTTTAAATATTTATGTTTAATTTTGAGTAATATAAATATTTTTTTTCTCTATATATACTATATACTTGGATATCTACTGCCATAAATAAAGCATAGTAATTACCTCCACGTCTTCGAGCATTTCAAGCAAATGTTTATCTCTAATAGGCTTGTAATCATTTTCATTTCCAGTATCATAGTAGAGGTTTGGCATGAAGATTCAGTTTTTTGTAATTACTTTTCCGAAATAGTGTTGTATATTATATTCCCAATGTAGTTTCAGGGAAATTTCTAAGTTCTTCTTGATTATTTGGAAGTCTGTTTTTTTTTAAGAGTTGATAACGTCGAGTTACACAGAGTGTCGTCATCTTTAATAATGGTAGCCTTTAATAGTGGTAGCCTTTAATAATGGTAGCCTTTAATAGGTTGTTTTAGTAGTAGTTATTATACATATAAATTTATTACAAATATAAATGTCCAACAAAGTTAAAGAGAATTTTTTAAAACAACCTTTAATCCAAGTTGACTGTAAAAAAAAGCTTCATAGTTTTCTACGAAACTTCAAGAAATCAAAATAATGAGTGGTACCTGTGAAAAAATTTAAAATGCTAGGATAGGCTTTTGCAAAATAAACTTACTGAAGCAATATATAAAAAACCCCCAGTTTCAATTCTCCAGAAAAGTGCTACTCAACTCAATCTTCAGAACTTTAAGCAAATCTACGATTCCCTTGCATGTTCTTCCTAATTTGTGAGTCAATGTGTGAACTGATGCTTCTAGCAGCTCCCTATTTCAATATGACGTCAGAGTAACAACTAAAGAAAGTTGTTAGATGTATAAATTAGAAAACTAACGAAAAAGTTATTTAATTTGCATCGAAATACAGCTAAAATTCTCCACAACTAGCATAAACAATTTTTAATCTTTTTACTGGAAAAAACCTTTACAGAGCAAGTGCTCTACCACTAATTTATAACCGCATTTGGACGAAATATATGAGAGCAATCAACAGCAAATCACGCTACACAGCATATACTCTTTGGTATTGCCATACCACTATTTCACGTCATCTGGACTGGCTTGTTTATTATTCAAAGCTAGGTGTTTAGAATCCTCATAATTTAATTCTAAATGAGCAAAATCATTGTGTAGACTATTTGAATTTTTTCCCTATTAAAAAAGCATGCTACGAGTTGGCTAGACATTTTTATTAAAAATAATTAAAAGTGAATAATCTAAGTTAATCACTCCAAAGAAAACCAAAAAACAACTTCGAAATCTGAATTTTGTTATAAAAAGTGTGATTAGACAAACACGGTATTGCATTTTAGGAATTGCTTTCTACAACTGTGACTGCCTCTGCAGTCTTCTTTGCTCAACCTTAAAAGTTAAAGCAAAAACTTTTAACACTTTGTTCAGACCAACACAAAATTAGCTTTCTCCGTATAAACGCTTAATTGCATGTTAAAAAGCTAAATGGAAAAAAAATATATTAAAACTTGACTGAGAGAAACTACCTTACGTAACCCTAAGCCCGTATTCTTTAGACTTAGCTTTAACTGGTTATTTTTACTTTCGTAGGTTGAGCAAAAAACACAACCCAGCAAACATTGTTTTAGTGGATTTGCAGTGAACCTAAATAGGTACTTTTTAGCGGTTCGTTGGAGTTTTGCTCATCGGTTAATTAATGGACCATTAATGGCAGCCACTATAAATGACAAGTACTTTCAATAACTTTCCGATAACTACTTTAGCTTCCGGCTAGCTACTTTTGGCGACTGCCACTAGTGGTTCACTAAGTAATCGATGAGCAAAACTACAGCGGTCCGCTGAAAATGCCTATATAGGTCCACTGAAATTCCACTACAGAATGTTTGCTGGGAAAGGTTAGCTGTTTAATTTTTCATCGCCTGGAAACCCGTAATATCAATACATGTGTATGTACAGTAATGTGTTAACTTTTCTATAAATTATGTGTATAAATTTTATGAAAGTTATATAAAAAATATAAAATGACTTTATTAAAAATTTTAGGAGTTTTAAAACTAATGAACAATCTTGTCATCTATAGCAACCAAGTTTCCATAATAACCATCTAAAACTACTGATATATCTGTCCAAGGACAAGAATTTATAAATAGATGGTGCCTTAACACATTGTTATAGATCAGAGGTGCCGCCAATTACTGAAATTTTATGCGAGTTATAATTGTTAGCGTCTTTTTATGAAATAATTTTACAAAATAAGCCGACATTTAACCGACATTTTTGCAGTGCTAACTGCGTAGTTAGTAAACGTTTTATTACCCGTAAAGTACTAACCTTTGGGATATGTAAATCCATTTTATGTAATATTTAGGTGCTACATGAAGTCCGTATGGTCTTTTTACAGTCTTACTTACCAACGTTGCATGTATGGCTTGAGCTTTGAACCACGGACCTCCATTTCTGAAACCAAAACTCTAATCAACACACCACGGCTGCTCTAATATTATCTCACGTGTTTAAAAGTACTTTAATTGATATGCTTTGTTTAACTTATTTGTTAAAAAACTTTGACATCAAAATTATAGTTTTTGTAAAAATGCAATTTGTGATATACAAATACGAATATTATAAGGTAAAAAGAATTGTATTTGTGTTGTGTGTCATACTATAGATCAATGATAAATTGGACTAAAAACTGTTTGCAATTACTGTCTCATAGACTTAATCTTGTAGGTAATGATCTAAATGATGTTGCGGTGGTACAAATACTAATGGCACTATTAAAGCAATTATTTCATTTTTTCATAAAAGTCCAAAACGGAGATCTTTTTTTACAAATATTCCTCTATTATGAGAGACAAGATGGACAAGAAAGTATAATAGTATTCAAACTTTTCGTAGGAAATTTAAAGATATTTATCATTTACATGCAACTTTCGTTGCATGTAAATGGAACCACACGAAAAATGCATATCAGCTTTATTGTTCAGTGCATATTATTTCGCAGTCATACTCAAACTAGTCAGGCTCTTCAAAGTGATTAAATTGATCTTCACGAAGTCCAACAGCAATTTCTTCAACTGTTTCAGGGATATTTTTGTAGTACAACTCGCGCATATGATTGAAATCATAAAAACAACCTCAAAGTACACAGAGAAAAAATTAACTGCAACAAAAAGACTTTATAGATAAAATTGCTGGTAAATAAAATTTTAAATAAATGTTGTAAGCTTTTTGTGTCTACTAAGTTTACTATATACATTCAATAAAAAAGCTCATACAATCAATGAAAATATTGCTGCTATAGTACGCCGTTACAAATTTGTACTCATCATTACGTTGTCCGTGACAAATTTGTACTTTCTCATTGTTCTACAAAAATATTTTAATTTTTTTTCTTTATTGTAATCTTTCTTAATTTTAACGTATTGAACTGCGGGAAAAAAAAGAAAAAAAATACTGAAAATGTTTTGCCTCCCCAGAAATTTTCTGCGGGCGCCCATGATATATATATATATATATATATATATATATATATATATATATATATATATATATATATATATATATATATATATATATATATATATATATATATATATATATATATATATATATTAGTAAAAAACACTTATCTAACTTTTTCTTCTACTTGAAGTTTCACCATTGCAGGATCATTAGGAAGAGAGAACTCTTCCTGATGACCCAGCAATGGTGAAACTTCAAGTAGAAGAAAAAGTTAGATAAGTGTTTTTTATAATTTATTGCTCTGTTTTTTAAGAACGTTGAGCACTCTATTTGTAAAATACAGTAACAGAATTTATATATATATATATATATATATATATATATATATATATATATATATATATATATATATATATATATATATATATATATATATATATATATATATATATATATATATATATATATATGTAAATTATGTTAGTGTATTTTACAAATAGAGTGCTCAATGTTCTTAAAGAACAGAGCAATAATAAATTAGTAAAAAACACTTATCTAACTTTTATCTTCGACTTGAAGTTTCACCATTGTTGGATCATCAGGAAGAGTTACTAAATCTCAAAAAAAATTCAATTTATAGAAAAAAATATTTTACAGGAAGTTATAAATTATTATAAAAAAATTTTTTTTTATTTTTTTTGTATTTTTTTTCCCGATCTCTAAAAATAGTAATTAAAAATTTTTTATAATAATTTATAACTTCCTGTAAAATATTTTTTTCTATAAATTGAATTTTTTTTGAGATTTAGTAACTCTTCCTGATGATCCAACAATGGTGAAACTTCAAGTCGAAGATAAAAGTTAGATAAGTGTTTTTTACTAATTTATATATATATATATATATATATATATATATATATATATATATATATATATATATATATATATATATATATATATACATATCTATATATATATATATTTATCATATACATGTATATATATATATATATATATATATATACATCATATTTATCATATATATATTTATCATATACATGTATACATATATATACATATATCATATACATGTCATATACATATATCATATACATATATATATATATATATATATATATATATATATATATATATATATATCATATACATATCATATACATGTATATATATATATATTATATACATGTATATATATATATATTTACATGTACATATATATATATATATGTATATATATATATATATATATATGTATATACATATATATATATATATATAAATATATATAAAGTAAAAGATAGTCAAACTAGTAAACAAAAGTAAATCTATTTTTTACAAAATATTTATTATTAAAAATATTTTTAAATTTTCAAAAAACACACTAATACCAAGTATTTTTATATTAATGTAATTGATTAAACTTTAAGCACTATAGGCCTTTCAAAAAATCATCAGTTGTGCTGTTTTGGTATTGTTACAAGATTTTTGTATTAAAAACAAAAATAATTTAAATTGCATATTGTTGCTTTGAGTAACTCTTGTGATGGATTAAATTCTAATAATACACAAGAAGTATCAATTAAAAGTATCATGTTTTTGTTTGTGCAAATGCTTTTCATATGATAACAAAAAACTTTCATTGTTAAGCTCAAGAAAAACAAAAAGTTGGAAAAAAGGTTCAATTACACTTTGGTGGGAACGTTGACAGGTATAAACATGGTTGTCAAATCTATTAGTTGATAGGCCATTTCTTCAGCTAGAAATATGTCCGTTTAATCGTAATCTTAAATTGTTTGTTTTACTAGTATATGTGGCTTGTTTTTTGGATGACAAACGTTAAAGGTATTAAATTACATTTTTGCTGTTGCATGTGATGTGACTTTTTATTTTTCATTAGATGTTTCAAACTTATCTACTTCTTGAAGATAGAGTATGCATATTTTACACCGAATATCTTTGCATTTGAATATGCCAGTCTTCTTATTAGTTGCTTCTACTTTTGAAGAAGTAAGTCTTCAAAGTAAATTAGGAGGTTGTTTAAAAGCTAATACCTGATGAATATTAGAAAAATATTTTTGACTTTTTCATTATGAGATACTTTGAGTAAAAGGTTAGCTTCTAAAATAAAAGGTTGACAATTGAGATTGCAATAGAATATTGTCACCAAAGGAAATATTTCTATAGACTTTTTTTGTGGTGCTAGTCATTGTAGTTTTGCATTATAAAATACTTTATCTATAATTTCATCAGGATAATTACAATCTTTCAACCATGACTTTAGTTCTGTTAAACGAAATTTTTCAATTTCGTAATTAGATGTAAAAACAATTATTTTTTTAGCTAAATTATGAGGAACATTCTTTTTGATGTGAAATGGATGATGAATGTTATAGTTTAAGTAGTCATAAGTGTTAGTTTCTTTATATTAAATGTCTGTTTGAATTTTTTTGTAATTTTCTTTGCCAAAATCGGTTGTAAACTAATTGAATCAATAAATTCAGTAAGGGAAATATCAAATTTTCAGATGTCAAGATGTTTTGGCCAGATTATAAAATCATAATCAATATATCTATTTTACACACCCCTCCGTCCCCTTCCTCGAGACACTTTGGAACGTACGTACGGGGGTAATCTCTAGAGTCTGGAAGTTGTTAAGTAAAAAGTGTTCGTGAATGATTCAAAGTAAATTTTAGGTAAATCTATTCAATATTAGTTTATATAACATGCTTAACCTATTCTCGCCCACCCGGGCAAGGTGCATGCTGTGGCCGCAATTGAGTAACTTTGGGAAGTTTGGGCAGAAAACAACTTTCAGCTTAATCTACCATTTCAAACAAATTAAACTTTATATTGAAAAAGTCAACTATGGACAACCAAATAAAGCTATATCTTAAAATGCACAACAACATATTTACTAGGTTGAGTTAGATAAGCTAGTTTGAAATAGACAGCAAAAAACTTACCAAAAACTAACAAAATTTAATTGACATATATTTCTTTAATTACAATTTCTTTGAGATCATGTTTATTTTGATTAAGACTAGGGGTGTTAAAGTAATGGAAAAAAAATTACTTAAGTAGTTTAAATAATTTTTTTAAAATTACTTAAGTAACTTAAGTAATTTTAAGTAATTTTAGTTTTTTTCCAAACAATGAATTTATTACATCAAATATTACTTTTTTGTGTGATATAGGTACTATGTAGGTATAACAAATCATAACCTAAATAAACTTTCAAAATAGAACGCTAAAAACATAAAGTTTCTATCCATTTATCACTCAAAAATGTACTCAAATTTGTAACAAAATAAAAAAAAAAGTCTAGAGCACTAAAGCATCTTTTTGTAACAATTTTTTTTAAAATTTAAATACAGAACTTAAATCTTTAAATACAGAAACAAAATACATCTTGTTCCATTCCAGCTCACGTAATGCTCTCTTAATAAAAATTATGATTTATAACTTAAATTTTTTATTGATAGTCTAAACTATAATCCCTTTTCAGAAATATGGTAAAGCCAAAAATCATTAAAATGTAAACTAAAAAATTATTACACATTAATTTTAGGGTACAAAATTGAAAATCGGACAACTTTATACCAATTTTTTTAAAATCTCAATTTTTTGTTGATTTAATTCAGAAAAAAATTTATTGATTTTACTTAAGTAATACAAATTTACTTAAGTACTTGATTAGCTTAAACAATTACTTAAGTACTTAAGTTACTTGAAACAGCCCTAATTAAGACTTTTTCGTCAGTGAACACACCAACAAAAAGACACTCTCTGAATGTCTTTTTGTTGGTGAGTTCTCTGACTTATAAGCAATAAAAAATTAGAGGCTAGATAAAGTGATGGGCGAAATAACATCAAGTTACTCTACAAGTAACCAAAAAAAGTAACCAAAATATCAAAAAATATACAAAATAATCTAAAATAAAAAAATAAAAAAATAATAATAGATCAAAACTAAATATTCAAGAAATTAGTTCAGGATTACGAAATACATGGACAAGATGACGTAACACTTAGTCGGCTTGGTTCCATTGTGCAAAAGTAGGAAAAGCTTGAGAAAATATTTAAACGTTTACCACTTAAAAATTAGGTTTTATAAAATTATGTAAAATTTCAAAGTTGAAATGGTAGCACGTTCAAATCATGTATTCAACAATCAGATATAGATTTAAAACTAAGTATAAACTTTAAAGACTCTTTTTGCATTTTTTATTCATTATAATCAAACATTTTTTGAACACACAGCAAAAAAATGCAGCAAAAAAAAAGAAACTTGTATTTTTGATAACATAAAATAGATATATTTTAGGAGCTTTAAAATTGATTTGAATTTTGCTTACATTTTACAAACTCGAATTTTGCTTACATTTTACAGACTCTTTAAAACTTTAAAACAGTTTTAGCTACTATATCAGCTCATTTTCTGGTAAAATTTTTGAGCCACCTTGTCGAAAAATGCCAACATATTTTCTTTAGATTCGACAACTAAAATTATGTTGGACAGACTAAGTAAAAGTCATCACTGAGCAAAGAACTTCTTAGTACATTAAAAGAACATATTATTGCAAGAAAAACGGAACTTTCCAATTTTATTTATTATCTGTTTAAAACTCTAGATCATGATATTAGAAACAAAAACTTTTAATTTTTCACGTAATCTCAACTCTCTGTTGGTTATTGTAAACCAGAAAAAAGTTTGTTTTCAAAGCATAGCTGTTAAGGTACGATCCCCGGAAATTCTTTACTTTAAGATAAAGTTAATTCGATGAAATAGTAACTTTTGATAAATTAATTAAAAACGAGAAATTAATTTAAAATGTAAAAAAAGCTATTTATAATAAATGAGCTACAATTGACTATCAAACTCTCAGGGGACCTGATTTTAACTTTTGAGTAATCAAGAGTTGCCCCTCAACGAAGGGGTTGAAAATCCCCACCCTGGTGTTGCTTCAAAGTATCTATCTTTTCCATTTAAGATTGAACCTCAATTTACATTTGAGCTATTGATGTAAATTAAAAGAAGATGCTGTGCAGAATCCCGGTTTATTTCAGGTATTCCGGTACAATATTACTACAATACCGAATTACTGGTATTGATTTTCCATACCCTAATCTAATAAGTAATCAAAAGTTCTAAATCAATTCATATTTTCTTGATTAATCAATGATTTAATTGATTGGAGATTTGATTAGAGGTGTTTTAAACTGAGCAGGACGTTATCTTGCTCTACAAAATTTATCTTTTTTCTTCCTGTAGCTTCTAACTTTAATAGTAGTTGCTGGCAGCCTTGTTGGAAGCTGTTGAAAGCCTTGTTCGAAGATGCTGAAAAAAAAAAAATTGTTATAAATTTAAATCATAGATAGTGAAGGTAGGACTTTTAAACTTTTTATTAACTAAAACAACTAAAAGAAATATAAACAGCATAATAGTGCTAAAAATCATCACAATACTATGGTTGTTTTTGTTTTTATACCTGTTTGTGCCATTTTCGTGGTTACACGAAAAACGATTACTTTCCGATGATCAATAGAATTAAGTAAAAACACCCCCCTCAACTTTACAAGAATTATGAATTACGCTATTGCTATTTTTACTAATCCGGACTAAAATTAAATGTTTTTTTTTTATGTTCAAGTAAAATAGTATTATTTTTGGAAATTTTTGTTTTAATGTTAAAAAAACTGTAAATATCGATTGAAATTTTTAAAGTTTATAGCAATAATGCGTTTATGATTTTGTGAATGTTACGAGAATAAATATCCTAATGTATAATTCATAAATCTTTAACAATTGCTTTTAATTATGAATATTTTTGTTATTAAATCAATGCATATTTATATTTATATTTTAATGTAGATTAGCAACAAGCTGGTTAAAACAGCTTTTCAGGTATTTTAAAATAAGTTAAGAAAGTCTTAACAAATAAAATTGTTGGAAATGTATATATGATTGTTACGTAATATTCACGATATTGAAATAAAACAAAAACCATTTTTTAGAAACATACAAAATGCTGGTCTAACATTTTTTAATTCAGTATTGCACTGTAACTCTTGTTATCTACTTGTTTAATCACAAGATAAAATTTATTATTAGATGAAACTTTTGAGAATAAAATACTCTTAGTTCAATTTAGTATTTCAAAATAATTGAAATAGCAGTTTTATTTTATTTTTAGTTTAACAAAGTGCTTTATAAATGTGTGTGCATTTGTGTGTGCAATAATGCGTACGTATGTGTGTGTGTGTGTGTGTGTGTTTGCGTGTGTGCATATATATATGTGTGTGTATATATATATGTGTGTATATATATATATGTATATATATATGTGTGTGCATATATATATATATATATGTGTGTGTGTGTGTGTGTTTGTGTGTGTGCATATATATATATACATGTGTGTGTTTGTGTGTGTGTGTGTGTGTGTGTGTGTGTGTGTGTGTGTGTGTGTGTGTGTGTGTGTGTGTGTGTGTGTTTGTAAATATTTTGTGGTATTATGACTGTAGTATTATTTTTGTTGTTTACATTTAAAAAATTAAGTCAAAATATTTAAAATCTTTAGTTCTTGGTTTATAGAAATTTACTCATACATGGTGTTTAAAAATTTTTTTTTTGTGTTGGTGTGCTAAAATCAAAATTTCATTGTATTATTCAATGTAATATTCAGGCAACTTAATAACCAAGTTATTCAGGCAACTTAGAAACCAAGTTATTAAGCAACTTAGAAACCAATTGCTGTGAAATTATAAAAAAAAACAAAATAATGCAAAAAGACAAACTGTATTTAAAATATTACTTGATGTGCATGTTGATTATTAAATCTTAAGGTTTTATATTTTTTTAATATTAACAAGATGCCGTTATAGTGATAACACTAGATGCCATAACAATGATAATGCCATAATAGTGATAATGGCAATAATAATGCCTTGATAGTAGCAATAGTGAGCAAAGGTAAAATACAAGATAAAAGAATAAAAACCAAGAGTATTATAATATTTAAAGTTTAAAAAAGCATTTTTTTTTATTAAATGTTTTGAAGAAGATGAATATTAATTAATGTAGAGTACAAATAATTAATCTAGTTTTACATTAGCAACTATCATTATGTTACAGATAAAATAATAACAAATGAGTTTGAAGTAACGTACAGTAGTTTTATCTAAACTGCAACAATGTTAAATTGTTTAAACATTGTGGCAGTTAGTTTCTGACAGTACCAAACAATCAATGTTTTTATCAAACATTTGATAGCCTAAATAAAGTTTTTTATATTTATATTGTATGAGATTTTAAATAATAAAATTATAGTATATTACATAATATATAGTATATATTATTTAATTTATAGTATATTAAATAATAAAAAAAGGTTAATAATATTATAAAAATTGCTAAATAGAAGAATGATGAGTTAAAGAATTTCAGAGATATATGTTTCAGATCTTTGCAACACAGTTGTCTATAAAGATTCAAACTGATTGAGAAAGATTTTGGTAAAAGTTTATTTAGTTGTTGGAAATTATGGAATGTAGTTTGGAATTATAGTATTTGGCAAAAAAAAAAAAAAAAAAAAAGTTACATATTTAAATTAAAATTCTTTACAAAACATGTGTTTGTTTGCTTGGCAACAAAATACTTTCGTTTGTGGTCTGAGTAATATTTTATTCAATTAATTCACTTTTATTTTACCGAAAAAAAAAAAAAATTTCATTTTCTTTAAAACTTTATATAGAATCTTCTATAATTATTTAGTACTAGAATTTTCTTTAATTTTAAATAAATTTTATGGATGAAAATTTTAGTTTTTCAGAAAATTTTAGCAATCTTTTAGTTATGTGTTTTTGAATTTTTTGAAAATTAAATTTTTCAAAATTATCTTTTGAAAAATTGAATTTGCTACCACGAGTTAAGTATTTTTCAAATATATTTTAAATTTTTTTAACAAAATGATTTACTATTATGTAACAATGAATATGTATTTTTTTCATCCATATGCTAGTAAATTAACAATAAAATGTTAATTAAAATCAGAAAATGAACACTTCAGTAGGGTCTACCCTACCTCGTAGACCAGCTAGTAGCAAACCCTATATCAGTAACTTCAGACAGGCAATCAATCAAGATGCTGTTATTGCCCGATATCTTGAAGAATTTGCAAAAAAAGGAAAAAGTGATAAAAAAACAAACAATGATAAGTAATTGTATTTTTTAATATTAAAAAAAATATATATATTTTTATAAATATAAAATATATATTTAATATATTTTATTTATATATATATATAACTATTAATAATATATTTTAATATTAAAAATATGTTCAATTTTAGCTTAAATATTTAATCAGTATTTTTTAATTTTTTCAATTTATACATGTATTTTTAAGTGTATTATTTTAATCTATTTAAGATCTGTGTTATTTATGAATTCTCCTTATGCTGCTCCATCTCATACAGACAATGAACTTTTTAAAGTCAACAAAAAATATGCACCGAATCCACCAAAGAAAGGAAGACCTATATCTGCACCAGTTTATAAAATTGGGTAAGTTTAACACTGAATGCAACACCTTGAATGCAACACCGTTAGTTTAATGATTTCACACTTATATAACACACCTGTACATCAAAACACAATTATTATTTTTTACTATTTAATTTATAAAATAAGTCTTTCAATCTTGTTGGTTTATTTTATTTTAAATTACATTTTAATTAAAATATGGAGAAGTTTATTTTTAAAACATGATTTGGAACAATTTTGTTTTTATGTACTGCTTTAAATATTATTTCATTAAAAAAAGCAATTTGCGAATGAAAGTGCACTTTGTTAATAACCTTTTTATTTGTTTTATTTACTTTATTAATAACTTTTTTATTTGTAATTTTAATTTGTAACTTTTTAAAGCTTAAAAGCTTTTTTTATGTTATTTGTTATTATTAGTTTTTTTTGTAGCCATTATTGTATTTTTTTAAGCTACTTAAATTTTTAATTTAAGTTAGCGCATTTAAAAATACAAAATTGCTCATTTTGTATTTTTAAAAATCATTCATTTAAGAGTTATAAAGAGTTTATTTAATAAGTTTTTTTAGTTATTATTGTTCTTGTTAATGTTATTATTATTACTATTTATAATTAATTATAGTTTTTTATTTAATAAGTTTTTTTATAGTTATTATTGTTCTTGTTGATGTTATTATTATTACTATTTATAATTAATTATAGCTTTTTATTTAATAAGTTTTTTTTTAGAACTGTAAATTGGAATGCATTTGATGATAGTCCTTCTTCAATGGCTTGTGAGGGTTTTTTTAAATTTATTTAAAAATTTTTTTAAATTATTAAAAAAATATATTTTAAATGTGTTCCTAATGGATCATCCATAAATTACGTAACACAAAACTTATTTAAAAAATATAAGTTGGAGATCATTTTGCTTTTTTGCGTTGCGGTTTTTGCTGGACTTAAAAGGTTGTTATATACTTGGTTGTATTAAAGACTCTGCGCTGGAAAACTTTTAATCTTTGTCTTTTGTCTATAAATTTAATTTTGCATTATGTAATTTATGAATAATCCTTTAGTAGCATAAATCAATTTTTAAAATGTTTTAAACTAATTAAAAACGTTAAAATAAATTTTGTGACTTTCTGACTGTGACTTTCTGACTACTTGATGAGATTCATAACAACTTTACTAGTTTTAGACTTTTTTTTTTTTGTTATTCACCTCCTCAAGGCTGATAAAGCCACTACAGATGAGGAGGCTACTTAATAGTGGTTATAACCCTCTCTCAACTCTATAACTTCAAAACACGAACCTTGACGAACAAGGTCGCTGTGCGGAGAAACAAGTTGAGCGCGGTACTACCAGGGACGTGATAGGGATCGAATTTTATGATAGATCAATAGTTGTTATGGTTACCCGATGAATAAAATTTACTCTTAAAATTATATACACTTATCAATCTTAAAGTTTTATTTATTGAAGTTTAGAAATATCAATAATTAATAAAAATATAAATAAGTTCAGAAATACTTAGAACTTCTTTTTTTTAAAGAAATTCAATTCCAACAAGGCAGCAAGAAAAATTGTAAATTAATTGAATACAGGATTTCAAAAAAAAAAGAATCCAAATCACAAACATTCAAAAAAAAAAGAATCCAAATCACAAACGTTCAAAAAAAATAAAAATCCAAATCACAAACATTCAAGAAAAAAAACTACATAAACAAAAGTTTTTTGAAGAAACAGTTAGACTTAGCTTGATGAAATTTGCACGTGACCGAATTTTAGTTGGAATGTTACAATAAACAATAGCTTGGTTGAGCATCAAACATGGTAATATTTGTGATAAAGAGAATTTTGTAACAATAAAGCAAAAGCTTGAGCTTTGCTAATTTCCATGTCAATGTACTTTGCTAATTCCATGTCAAATTACCCAGAAATTTTTAAAAATGTCACCCTATATCTTTTTGCTGATTTTTACACAGTTGAGAGTACTTAGTAAAATATGTGAAATTATTACACCTCATTCTATTTTCATTGATCTTTCAAAAAAGATCAATGACCCCAGTGTTCTGGCCCTCTGGCAGATGACCAGAGGGCCAGGACACTGGGGGAAATGCCCCACTTTTCTCATAAAAAATTTTTTTTTTGCATTTTCAATAAAGTAAAGGTTACTTTGAAAAAATTGTTTTCAAAAAAATTTTTTAGTATATAATTGTTTCATTTGGTTTTTGAATATTTTGTATTCAATGATCTTTCTTATCTATATGTCTATAATATTTTTGATTTGCAAGTATATGGATTAAAATCATTCATCCATCAAATATCATGGTTTTAACATAATTTGTAATTTAAATCTTTTTGAATTGAAAAGAAATTAGACAGAACAACAATGATCTGTCAAAGAACAACAATTGAAGTATACAATTCAAGATCTTATCAAAGGCAATAAAATAATTAACAGCTCATTCCTACATTGCAAAATGCCAAGCAAGATGCCTTAAAAAACAAAAAGAAAAGTTGATAAAAGACTGTATTGTCTAAGTTGATTTTGCAGAAAACTATATATTTGTGATTCAAGATGAAATTCAAAGTTAGCATTGGTTCTAAAGTCAATGCAAGTTTCACCCCATTGTCCTTTATTTATTAAACAAAAATGACCAGCCTAAAAAAAAATCATTTTGCTTTATGTCAGAAGTTATAGAGAATGACATTGGTTTTGTGTACGAAGTTCAGACACAATTATATAAAAGAAAATCATCCTATGATTTCTAAGATTCTTTATTTTTTAGATGGTTGTGCTGCACAGTATAAAAACTTAAAAAAAGTTTATAATATCTGTTTCCATAAAGATAATTTTGACATTGATGCAGAGTGGAAATTTTTTTTGCCACAAGACATGACAAGTCACCATGTGATGGTATTGGTGGCGCTGTAAAATGATTAACAGCAAATGCATGTCCATTTATTTTTTAATTATTAATAAAAGACTGTTAGAATTGCACACCACTTTGAAAAAGCGTTCTCAGCTAAGTAGAACAATTCCTGGAACTAGTAGCTATCAATTTAACCCCGGATCTATAGATTCTGTTAGCTTTAAACCAACAAGTGAAGTTTTAATAAAACAGGCATGTTTTCTTTTTCTGGTATTCAAAGTATTCAACCTAATCAGCTAATTAACATCAATGCATTGAAATTTGGTTAATTTATTATGTGTAAATATGATACGTTTTATTGGATTAGTATGATAAATGAAATTGACAATATTGAGCAAGATGTTATGGTAACATTTATGCACCTGCATGGTCCTTTTAACAAACTTTTCTTGTCATCTAGAGCAGTTGAGTGTTGGGCTCCAAAATAGTCTGAAAATTGTCTATCAAAATAGATTCCACTACAAAAAAGTGTGGCACTTGCCCCAGTCCCCCCTAATGTCTTGGGGCCCTGAAAACTATTTTAACATGCACATTCATTGACACTACAGAAAGGCCAAAAATTTCAGAGCTCCAGCTAGTTTGGAAGATAATGGATAATCAATTGCAATATTCTGCTACAAAAAGGTGGAGGTTGTGCGCCATATACTTGCGGATCAAAATTTTTATATTTATTGAAAGATCAATGAATATATAATAATGTGAAATATATATTTTGTTGATATCATCAAGGCCACATGGATTTCTTGAGTATTAAAAACAGGAATATAAAAAAATTGCCTAAATTTATTTAAATTGATTATTACAGGTATTTAGTATTAATTTTTTTACACTTCTGATCAATTCATTTGACAACCCCAACTGTAGCTAGTTATAACTTTTAAGTAAAAAAATAAAATACTTTTAAAGTTATGTGACTTAAAATTTTAAAATAAATGTTGCAAATCTAATTAGACAAGAGGGAACTAGGCAATATCTGCTAAAAGCAAAACGATCACGATTCAGGATTTATCAGGAGCCAGAGGCTAAAATTTTCAAGGAGTTCTTATTTTACTAAGCTCTCTCAGCTGTATAAAAATCAGCAAAATCTGAGATGTATGGTGACATGACCTGGGTCATTTGACACTGGGAATTACCCTCTAGCAACATTTAAAATTGATTTTTGGATTTTTTCTAAAATAGAGAAGGTCTAACTAGAAGAACCAGCCTAAATATGAAAACATTCATTTGGGTGAGAGAGATTAATAGAGGTAGAAAATGTAACTATGATGTAAATGTAAGTAAAAAAAATAAAAGCATGATAAAGAAAGACAACTTTAGCAGATGTTAACTTTGCAATAGATTGTTTCAGTATGTATGATGTCAATTGTGAATGATAATCAGAGAAGACTCTGTAAAAGTGTTGCCATATATAATTACTGCATACATAATTAGAAATATATACATATATTTCATGCATATTTAAAAAAAAAGCAATACTGAGACAATTATTAGCAGTAACTGAATTTTGTTTGAACTAAAGTTCACCAACCACTGCAAGCCCCAAACTGTCACAGAAGATCGATTAGATTCCATAGCGGCTGATTGTTTTAAGCAATCAAAAAGTGGTTACTTTTTGTCAGGGTATAAAATCAAGCTTGGACAGGAATGGCATGCGATTGAACACTATTGCTGACCACACCAATGATTTTTTTTTTTGTTGACAACTTGACCACGACTGTTGACCACGAAATGTTTTGATGATTTATAATTTCAGAATTGCATTGAAAAAGAAACTCTAAGCTAAAGTTAAACTAGGAAAAAAATTTTAACTCGAAGCAAAAATTACTTCTAGTTATGCTTTTATGTTGCGTTGGAAATAAGTTACTTTAAAACTTATCATTTGAAATGTTTTATTAAAGTAACGCAAAATGCATTTTACAAAGTACTTCTAATGGTTGTTTAATAAATGAACAAATTTTATTTATATTATTGAAAAGTGAAATTAAATTATTGATAAGAAAAAAATATAATATTTTTAGATTGTATACCATAAAATCGCCTGAGTTTGGTTACCATGTAATTTCGGTCATTTAAGAAAAAATATAAAAAAACTATGCTAAACTCAAATTTTACAATTTTTTTTTTCTCTAATAGTATTTGTAATTAGTTCGTAAATATGAATCTATAAAAAAAAAAAAATGTTTAAATGCAACCTGCTGAAATAATTCTTTAGCAAAACAACAATTTGAAAAAATGCATACTATTAAAATCAGCAAGTTATAAAAATAAGCAAATTATTAATATAAATGATTATATTTAATCTTAGTTTTATCAAGAATCACCAAATTAATTATATTTACAAAAAAAAATTACTAATTTTTGAAAGTCAACTAGTTTTTTTAAAAAAATTAGCGAAATTTTGAAATACGCTAGCTTTAGTCATTCACAGATAAACAACGAAGGAGATAATTAGCAGTAATATTGTGAAGTGTTGATAAGTGTTACGAAATTAAGCTTTATTGGTAACTTTACCTGCAAATTTACCAGTAAATTTTCACATTTTTATAATGGATACACACCATGGTATTTTATTTGAATAAAAAATTTGTTCATAGTTTCAAAAATAACTGACTGTTCTTTGAGTTCTAAAAAATATCAAGCTTTTGACATTTTTTTTTGAGATAAAAACTACAGCTCAAAGACAATTATGGATTGTCGTTGTGAATCCTGTTGTGTGGATCTTGGTGTTCTACTATGGTCAATGATACGTACAAGAATTGCCAATAAACATACAAAGCTCATTTAAAGCAAATTAGTGTTTTTTTTCTTAATTGAAAAAACCTTTTTAAATTAATTGTAAAATATATTTTTTCAATTTTATTAACCAGTGGCGTAGCAAATGTGATAATGGTCAAAGTAATAAAAAAGTTGACTAACTACAATAAAAATTAAAAATACTACAACTTATATTTAAAAAGGCCTTTTTTTTTATGTACCTCTTTTTTGTTTTCTTTGGTGCCCCAAAAAACTTTTTTTTTGAGCTCGGGGCGAGGCCCTCCTTAGTTACTGGTATTACCTGAATTTATATTATAATTTTACAATAAAGCAACATTTAAAAATTAGTTTTCATTATTTGTGACATTAAGTTTGTGATACGTTATTAGTATTTATATAGCAGCCGAACTTATGAGATGGTATTGAAAGTTCGGTTAAAGTAGATGTTCTCATTTTAAACTAAATATTGAGTAATAGTTTGTTTTTTTTATTTTTTTTATTTTTACAATATCAATTATCAATATAATTTTCTATATGTTTCAGGAAAAAGAATTGAAAATTTTCTATTTATATGTAATAAATAAATGCTCAAAGCTTCAGTGACCAAGCTTAGGCAAATTTTAAGGTAAACATTTTTTCCAAAAAGTTGCACTAAACAAAAAAAATTATAATAATAACGTAGTCTTTTTTTAAAATAATTATTTTTAATCATTCCATTAGTAAGTTAAGTTTTAAAAAAAAAGCATTTAAACAATTCTTTGTAAAAATAAAAACGAAAAAATAAAGTAATTAAATCATTTCATTGCAAGAGGAAGATTTTAATTCAACTTATTTATAATTTAAAATAACTTAAAAAAATAATCTTTTAAAAGATTTTTAGAAAGACATTGAAAAATAGTTTAAATTTATCATTAAAAATACATGCCTACTAAATATATTTAAATATAACATTTAATTTACAATAAAAAATGCGTTTATTTTAAACAATCATTAAAATTAGTTTTTTATTTTATTTAATGCCTTCATTTAAAACTCTTTCTCTTTTCTACAAATACTATTATGGCCACTGCTCAAAGGAGCTTTCATCTTTAGTTCCATCAACCAAAACTTATTCTCGGTTTACTTGTCATTTATCTAAGTCTCATTGTTTTACTGTATGTCTCTGGATGCTCCAAAAAGTTTTATTTGTTTATTTTTTTTCCCGCACTCGAACCCTTTGGAACTCTCTCCCATCTTTGTGTTTTCCTGACTCATACAACCTTTAACTTTTTAAGTCTTCTGCCAACTATTTCCATGCTCTGTACTTCTATTCTTTTTTTCTAGTAACTCCCAACTTAATAGCGGTTGCTTGCAGCCTGGTTGGGAGTGAATCAGAATAAAAAATAAAAACTTTAGATCAACGATTAAAAGTTATTCATAACGTTTTTCACATAGCAATTTTTTTATTGTTTAAATTGTTAAAACGTTAAAACAAACGACAAACTTCACAAAATGGTCCAATAAAATTTTTAGAACTAACTGTCAGGAAATAAGGAACCATGGATGTCATTTTCCAGAAGATAGGAAAAAAAGATTCATTTAAGCACTTGTTAAAATAGTTAAGGGAGTTATGTAAAAAATTTATAATGTATAATATGCTATTTTTATTTAACAAACTTTATCATGTAGCATCTGATACAAAGCAGAAAGAAAAAAAAAAGTTTCTATTCTTTTATTATTGATAAAAAAAATTGACTTTTTAAAAATGTGTAGACCAGTTCTTATAGTTTCCAAGGGTCCCCAATGCATATATTAAAAACCGAAAAAGTTTGTATTGTTGAAATAACAAAACATATAACATATAACCAAGTTTTTTGGTTGCAAAAATGTAGAGTAGAACAAATGTTAAGAAATTGTTTAAAAAAATGTCTTATTCAATCGCTGAGCTAAATTTACCATTGCAGCTCCTTTTTAATTTTAACTATTAGCGATATTTAGCACCTTATAAGCAAGAATTACCAAGTAGAAGATCCCCACCACGTTTCTGGGAGTACCGTGCTCAACTTGTTTCTCCGCTCAGCGACCTTGTTCGTCAAGGTTCGTGTTTTGGAGTTATAGAGTTAAGAGAGAGTTGTAACCACAACTAAAGTAGCCTCCTCAACTGTAATGGTCTTCATGACCTTGGGAAGGTGAATTGAAGTTTAAAAAAAATATATCAGATAATTGTTTTTATTTCTCATCCACAAAGAAAAATTGTTCTTTATGATTGAACAACTTTTTTGCAGTAAAAACGTTCCTAAAACTCTCAGTTCTAAATCAATTTTGAAATTTTCATTTTGTTGAAGTTTAATTTGAGTTTAAAAAAAAAATTATAAAATAAAAGTTATGAAATAAAAAAATAATAATAATAAAAATCAAGAAATAAAAATAATCATGAAATTTAAAGAAAAAAACAACTAAGTTTTTAAAAATATTTATGAAGCAATTTCTTCCACTTCTTTGTAGAATATTTTAACTACAGAGTTATTTTTATATTTTGATACAATTAATGAAAAAACACTATTTCATTGGACTAGATTGTTTCCATCTTTACGGAGGTTACACATTGCTTTTTTAGAAAAAAATTAGCAATTAAATTTTTCCGTTGTGATAAATAGATTTGATGGTTATTTTCTTGATTTAATTTTTAATTTTTTTGCTTCAAAAAAATTTAAAATTATTAAAAAACCTCATTCTCAAAAGAATGAAAAGCAAGAAATAGTTTCAAAAAAGGTTATGTTATATGTTTTATTATTGTTACCTGTAAATTTTTTTATTATACTTTGTTGCAAAATACATACTTTTTATTTGGTAGATTTATTGATATTTTTAGTATATAGTTAAAAAAGCATTTAAATTCCATTATGCAACTGAATGCACATAATACGTAATTTCTTTTTTCAATATTTTTTTCTTATGCACAAATTCAAAAACTTTTTGATTGTTTTTTTTAAATTCTATATAACTGCTTAGAAAAAATTTTTTTAAATGTATTTATCTATTAAAGGCCAAGTCAAGGTACTTCAGTCAAAGAGGCTATTCTTTATTTTTTATTTTTATTTGTTGTTACAATACTCTCTCAACCTTTTAATTCTAAAACATGAACAAATAAGGTTGCTGTGCAAAAAAACAAGTTGAGTCTGGTACTACCAGGAACTCATTGAGGTTTGAACTCCAAACTTCTTGCTTATAAAGCAAGCACTCTACTCCTATAGCACTACTGTCTATTTTGTCTACCATCTTTAAAGCTTAAAACAAAATGGTTTGCCGATGTAATGTATCAGTTGATCATTTGTATCACATTATCTACAAAACTTTTTTTTTCAGCGTCGATGAACTCAAATGTGTCTTCATTGCTCAAAACACCTTTATATAAACGACCAAGGCCAACTCTGTGCGTCCAAGCTGCAGTTAATGGTTCTCAGAAGTTTTTTAGAGTCACTGCTCCCAATTTATCAAAAGTATTTTTTAGTATCATTTTTTATATTTGGATTTTATTTTAAACTATAATTTATACAATTTAATTATATAATATAATTTGTTATTATATTTAGTAACAAGTAAACCCCCAAAAAATTTAAAATTTTTTTTTAACAGCAACAACAAAACCACTTTCAAGAGTCCTATGAGTTTTTTATTTAATTTTTTTACCAAAACATCAAAAACGTTTTTTTACCAAAACATCAAGAAAGTTTTTTTACCAAAACATCAAGAACGTTTTTTTACCAAAACATCAAGAAAGTTTTTTTTATCAAAACATCAAGAAAGTTTTTTTTACCAAAACATCAAGAAAGTTTTTTTACCAAAACATCAAGAAATTTATTTTTTTACCAAAACATCAAGTTTATATGATAAATAAATAGTTAAAATATAATAGTAAATATTGTTTTGTTATATATTTGGTGCATGAAATCTATAAACTAGATTGTTCAATGAAAGCCGACAGAAAAAACAAATCCGACAAAAAAAAATTCTGTAAAGAAGGACATTAGATTTTAATGAAACAAGAATCAAATTTATGAAATAGGTTTTATATATATATATATATATATATATATATATATATATATATATATATATATATATATATATATATATTATAGGTTATAAATATATATTATGTAGCCACAATGCTGAGGTGCAGGCTTTTACTTTTAATCTTAAAGGTAAAAAATTATATAAATATAATTTTTGTTTGGGCCAGAATTTTATTAACAATTCCAGCAAATCTGGTTCCGGCTGGAATTCCTTATTTCCAATCCGGTACACCCATAATATTAAATACTTATAGTCAATTTCATTTTTAAAGTAGAAAATATATAAATATAAATAAAAATATATAAAGATATATATAGATATTCAAAAAATAACGATATTGCAATAGCATAAAACCTAAGGTTGTGAAAATTACATAGTTTTACTTTCTACATATATTATATATATTTGTGTGTGTGTTTGTGTGTGAGTATGCATATATTTACACACACACACACAATGCGTGTGTATATATATATGTATACACATGTGTAAATACATGCAGTTATATCTCCTTAATTTTGGTTTGTAGCACTTAATTGCTGTTTTATAAAGTTTTATAAAGTATTTTGTTTATTAAATATTTAAAATTTTAGTATGTCATAGTGGCCAAAAATGTTAGCTCACTGTGCTTCTGACAGCATCACAGGGGTTCAAATCCCTTTGCTTACATTAAGTTTTTTTTTTAGTTTTTTCTATTTTTTTCTAAAATACAAAATAAAACATTTTTTAAGTTTTAAAGATATTATATACATAACATTTATAAAGATATTAGATAATATAAGAAACAAAAAGGAGAGAATTTTGTAAAAAAACCTAAAAAAAACTTGTTTCACATATTTCATGATAAGAAAAAAGATTTTACATTCAAACATTTATTTTTGTCAAAATTAGTTGGGCGGCAAACCTAATAAGCTGAGGATGGTCTGAAAAAATTTAATAAAAAATTAATAAAGAAAAAAAAAAAAGTTTTTTTTTTTATAAAAGTTTACAATTTTACAATAAGAAGATATAAAGTATTGAACATTAATCGGTAACTCAAAACAATGATTTTATAGATTTTATTTTTCTACTCTTTACTAAAAATTATCGAAATAAAATAACCATATAATGAATGAGTATTGAAATGGGTGGTGTGGAATAGACTTACCATGACCCATATTTTACAGCCCAGAAAGTTAGTATTATATATTAGGGTGTCCTGAAAATCAACTTTTTAAAAAAAAATTAGGCTGTGAGGGTGATCCCATTTTTTTAGGGCCCATTGGTCCGAAAAATTTTTTTTTTTTTTTGATGGTTGATTTTAAATTTTGATTTTTAAGTTTATTTATTAAATTCATTTTTAAGTATAGTTAGGCATATTGAACCTTACAACTTCCCATAGAAAACAAACGGAGCTAAATTTGTATACTCTACTTTACTTGTCCATAATGGATATTCAGCTCTCTAAATCTGTAAAGATCCTTTTTCCCCCCACCACCTCCTCCTCCTACAGATTTTTCCTTTATTAATCTTCTCACATATATTAAGCTGTTCCCCCTCCTTCCCCCAAGCTCTTTGATAACTCAACCAAAAATTTTGAAAATTGATATCATTAATGATAAAAGAAAAAGCAGTGCTGGCTTTTATAACAATCGAAAATCTGAATGAGTTGGCTTCATTGCTTTGGAGGCAGATGGAAAGGAATCCTTAAAATAACTTAAAGAAACCAAAATGGAAAGATTGTACTTTATAAAATTCAAGTGTTTAAGCAGTTAATATTAAGCAGAGGTACTGTACTTTATAAAAAAATATTTTATACTTTACTATTTATGAAATATTAGTTTTTTTTTCCTTCTATTTTTTGTTATTTTTTTCTTATTTAATTTTTGCAAAAATAAGCAAATTATAATAAACACCTTTTGAAAACAGGTGAAAATAATGATGATGAAGAACAGGGAACAAGTCACTCTTCTGAATCTAAGTGGAATGGAGATCAAGATTACCAGCTTTAAGAAATTGGAATTAAAAAACCCAGGGAGAGATGTCTTAAAAACCATATAATTTAATAATGATGATCTGAGAGAATATTAGTTAAATTGTGGAAAAAGTGAGTGTGGAAAAAATAATTTATTGTATCCCTACCACAGGGTTTGATATTGGTGTCAGAATGCATTTAACTATGCTTAGTTCTGTTTCCAAAGCTAGCAGCGTAGATCTTAAAAATGTTCCACTGCCAAGAACATCACTCAATGAAAAACGATTCAAGTAGATTCATTTTAAAAGTAAGTTTGTAGATCAAATGTTATCTAAACATGTGAAAAAATTACCATTAGTGTATCATCACTAGATAGTGATACAAATTGATAACCACCTGTTAGGTGCAGTTCAAAGTTCGTCTTCAAAGGAAGAAAATGTTTAAAACTTATTGGATCATTAAGATTGTTAAGATTAGGTAATAGGCATATGGTCTCATACCCCAAATAGCACTTTGGTGAAAACAAAGTTCTTATTCCATGGATTTTGTATCAAAGGTATAAAAGATATGTTTATCCCTACATGGTTGCACTCACGGGCAATTTTATAATGGAAAAGTCTTGAACATTTTTTCTAAATTTTTAATGTTGGTATGTGTATACTAAAGGATTAGGAATACTGTGTGTGTATATGTGTGTGAGTGAGAGGGGGAGGTCTCCATACATAACAGATTTAGAGATGAGTGTCCTTTATGGTCAGGTAAAGTAGATTATATAACTTAAGCACTGTTCATTTTCTATAAGATGCTATTAGGTTCATTACAGCTAAAATACTCATAAATGAAAATATGTATCAAAAGCCAAAATATATAATATAAAATATATAATAAGTATACATAATAAAAAGTTATATAACATTATGACTTTTTTATGATGGTTAACTAATGTGTAGTATTCAAAAACGACATATTCTTCTTTTTTTAAAATTATTGTGCATCATTCAAAAAATAGCTCATTTGTTTTTGGCTAATTAATGTCTAAGTTATAATAGAAATTTTATTTATTTTTAAAACCATGAGAAACTGAAATTTAGTTGTCTGATTTACCATTGTTAAAATAGGAATATGGCACTGTTATTAATTAAATTTAATTTTTGCACTATTGTAATCTTTAATATCTCTTTTAATTTTAGTTATTTATGGAGTGCACTCGTAAACTATGTTTGCCATCTTCTGCTCGTAAACTTTTTTTATCAGATGGAACTCTTGTTGTTCATGAAAGTCAGTTAACAAAAGATTGCGAAGTTTTTGTTTCAACTGGAGAACCTTTTAAAGATTTGTATTTAAGTCTACAAGGTTTGTATTTATGTTTAGATAAACATATATATTATAAAACATATATTATATTTATAAACATATATAATATATATAGTATTTATATTAAACAGCAAGATGTTTTAATAAATAAAGAGAAAAGTAATTTTATAAAGGGGAACAATTAACAAGTAACAAAAGATAAGGTGTGATATTTATATTAATCTCAAGGATTATATCTATAAATTTTTAAATGCCAAAATTTTTACAGGCTTAAATAATGAAAATAATCCAGAATTAAATAACAAACATAACGAATTGCAAAAACTTTTTGTTATTTTCTAATTGCTCTTTCCCCCTTGCCTGCATTGCTTCTTGTTTTGTGGGTTAGGGTAAAAACAATAAAAAACCTGTGCAGATAGTGGGGTTATGTAGGTTTAAGTGCAAAAATGTTTTATAAAACATTTTGTTTTTACTATTACATGACATGTTTTACATAATATCTACCATAGTATTCTTTTTTATCAGCTTTAAATTAAAATCAAGTGATTAAAGAGATTCCAAAGTGCCGAGACAAGTTGTGTTTATTTTAAAGATAATGATAAAAAAAAAATGTTTGGGCAGAATTTTTTTAAGTAAAGCAAAATAATAAATGTATGCCAACAAAAACAAACTTTGTTGTTTTACTGAAAGCTCGCCATCTCCGCAGTAGTAATTCTCTCGGAGTCTTTAAAATATGTTCCGTAATCTACAGACTTTTTCTTAAAGCGCGTTTAATTCCAAAGAGTTTTAGTAAATGACGTCATTGTAGAATTTTTTTTTTTTAATAAATATTATTCGTTGTTGTTTTATTTGTTTTTTAAAATAGCGTTTATTATCAATCGTATGACTTTCCTATAAATTTTATAGGATGCTGAACATAAGATTATTTTTTTATAGACCGCGAGAACCAAATACACTCTTAAATAAGATAAATATATAAAAAAGTCGTTGATCACCTTATATATTCTGAATCTTTTTTTCTTTTTATGTAAGTAAATGAAACTTTTTTTTAGTTATTCTAAGCCGTTTATTGCTATTACGTTTTTGTTCTCCTATCAAAATGACATTTTAAAAATTTTTAAATTTTTAATTAATAAATAATTTTGGTAAACAACGTCATTTATTGGAGATAATAGCCTAATTCTTTGATTTACAGTTAGAAAATATTATTAAGTATGTCAATTTAGTGGAAATTGATAAATTTTGATGATTTGCATATAAACATTAAGGTAATTTTGTATTTTGCATTTGGATTTTGATAACTGAACAATTAAAATGTTGGCAACTCCATAACGTTTTGAACCTCTTTAAAAAATGACAAAAAAAACCTGCATGGGTAATAGAAACGAAATAGTTGAAAATCATATCAACTATGAAAATTTGAATTTTGATATTGCTAAAACGTCAAAGTTAAGCCGTTTAAGTGTTGGTGCCGAACAATGGTGTAAATATGGATATTGTAAAATTATGCCACTTGAAAAAGAATGTCTTTGTTGCGTTGAAATGAAGGAAATAAATATCGCCTCAGGTATTACAAATTAAGTAACATTCTTTGAAATATAAACTGATGTGCGCAGTATTAATAATAGTAATAATAACAAACATTATTAATAGTAGTTTAAAACATTAACTTTTTTGTGCAATGTAAAGTAAAGTTGGGTCATGGCACCCCCTACCGTGAAGAAGCACCTACCGTGGTTTTTGAAAAAATTAATAAATTTTTTATGTTTTTTTTTTAAATTTATCTTTTTAGTATTGTTTTATACAAAACTAACTTATTTCACAATAAACAATTAAAAAATATATATATTTTTAAAGATTTGAGATGTTTTTTTTACCCGCAAATGATTTTTTATTGCTTTCTTAAGAAAATCTTTAGCAGTAAAAAAAAGTTTGTCTAGTTTTTTTACGGCTTAAAACTTATATAATTTTTTTGATAAAAGTTTAAAATAGTTGTAAAAACATTGAATATTTTAAATTTTATTAAACAAAATTAGTATTTTTTGTATAACATTGTTTAATCTTTTACGTGGTAGGTGATTACGAAAATTATAATAGTTAGCACTTACCGTTTATAAAAATATTTTTTCTGACGTGTTTTATTTTGTGAAATTTTCTCTCTAAAAAACCATTTCAGTTCAACTCAATTACCAATTAAAGGTAATTTAACCCTAGGGAGTATTTATTTGATATGTTTTTTATACTTTATTTATTATGTAAAATGAATCCGATTACAAAGATGCAAGGTTCAAAAAAATATATATATATATTCGAGAAAAGCTTTTGTATTCAGAAGAACAACTGCATGTAACACTTAGAGCTTTAAATAAAGGTGAAAAAATTTTATGTGTCAGCAAAAAGTTTAATGTTCATGAAAGTACCTTACGCGACAAATTATCTGGTAAAAGCCAACCCAAACGGCAAAACTCTGGCTTTAAATCATATCTTGGAGAAGAAATAGAGAATGAATTGGTTGCTTTGTTAATGCAGTGCGCTAACATGGGTTTTGCGATAACAAAAAAGTTATTAAGATAGTACAAAAAATAGTTATAGGGCAAGGTATAAAAACACCATTTAAAGATGATATCCCAAGTAAAAACTGGTTTTATAAATTTATGCGTCGTCATAAGGAATTATCGCAAAAACGAGCAAAGCATATTAGTCGAGCTAGAGCTCTTATAACTGAAGCATCGATAAGAAAATGGTTTAATGAAGTGTATGAATTATTAGGCGATGATGCGCATTACCTTAATAATCCATCTCGTGTTTTTAATTTAGACGAAACTGGTTTTGAGTTAGCACCAAAAAGCTGTAAAAGAAATTGGCATTAGAGGAAGAAGTGTTTATGAAGACTGCAACAACAGCGATAAGGAAAACCTTACAACTCTATTTTGCTTAAATGCAAATGGTGAATTTGCACCATCATTAACATTATACAAGTATGCTCGAATGCCAAAAACTATTGCTGCTGCTGCACCACCAGGTTGGGGACTCGGTAAAAGTGACAGTGGCTGGATGACCACCGAATGCTTTTATGAGTACTTCACAAATGTGTTAGTACCATATATGAAATCTATTAATACACAATTACCTATATATATGTTCATGGATGGATATCGCTCGCATCTGTCTAAAGAGCTCAGCATGTATTGCTCTTCGGAAAGAATTCATTTGATTTTATTGTTTCCTAATGTTACACACATTTTACAACCATTAGATGTGTTAGACCAATGAAAAAAAAGTGGCAGAACATTTGTCGGCAATTTAAATTGGATAACGATTTTAATGAAATTCGCAAAGAAAATATACCAATGTTGTTGAATAATTTTGTTATGGGTCCAAATATGAAAAAAAAAATTATTAACGGAATTAGGTTGACAGGAATGTTCCCATTTAATACGAACAATGTTGATTATAAAAAAGTAATTCAATGTGTTAAATTGAATTCCACAATTGATAATAATCAAACAAATCTTCCAAGCCATAATAACGCGGGAAACATATTTGAAAACAACGTTGCACCTCAAGTATTTCTACAGTTTGAAAAAACTGGAAATAAAGAATGGGGAGGGAAAAGTGACTTCAGAGAATTATTTAATTTTTGGAAAAAAATTAAATTTAGCGATAGCTCCAAACAAACCATAAATTTAATAGAAGCCAACTATAATGTATTGAACAATAAAATCAATAAAGAATCGTATTTAGATATTAGCAGTATGCAAAATGAAATCGTATCTAGTAATGTTAGCGAATTTGGAAAAAACGTAATAATTGATGAATCCGGTAAAAGTAAATAAGCAGCAGATCCACCAGATTCAAATGAACAAATAATAAAAGATGTAAACCCATTACACGACTTTCTTTTATGGCCAAAACAACCAATCACGAAAAAAATACTGAAACAAGTTGAACGATTACCGAGCGTTGTAACTTCATCCAAATGGTTAGAGATTCAGATAACTAGAGAAAATGCAAAGGAAAAGAAGATATCAAAAAAATTGAACGTAAAAATAAAGCTGCTGAAAAAAAGAATTGAAAGAAAAAGAAAAACAAGAAAAATCTAAAAGAAAACAAGCTGTAACAAAAGAAAATAAAAATAAAAGACAAAAAAAAACAACATAAAAAAAAAAAAATTTAAAAAGAAAAAAAGTTTAAATTCAGAAAAAAGCTTTGGTGAATAATTTTATAACCAATGTCTTCTTTGTTTTGTAATCATATTAAATTTATGTATTTGTTTCTCAATTTAAATATATAAAAGTAAAATTAAAATATACGATTTTTTTCATACGCGGTAGGTGGAGAATCGATTACGGTAGGTGGTGCTTTATCGCGGTAGGTGAAGAATCGTATTAGATCTTACAAAAAATTAAAAATAACATTAAAAAAATAACTTTACTCAATTTCGAATTATATAATTTAGTTAATAATTGAGCATAAAATATTAATTCGAAAACCCTAAATAAAAATCTATTATGGTTTTGGAGTTAAGAAGTTTTGAAGTTAAAAGTTTTCTTAAAGTCGCGGTAGGTGGTGCCATGACCCTAACAAAAAGTTTTTTTTTTGCAATCTTTGACAGTTTAACTTTAAAAATAAAATAAAATGAGCAATACATGTTTTATAGAATAAATTTTATTAAATATATCTCGCTTGATTAATTAAGTATTTCGTGAATATATGTAACTCGATGAAAAGTTTAGCAAATTAGGGGTCGTCTATAATGTACATAGGCCTGAATTTTGACCCTTCTCCCCCGCCATTCCACATTTTGCTATAGTTTTTTTGGGTACTCTCCATCTCCCTAAAACTATCTACGCTCTTAACCTACCTACCCAATATTTTATGATATTTTTTTTACATTAGTGTCTCCGTACTTTTTTAATTGACCCCCTGCCCTCCATCTCTTAAACACTCTTTGCAGACCCCCTCTCCCCCACCCAAGGGTACAATCTTTAAGAACAATACCTAAATGCTGTTAATTAAACTTTTATAAGGTTAAAAAATACAAAATAATTTTTTTAACAGAACCTTTATACGGATAATAATAATTTAATTACAATAAATATAAAACAAAATTAATTTACAGCAATAAACAAGCTTAAAATGTCTGAAATATTTTATTATTATTTTTAATGCGAGCTTCGTAAAAATAACAAAAAAATAATAATTTGAAATAACTAAATTAATTCTTAAATAATCTATAATGAAAAAAAAATCTATAATTTGCTAACAAAAAATTTTTAAGATTTCTTATTGAAATTCTACAATGATGTCATTTACTAAAACTCTTTGAAATTTTTGAATTTTTGAACTCTTTGGAACGCGCTTGAATAAATATAAAGTCTGTAGATTGTGGCATATATTTTTAAGACTCCGAGAGAATTGCTACTGTGGAGACAGGGAACTTCCATTAAAACAACAAAGTTTGTTTTTGTTGGTATACATTTATTATTTTGTTTTACTTAAAAAAATTTTGCCCGAACATTTTTTTTTATCATTCTCTTTAAAGTAAACACAACTTGTCTTAGAACTTTGGGATCCCTTTAACTAATTGCTTTGTTTATGTCACTCAATCAATAATATTAATTTTCAGAAAAACCAGTGTTGTAAAATCAGTGTAGTTGTATAACATTTAATTCCAGCTTTCTAGATCTTGATTCTAGTTCATTCAGTATGTTTAAAAGTTTATTTAATAAATATATGTTTTTTTGATAAAGTTAATAAATTTTGTGTAGTATTATTCAAATTCATAATTTTAAATTTAAATGTGAAATTAAAAACTTTTAGATTTAAGATTAAAACTGTTTAGAACAGAATTCAAATAAATTATTTTGTTTCTATTTCACTATTTTAATGTATTGCTATAAAATGTTTCTAGATTTAAAATGTTACTACTGATGTATCTAGATTTAAAACTAATTTTTAAAGCTTGTTTTATATTTTAAGTGATATTAAAAAAAAAATTTTTTTCATTTATTTACTGACTGTCTTAATCCTGTTTTAAGCATAAAATAGAACTTTAACGAGCTTGCAATCAAAATGATATCAAATAACTCAATCAGGAATGCCATGAGGCCCAAAAAGACTTCTGCTTTAAATCACTATTTTTTCCTGGTCTCTGGTATCCAGGAGCTCTAAAAATGTGGTAAAAAGGTAAAAGGTAAAAAGGTGGCAAAAAGGTAAAAAAGAAAAACAAAATCCAGTAAAATGTTAGTTATATAGTAATCATAAGAAAAGGAAGAAAACATAAATTTTTAAGGTTCTACTTTTTCTGCAGTTGGTTGTTGATATAAGATCTCAGAAAACATAGGTTGTTAAGCGAATTATCTCCCATCTTTGACCAAATTCTGGTGCAGATTAAGCCAGCTACCGAAAAAGCTCTCTCTGATTATACACTGGTTGGTTGAATACTTAGCAAATAATTATATATTAAAGTTAAGTATTTTCCCCTTATGCCACTTGCCTCAAAAAATGCAGTAAAAAAAATTGACATCTAATGACTTAGAACCTTATGTCTTTTGCTCGAAGTTCTGTTCTCTGGAGTCCTTGTGCCTTTTACATAAGGACTCCAAGTTTAAAATTGATTTTTTCTCTATCCTATAAATTTTTTTCTAAAAGTAGTACATAAACCTTTTAACATTTTTAGAGATCCTAAATACCAAAAAGTCAAAATCATTTTGTGACTTTCAAATCCGGAATCCTTTTGAAGACTCCCCATTTTTGAACTCAATATAGGTCAAACATTTACATAAGTGTTTTAAACTTTTTTTGTTGTAATTTATTTCAGCCATGATAAAATGATAAATAAGACAACTCTGCTATTTCAAGGTAGTTTAAAATTAATTCTATTAAAGTAATCAAGTATAGATTTCACCAAACTAGTATTTTAAGCTGATGGAATCAATTTTACTAAAAGTAATAGAAGAAAGCTGTTTTAGGATGGAAATAAAATAATTGAGTATAATGTATGGTTACTTTGACTTATATATTGATTTTTGGAAAACAATTTTCCTTAGTTTGAAACCAGCTACTTTAATGATATACATAAATCATTCATAAATCATAAATCTTTCTTTGATTTTTTTCCACAGCAGATCTTGGTTAAGAGAATGAAAAGCAAAAAACAATTTTAAACACTCATAAAATGTTTACTGATAAAATACACTTATGTAAAATTGGAAACAAATTTGTGTCTGTTAATTATTTATGTTATATTAATTAAGAAAACCTCGACTTATAAATTAAAAATGCTTATGCTAAAGTTATTAACATTCTGTTGTACAATTCATTGACCATTAATATTATAAATACAAGTTTATATCGCTAAGGCATTAGTTCCACTTATTAAGTTCTCAAGTTATCAAAGTCTTAATATATAAGACTGTTAACCTCATAGGAAATTAGATTACCATAAAATGTTAACTTCATAAAACTTACAACAGAAATTAATAAAGTTTAAGTAGGTACTTAAAAATGCAAATGATAAAAGAAATATATTTTAACATTTAGAGTCCAAATTTTTTGTCATTTTTAATGTGTTTTAAATAACATATACTTAGTCATAAGTAAACTTTTGGCAAGCTTTCAAAAAAAAAAAAGATAGAACATGTTAGCAACTAATTTTTGCATAACATTATAGTTCAATTACTTGATAACTTTTTAATATTTAAAAGTTACAACTGTTCAAAGTTTTCAACCCTCAAAACGAGGGGGCTTTAAATTTAAATTAGGCATAGTTTCTAAACAAAATATTATTTTTCAATAAATTTTAGAATCTTGAAGATGTTTCCACCTATTTAGGATATTAGAATTTATATTTTGAAAAACCAATTTTCCCAAACCAATTTTCAATTACAAACTCAAATCATGATATTGTTTGTTGCTATCCAGTTCATACATTTCAAGGTTGTTTACAAATAGTTACTTATATTAAGTAAACAGTTACTAAGTGACACACTCAATGATAATAATAAGAACATTTACAGTTATAAATTTTATCATCTCATCAACTTCCAGGAAAAATGATAAAAATTTGCAAAAAATTTATTTTTTAGTTACTTTTTAAAATTTAATGTTTTTACTTTCAAGTACTTTTAATTAATATTATCCATCTTTTCATTTTCTTTTTCAAATTATCGTTTATTTTTAAAATTATCTATTTATTTTTTTATTATAAAATTTTTGTTATGAAAAAAGTCTGCCATTTAAAAAGTCTTATAATTAATTTGAAGCTTAAAAATATTTTTCACTCACAAAAAATCTTTTACTTTTTTTAGAACGGGAAAAGCTTAGAAAGGCATCTTTTTGGACAGTTAATGGCATCTTTCTTCCTAATTCTTCAATTAATAATAAAACAAAACACACATCACTATCAGCACGGATGAAAGATATTGCCGACTTCCAAAAACGAAGAGTTTTAGTTTTTAAAAATGGATTAAGTTCAAATGGTGCTGAAATAGTTGCAAATACTATGGATGATGTAAGTGTTTTGAATAACTTATAATAAAAATAATAAAATATTTTGTTTTGAAATAGTTTTAAAATGTTCAATATTGATTTTTTTTTTGTCATTTTTATTTATTTATTATTTATTTATTTATTTTATTTTTTTATTTTTAAACTTAAATCTTTTGTTCTTTTTTTTTCTCTCCTTTTTTTTTTTTGTTTTTTTTTTGTTTGTTTGTTTGTTCTCTTTGTCTCAGTCTTTATCTCAGGGTTAATCATCAGGGTTAATCATGGTTAATTACTTGACTTGTTATTCTTCTTTCCAACAACTACTAATATTGAGAAATTGAGAAATTGAGAAATATTAAATTTGTTATTCTTTAATATATTTGTATTAGTGATGTGCCATCAGCAAAAGCCGATTAAGGCTTATTATAGAGTTTAATGTATGTATATAAAGGTAATATCTTAATATTAGGTATGTAACTTGCATATATAAGGTGTGCCTATGCACCTGTTTAGTTTGGCTTAATAGTCAATACCGATGCATCGGCCAATGCGGATTAATCAACCGATGCCATCGGCCAATTAATCGGCCAATGGTTTAGCCGATTAATCGATTGCTGGTTACCAATAGCATAGGTTAGTAGGTTGAATCACTTCTGATGAATAGGAACATGTAAAATATGTAGTTTAAATCCTTAATATTATTATAATACCCTTAAATAAATACATTAAACCTATTATTAGCCACAATCGGCATTAGCCGATGGCACATCACTAATTTGTATTACGTATCAGCACTGTTAGCTTCATCATCATCATCATCATCATCCTCATCATCCTCATTATCATCCTCATCATCATCATCATTATCATCATCGTTATCATCATCATCATCATTATTATTTTAGTGTCTTTAATTATGCTTTTGCGCTGGCGAGACTTACTCATAATACCATTTCTATATACTTTATATATATACTATCTTGGGCAACTATTTTTCTTTGCTGCAGCTTTTCCATTTCATCTATAATATTATTTCTTATATTATTTAATAATATTATACGTAATATGATCTGTACTACTCTCTAAGTTTACCTACTTTTTCTTTTTTCTCCAAAAACTGCTCAATCATCTACATTTTTTTTGGCATGGGATGTAAGAAAATAAAAAAACATGTTTTTGTATAAAACATAACTTGTAGAGTGGTAGATAATAAACTTCTCAGAATTGCATCTATTATTTCTGGCATTTCAAAGAGGCTCAGCAACAATAAATAGTTTATCCTGTCTGAAAAACATCATAGCCACTTTTGCATTTATTAGAGGTACGACACAATTTCTAGGCTTAACTAAAGCTTTTTTGTGTTATCTGTAATGTACACTCTCTGAGTTCTTTTACTACTTCTATTTTTACCTCCTGAAACAACTCTCTACATACTGCTACCCAATCATTTGTATCTTTATGCTCTACATGCTTAATTTTCCAAAACCACCTTAATTTTCCCTAATGAACCACGCTATTCTCGCTACCTTTGTCTCGCTCGCTATTCTCTATGTCTATAGTTTTTGTTGTCTTTTCTTTCCTTCTTTTATTTTTTAGAGTTTTATACCACACAATGATATTCAACACATCTTCACTGTTCTTTCAAGACACATGAATAAAATCAAGTTTCATCACCTATGTAGCCAAAAACACAGTAACTTGAAAAATCATTTTAACATTTTAAGTTTTGCAAAATTAGTTTAATGCATGAGTTACTGTGTTATGGCTCAATAATTCTTCAAAAAAGTAGAACATATTTTATACCCCAGATTATAAGTATATTATATATCCCAGAAAAATAAAAATAATATAAAAAAAACACTCAAAAATAATTTTTTAAGTTCATACCTTACTCTTTATTTTAATGCCTCTTTTGACAGTTCACAGTTAACTTCTCTGTATTCAACAAAAATTTATATATTCATAACCAATATTCTTTTGAGAATTGATTGCTTACAAACTGTTCATATAGTAAATAAATATCTTGATAATTTGTTCCACATTTTACATGGCTCCACATTGTCTTTTTTTGACTTCACAATGCATAAATGTATTTGAAATTTTATTTATATTTATCATATTATCTTACTAGCCTATTTTTTCTTTTTATATTGCTCGTACTTATATTTTTTATCATTTTACTTTATATTTTGTTATCTACTTATTTTATTGTTTTTGTATGGTGCGATAATTTTAGCCATGGTTGCCTTTAATGAAAAAGCGGATTGATATTGACTTGTTTACTCATAGACCATTGTTTTATCATTTGTTTAGTATGACTAGAGCGTGAGTTACTGTTCACCTAATCCCTGAGTCCTAAAATTTTCATCCTCCTACAAAATAGTCTTTACATTCATTTATGATTCTCACCCAATGACATCATCTACAATCTACTTCTATTTTCACATCTCCCAGATCTATGTGACTGGACGGCTCCGTTGGTCACTTTTTGCGACCATTATGTCGCATAAACAAACTAATTTATTCTTTGTGGCTGGTGAGCCCCGACTTCTTCCAATGTACACTACAACGACAAAACGGACATTAGGCTATCCCGCTGGATGTTGTTATGGCGCTCAATAACCTAATGGCTACGCTAACACTCACGCACACGTTCATTCGGAAGCTCCACAATGCACGTCGGATCAGCGCCAATATCACCAATTATCTTTTGCTCTGTCAACAGTTTTATTTTTCTTCTTCTCTGAACATAAAAAAACGAACAAAAATCATCTCCATCAATTGAACATAAATCATTTGCGTAGAAAGAAGAAAACTTTTAGAGAGAACTTTTAAAAAATATATATTTTTTAATAAGCTTTTTTTAGTTTTTAGATATGTGTACTACAAGGTTGGGATTGACTTCTGGTGCAAGATACTTATTTAATTGGAATGGAGAAATAGTTGAAGATTTATCACAAGGTTGCTTATTTATAAATAGTTAAAATCAAATTAGAATTATAAATAAAAGTTAAAAAACATAAATAAAAATTAAAATTTAAAATAAATACTTAAAATAAATTTTAAGAATTTTTTGTGATTTAAAATTTAATTTAAAATTGAAAGCTGATAATCAATTTGAAGTTATATATATATATATATATATATATATATATATATATATATATATATATATATATATATATATATATATATATATATTTATATATATGTAAATTATGTTAGTGTATTTTACAAATAGAGTGTTCAATGTTCTTAAAGAACAGAGCAATAATAAATTAGTAAAAAACACTTATCTGACTTTTATCTTCTACTTGAAGTTTCACCATTGCTGGATCATCAGGAAGAGTTCTATTTTTAGTTTTATCTAGAGTTTTATTTTGAACTCTTCCTGATGATCCAACAATGGTAAAACTTCAAGTAGAAGATAAAAGTTAGATAAGTGTTTTTTACTAATTTATTTTATATATATATATATATATATATATATATATATATATATATATATATATATATATATATATATATATATATATATATATATATATATATATATTATATTTCTATTTATTGCTTTGTGATGTTTATCTGAATCTTCTTTGATCTTTCTAAAAATGATTTAAAATAAAAGGATGATGAAGGATGATATTTTGTCTATAATTATGAAATTTATAGAAATGTTTTTTTTTTTCATTTTTAATGTTGCATATGTTGTTGCATGGGTTGTCCTGTATAATATTTATTAAATAATACATATTATAAATATTTGTTTTCTTATTTTTATATATATTTTTTTAACAATCTCAAAACCTCAAAAAATATTTAGAAACTAAATGTTGGGTTTTTAGAACCAACAATTTGTTTGGATGCCGGGGAGGGAGGAGTTGCTATTCTTAGTTACTAATGATTACCAAATGATTGATTTTTTTTTATATATTAATACTGTTTTTTAGTTCCATCTTTACCAAAAATATTGCAACCAACATCAGGAATAGTTTTAGGACCTATATGGGTGACTAAAGGTGAAATGTTTAGTGCAAAAGGCCCCCTTGATTTTATGTCTTTAATGGTAGCAAATACAAGAGAAAGGCTATCGTTATCAAAAGGATTAATGGAAGATGTATAATTTTCATTTTTTATTTTTCATATTTTTGTTTGATTTAACTTTTTTGGGGTTATGTATTTTTATTTTCTACATGTTATTTTTGTTGATGTTTTTTAATGCATCTTATATATAAATTATCAAAGTAAATACAGTACAATTACAATATTCTTAATGTAAACAAATAAGTACAGTTCAAATACTTTATTATTGTATTATTTATAATTAACTTACATTTATTATTTAAGTAATAATAAATAAAGAGTACTCATTATTTATTTGTTTATCATTTACTTAAAATAAATGAAAAATGTAAGTTCAATAACCTTTTTAGAATAATCAAAGTATATGTAATATCATAAACACACACACACACACACACACACACACACACACACACACACACACACACACACACACACACACACACACACACACACACATATTAATTATTAAATTTTTTTTTTTTTATTGTACCAATAAAAGTGTGCTGAAATTCTACATGATGAGTGTTGTCGTGGATTTGTAAATCAAGAAGTTGAAAAACAACTCAAAGAGGTTTGTTTGACAGATTGAGGTTTGTTTGACTTATAGAGGTTTGACTGATATCCTATGAATAGCAATAGTAGTAGCATGTACTTTAAAAAAAAAAAAAAAATTAATAGCTTAACTGACTTCTCTACATCCTTACAAAATTTGAAACTGCCTTTACCCACAACAAGAACAAAATCCAAATTTAATATTTATCGTATTTGTTTATCATGTTTGTTTAATATTATTTAACTTATTTAATTTATATTTCTAAAAATTAATTTCATATTTTATAACAGGAAGTTGAAGTTGTTGAAGAGTTAGAGAGAGTTCTTCAAATGTTACTACAAATATTAGCCACAATAAAAACTCTGCATGCAGAAGAAAGTGAGGTTTCTCCATCAGCTCACAAATTTCAGCACATTTCTGAAATAAGTTCAGATAACCGTTTAATAAATGGTTTGCAATGTTTCAGAATATTTATTTATCCTAATGGTCAAAAGTGCGAAGAAAAACTAGTAGTAAATATTCGCGAATTATTAAAAGGTACCAAGACAAAAGTTGAAGAAATGCAGCGATTTTTCGATTTTGTTAACAGCAACTCAAATGTTATAAAAATGTTTGAAATGGACATTCGTATGGTGTCAGTGAAGCGGGCTTTTCTCATTGGTGGAGAAGAAATTACATCTTTGAGTATGTTATCACAAGATGCAAAAGTTTGGTTAACTTTGGGAGAAGATTTTATACCAATCCAGTGTAAGTCTTTTTTAATATATTACAATAAAACACTTTCTAAATTTTATAAGAGCAAATCATTTTTAACAAATTTCTGGATAATTTTTAAGTTTATTTAGGTTTGATCAGTTCTTCATTATATTAGGTATAATACTTTTTTTTTAATAATTTTTTATAATACATATAAAAGTTTTGCTTTTAAAATGAAATAAATGTAAATAAGAACTTAAAAGCATTACTTAATAATCCTATAATTTTTATCATAGATTTATAGAATTATATAAATAAATCCAATACCCTACTTTTTATTAATAAGGCCAACATCCTACTTTTTTATTAATAAGGCCAACATCCTACTTTTTGCATAAGTGAAGTAGAGTTCAGTGTCATAGGGCAAAAATTAGAAATAATAAGTTTGTTTACTAAATTTTGTTGTAAAAGACAAACATAAAAATATTTATAAGTAAAGAAACCTTATTTTTTTTTTTTTATTGTTTGTTTTTTATTTAATCTTATTTTATTTAAATAGGACAAAAAGCAATATGGCGTTAGTAGTTTTTTTTTAATATCTTTTTGTTAAAACTTCTTCTAATGTTTATTTAACATAAAAATACAACATGTCTTGGCATCTATTGGAATCTCATTGAATGTATGACGGAAGTGTATCATTTATAAAACTAATAATTTATAAAAATTTGAGTATTATTAACTATTTTTAAATCTTGTTCTTAACTTTAATTTTTAACACATTTTTCATATCAATTGCATTTACCAAATAATTATTTTCTATTCTCATTTCCCAATCTTTTATTTATTCTAGTCTTTAAAGGTATGATAATATTATGTTGGTAGGATATTTCAATAACCTACAGAGTCTTTGTAAAATATTGATTGGTGCAGTTAAAGCATCTGAAAGAATTGGGTAGAACTTAAATAATGAGGAGAGAACGAGGGAAGGGTTTTTGCTATTAGCTGTATAAAATGTGTTCCTCTAAATGGTCTTTACATGCTGAGGTAATAGCTTGCAAGAGATCTTTACCTGGTTCCTTGATTATTCTTGTTAGATTTTCTACTTGATTTTATGGTTTATCTAAATTTATAAGCTTGAGGTAAACTGTACAAATTAGGCAGCGATAGGGTGCAAAATGTCTGTTGCTGTTTCATCCACTAATTATAAAGAGTAAATAGACAAAAAAATTTTGCCTTATTTTCTTATTACTATAAAATAAAACTTCACACCAATTAAACATACCAAGCAAACTTAAGGGACAGCATTTTTATTGTTTTATAATCTAGGTGGTCTCTGAGCTCACATCATCTGGTTTATTTCAAAAAGAAAAACTTCAAAGAGATAAGAATAAAAAATAATCTTTCTGTGATAAATACAATAGAAATATAATAATTAGGTAAATAATCAAAATAGATAATTTATATGTAATATGGCTAAAAATTTACATATGGTATGTGTGGTACAAACTGAATAGTTTACAAATTAACACTAAATATATGATTTTAATACTTCATAAACATTCTAAACATCATTGTTCTAAACTTCATTGTATCACTTCTACTCAAAAGATCAAAATCTTTGACAATCATCAAACTAACTGAAGTTTAACTCATTATTAAGTTTATACATATAATAGTGGTACATAAATTATGCATAGGCATTGTATATTATTATATATCATAGATATTATATGTATTCATATAACATAATATAGTTGAAAGAAATATTTCAGACACATTTTACATAGTATAGAAAAGTTAAATAAATTGATAAAAATTGCCTAAAATGCCAACTTGATGAGTCATCTACACTTCATCTTTTAGGATTAACTATTACTTTCGATCTTTCTTGGAAACCATAAATCAAATTGATTGCAAAATTAGCATCTGCTAAGGTTGCATCTCTTTATTGTGCTTGCCTCTTTCTCACTCAGGATTCTATTCTTCATCTCTATAAATCTCAAATCAGTCCTTGTATGGATGTCCTTGGATACTGTTGCCATATCTGGGCCTTGTTGGGAATAAGGGAAGATGTTTAATTATATTTTTTTAGAATATTATGAAATTAATTATAATTAAAAGGTTTGTGTACATTTCAAACTAGTAAGCGACCGGGGCCAGGGCTGGGGCTAGGTTTGATAATACATAGCCATTACCAGGGCCAGGTTTATGATCAGGGCTGCATTAATATTGATAGATCCTATAAAAATGTTATCTTTAATTAAAATTTATGATATGAATTTTATTTAAAAACAACATTTTATAGGATCCATCAATTTTAATGCAGCCCCGGCCAGGTTTATGACCGGGGTTGCATTTATATTGATAGATCCTATAAAAGTATTGTTTTTAATTATAACTCATATCATAAATTTCAATTAAAAATAACATTTTTATAGGATCTATCAATATTAATGCAGCACTGATCGTAAACTCATCCCCGGTCGCAGCTATGTGTTATCAAACCTGGCCCCGGCCATAGCTCCGGTCGTTTACTATTTCAAACATATTTTTTGTATTTAAATGCATCCTGCAAATAATTTTCTTATATATACTTATATATACAGTAAGTAATGTATTATATATGCTTTAAATAATTTTTATAAGAAATTTTTTTTCTCTTTCATTTATCATTCCACTTTTTTAATGTAGTTTAGTAGATGCTTTTTTATTGACCAACAATAATATGAATAATGATTTAATATTGTTTTAGATTCGATACTATCAATATCCCCTGAAAAAGTGATTTTTAAAAACCTATGGGGAATGAATAAAATACTTCAAAAAGAAGATTGGACAGGAAATAGTTTTACAAAACCTAAATTTTGGCAAGTTTTATCATCAATCCCTGACCAATGTCAAATTGAGGATGTCGAACTTTCTTCATTCGATGAAAAATTAGCTTTTTTGAAAAAATCATATGAAACTAGAATTAGGGAAGTAAATACATTCTTACAATTTAAAAAAGATTCATCATTGGTTTTATATCCACAATTAAAATTATTGGTTAAAGGTTTAAACCATGAAATCAATATGTGGGGAGAAAAAATTGACCAATGGTTGATAACAAAGGTTTCTTTTCTTTATTATGACAAATTTTAAAAACAGTTAAAATAGCTCACACATGCACAAACACACACATACACACACACATGCACAAACACACTTACACACACATACACACATATTAATCAGTTGTTGTCATGTCTCAAGATATTTTCGACTTATAGATACTTTTTCATATCTTGGTCTGTGTTTTAGTTTTTTCGTGGTTTGTGTTTTAGTTTTGTTATGTTTTGTGTTTTAGTTTTGTCTTAGACTGTGGACTTTGAGTTTTGTCTAGGTCTAGATTTGTTACTGTAAATTTTAAATTACTACAAAGTTTAATGAGGGATGTGAATAATTAAAAAAAAAAAGGTTGTAATTACCACTAAAGTTGTTGTTGTTGCTAAAGCTGTTGCTTATCTTGTTGCTTATGTTATTGCACGTGTTGTTTCACATGTTGTTGCACGTGGTCTTCATTATATTGTAGTTGCTGCTGCTATTGTTGCAGCTGACCTTGCTATATATTAACTATGAAATTTAATTACATTTAATAAACTAAAAAATTTAAAAGTTTTTTTGTGTTTGTTTAACAAAATTATAAATTTAGAACAATGAAAAACAATAAATAAAAAGATAAAATTATAAAGTTTTCATAAAGAGTTGCTCAGTGCTTCTTTACTAAAGAGAAAATAAATTTCAATCTCTTGATGCTATAGGTGTGTGTATAATATGTGTGTGTAAAAAAATACAATTCAGTTAAACTAAAAGCATTAATAAAAAATGTTCTAATGTCAATCTGTCTCAGCTTTGAAGTTATGACAATATTTATGAGCAGTTATCTATGATAAAGCTTTCTACTCTTTTGTAAACTGTATCTATATATATCTGCAAGGTAAGTGTACTACATTGAAACAGCAAAGTGATTTTTGATTTGCCTATGACATAAAATAACAATAATTTTATCACGCTAGTGCCATTCCTAAATTTTGCTGTATTCTTTTCTATAAGACTCAATGAAAAGGTTTTTTTTATCGAGCTTTCAATTATTATTGAAAGTTGAGCAGGAATTCAAAAGTAGTTCAAGTTATGGGAGGTTCAAGTTACTGGGAGGTTCAAGTTACTGGGATGTTCAAGTTATGGGAGGTTCAAGTTACTGGGAGGTTCAAGTTATAGGAGGTTCAAGTTATGGGAGGTTCAAGTTATGAGAGGTTCAAGTTATGGGAGGTTCAAGTTATGGGAGGTTCAAGTTACTGGGAGTTTCAACTTGTTTATTGTTTAGATAAAAATAATTTATGTTTCAGATTTTGAACCTCAAAAAATACTTTCATATAAAAAAAATTATAGTTAAAAGAAACTATATATTATAAATATTTTATATACATAAAATGTTTTATAGTAATAAAGAAACAGTTACAATGATCAAGCTTAAATATTTTCAGATAATAGACAAAATAATTATTAAATACCTTCAGATAATATACAAATTAATTATTAACCATAGTTTATAAAAACAACAGTTCACTGCACTCTTTTATAGGCATTTCAATTATACAACATACTAAAAAGATTAAATAAACTAATTAAAAAACTATAAATAATGAAAAAAAAAGCCATGCTTTAGTTAAAAAAATAAGCCATACTTTAGTTTAAAAAAATGAGCCATACTTTAGTTAAAAAAAAATAAGCCATACTTTAGTTAAAAAAAAATAAGCCATACTTTAGTTAAAAAAAATAAGCCATACTTTAGTTAAAAAAATAAGCCATACTTTAGTTAAAAAAAATAAGCCATACTTTAGTTAAAAAAATAAGCCATACTTTAGTATGGCTTATATAAAAAATTATATAAAAAAAATTTTAAAAACTTAAATAAGTCATACTTTAGTTACACAAATAAGTTACATAACAAGAAGTATCAAAGCAATATTTAGTTCAACCTAGAGCAGCCAATGAAAACACAGCTTTTATAATCCAGGTTTTTCAGACAAAAAAGAGTGTAATGAAAAAAAAACTAGACAAAAATTGCCGTTATAAATATATACAAGTATTTTTTACTTGAATGCGTAATGTTCTTATACTATCTACATATAATACCATCTTTATATATTGTTCAAGATATTACTTTACAGATATTGCTCAAGCTTACTTTATTTTCAGGATGGGCACATTTGTAACAGAAGTTTTTCAAACCTTTTGTTAGGAATCTCAGATAACAGTATTCGTTTTTTGTTAAATGATAAAGAAGACTCAGAAATGTTAGATGGAGCCGCTGTTATGTTATTTGAAAAATCTAGTAATATGCACATGAAATGGACATTTACAAAAGATGGCTACATCCAATTTTTGGGTCTGCATTTTATATATATATCCTTTAAGCACAAAGAATAAACCTTCTGATCTTTTATAGAATAGTTTCTTTTATAGTAATTATTTAACTTTAAAATTATTTAGAAAATCCGGGTTATGTTTTAACTGCAGTCAATGGTTTTGAATTGGAACAAAACTCATGTGATAGTGACCAATCAAATCCTGTTATAAGTTGGGAAATTAATAACTACAATCAAAATATAGTAGTAATGGAAAAAAACAATCTTCAGAAGAGTAATCTAAATAATTCTACAGATGAACTTCCTGACCATTATGATGGAGATGATAAAATGGAGATGAATAAAACAATGATTATAAGCGAAAGATATGATGGAGAAAAGATCACTCTTGTTGTTTTGCCTAGATTTCCTGTTCATCATTTTCTTGCTTCTAAACAAAGGTATGGAAAATGTCAAATGTTTATTTGATATTCTTAAAATGTTGTGATTTTAATTACAAAATTTAAATTAAAATATTATTAGACTTTATTAGTACATGGTTATGGAGATGATAAAATATGATGCATATGATTTATTCAATGCGGTATTTTAAATATAGTATAAATTATAGGAATAGTTATTTTATAATAGGGTGTCCCAAAACACTCATGAAAATTTCTTTTTTTAAATTGCTGATACAGTCACTCCTAAAAGTTTCTTTATGGTCCCATTATAACACCTAATTTTTTTTAGATTATTTAAATAATATTTAGGGGTCCTAAGTGCGTTCTACGTCTCTAATTTGGACAAGTTTGGATAAATTTTTAGAGATCAGTCTTTGATCCTACGATAATTTGTTTATCAAATCTAGAAAGTTCTTTATATGTAGAATCTAGAAATATATAACTTTTGTGTACATGGAAATTTGCTTTCAAGGACAAATAATGCCAAAATCAAACAAAAATTATGAATTTTTAACTTCTTCGGTCAGACTAGGTACTAGGTATATTTTATGATACCTACTAATAAATTGAAATATAGAAAATACATTGGCATCAGTTCTTAGTTGTAAAATGTTTTAATTTTGTTTCCATAATTCTTTAGTCTTGTCCAAAAAATTGTCACGATTGCACTTTAAAGTCATGTCTGTGCTTCTCGACAACTTGCAGAAGATATTGTTTTTTGTTGTTCATCTTTTGTTATAGTGGCATTGAAATTTTGTATGAGGGCAACACCATGTTTGGCACAGTCACTGACACAGGCCAAGTTTTTTTTATCTCACATGCGATCTGATAAGATTGGCTTTTATTCCATTCTTTTACAGGCAAGACAAGAAAACTATCGTCAAATTGCGTCAGTTTTGAAGAAACTTCTAGAAATGGTTAATTCCGATATTGAATGAGGAAGTGACTTGACCAAATGCAATCCTTGATCATCTTTGATTTCTGATACAAGTTTTGCTTTTTCTTCACAGGATAGATGTTGAGAAAACACAGAGAGTGTTGCAAGCTCTTGGCTCAAGTACCAAGAATGCCGGACCATCATTTTCAGACCTTCTGTCTGCAAATCAAGGTTGTCATACTCATGGAGCCTATGAATCAGAAGAATGTCATTGACTGGTTCATCAGCAAACATTCAACATGAAAACCAAGACTGAAGTTATATTAAGACTACAAATCTGTTGAATCGTTGTATACCTTGCAATTCTGGAGCTGTTAGCTTTATTAGATATTCGTTACCATCAAAGAGCAATTCGATCTTCATTGTGTAAATTTCCTTTGCCATCCAACATTCTCTATTAAGGGCACCAGGTTTTCGAATTCGAACAGCTGCTACTGTAAAATTGTTCAAACCAATCATGGAAGCCGCAAGTTGAAGAAATTCTTTGTAGTCAATCTCGAGGATTACCGAAGCTTTAGTTGACAGTGAAGTAGTTTTCTTTAAATTTATTAAATATCCAAATTTCCAGTCCAGTGAATGGACCAAGATACACTCCATATGCATCTGACAGTAACACCTCGAATATTTGATGGCGACAAGCCAACCATAGCAAGTTTCGATCAATGGCTGACTTCAAAAGTGTGCTGGCCCCATCAAGTTGACCTGTATTTGAGGCCATTGTATCAAAGCACACTCCGATCACTAGTGAATCTATCTGCCATGACTTCAAAAGTTCCAAAACTGCCTCCATTGCTGCCTTTCCTGACCCAAAAGACATCTTTGGCACACCCAGAAGTTTGATGCTTCCATCAACAAGAGAAAAGATATCAAAACTGGCAATCTATCCACTCGTTCTGTGTCTACTCCAGCGATATCAGGCAGACGCTTGCCATCCCAGTGCACAACAGATTTGCTGGCTCGAAAGTGTTCCTTGATCTGTTCTGAAGTTTCTTGGCAAAACAGCTGTTTTGACAGTGAATGGTACTTTTTAAAAGAACTGTGGAAGATGTCGAGCCCCCTATTTCATTGAGCAGAGATGCCTTGACCATTGTTGATGTGTGAATGCTTGTGTTTGTCCTTTTTAATACTGCTGATACTTTTGGATTCAGCACAGACAATTTAGACTTTTTATTGCTACTTGTTCTTAGAGTTTTAGACTTGAAAATGAATTCATCAGCAGATTCTTGTTGCTCTTCATCAGAGAAACTGGCACTTGACTAGCCTGACTGAAGTGATTTGGCTGATTCCATTATATTGACATTTTAATCATCACATTCTTCAGCTGCAGCTGCATTTAGAAACTGCTGAACTGATGAAGCTGCTGTTTGCTTGAGTAATCCCCGCACTGTACTCAGCTGATGGTTTTTCATGGTAAAAAGTTTTTTTGTCAACAAGCCCAATGCATCCGATTCTCGACTCTTGCTGCAATTTGAGAAATGCGATTTGACAGTCTTCTTCATTCGAATTAGCATGACTAATATCAAACAAATTGTCAAGTTTCTTGCTATATTCTTTTTGATTTTGGAGATCTTTTGCATTGTTTTTTGACCTGTGTTTCATTAATCCAACATGCTAGTTATTCAAATCTTTAATTTTCTGAACTATATCTGGTTTATGTCTTATCGGAAGTCTAGATTTCATTCAGAGTGGCAACACTTGATCATATACTTTCTGTGCACTTTCAGCCGCTGTTAATTTTTGCTTCTAGTGATAGAATACAAAGTTTCTCATAACATCACAACCAGAAGGTAGGCGTGCCCCTGTTATCTTGTCACAGGGATGTCCAATCAGCTAAATTATATCACTACTTCAAGTCGAGGTCAGTATTATTCAGTTATCTGTTATATATATGTTATATATTATTATATAACTGTATCATAAATTGTCTTATTAGACAACATACAATGTTATCATGTGTGACTTCTTTTGTGAACACTGAGTTTACTAGATCAGAAAAATAAAAATTTTACAGACCTAATAGGCTAATAATATTGATTGTCACTAGATACTTCCTGAGATTTTTACAACCCTAGTAAATTGATATTGTCTTTTCATCAACAAAACTAGTAATAATCTATTAATATACAGAAAAATCTATTTTTTAACTTACTCTGTTTGATTTTAACAAGTTTGTCCAAGTTGATAATTATAGTTATCATATGATTTGGAAAAATAAATAGACAAATTTTTCACATTTCAAAAAAAATGTTTACTGCCAACAGCAGACTGCATACATGTCACATGACCAACAAAAAATATTCTAGGAATGATTTAGCGTTTAATATTATTTACCAGCTCTTCACTTTTATTATTAACAGAACTCGTTAACCAATGGTGTCACAAAATATCATTATTATTGAAATAATGTACAATTGTACATACAATACATATTATGTAAATTTATTAGCATCATAAAATACAACATAGAATTTAAAAATTCATGATTTTGCTTGATTTTGACATTGTTTGTCCTTGAAAGCAAATTTCTATGTACACAAAAGTTATATATTTCTAGATTCTACAAATAAAAAACTTTCTAGATTAGATAAACAAATTATCATAGGATTAAAGGCTGATCTCTAAAAATTTATCCAAATTTGTCCAAATTGGAGATGTAGAACACAATTTACTGCGATATTTTAGAACTTCATGACCCTTGGGGAACCCCTAAGTATTATTTAAATGAGATTTAAAAAAATTTGGTGTTATTATGGGACCATAAAAAAACTTTTAGGAGGGACTGCATCAGCAATTTAATAAAAAATTTTTTGGGACAACCTATTTTATAATAATACAGGCCTTGTTACGAGATTTCGCTGTGTAACGAAAACACGTAACGCATATCTAAGTAACTTAACTTTTTTGTTAGAAGTTATATTGCGTCACTCGCGTCTTTTCAAGTACCGCATTGTAATTAAAGTTATTTTGTTAACGCGTTAAAAATCATACAAACAGTTTTTTTTCTCTCACTATAACAAAAGTTACAAATAAAATCGTTCGTATTTGAAAAATCAGTTTTATTATTTTTTTCAAATAAAAACTAAATTTTATTTTGAAAAAATTATTTTCTTATAATTTTACAGTTTGGTTATTTTATTAACTGTTAATAAATTTTTTCTTATTTATTTTGTGGACTCTTTTTAATAATATTTTTAAACAATAAAGAGTTTTTTTTTATTATTTATCAGTTACCGATTACATATTGGGGATCATAATTTATTTTCATAAATTAAACGAACATCATTAAAACTTTACGTTATTGAATTATCAATAAACAAAATATCTTATTAATAAAATATTTACATCAAATAAATCATGCAATTTTTAAACTATTATGACAAAAAATAATTTTATATTTAAAAGGAATTTATATATTTAATTCCTTAAGATAAAACTTAAAACAATTTATTTATTTTAGCTAATTTTTAACAACAACAAAAAAAATTATTAAACAAACTGTTTCTTTAACAAAAAATCTATTAGTTTACAATTGCGGTTAAATGCTTTTACCTACGACTTTATTTCTTCTGAATAAACGTCACGTTAATGACATCAAAAGATAATTTAAAATATTCTAAAAGATAAAAGTTTTTGTGTAGCACAAAACTGTTGAACGCTTAAGCAAATGCGAGCTTAACAAGGCCTGATAATATAATTATATATCAAATTATAATAAAATATAATTTCAAATTTCAAAACTTAATGAAAATTAATAAATAAAATGTTAGGCCTTCTCAGGAGACGTGTGCAATCGCACTCCTTATATGACCACACATACAATTTATTTGTTTTATTTGCTTTGTAGATATTTTATTTTTTCTAGTTTAATTTTTTATTCATTTTATCATTCGTTAGGATTTTTTTTTTTTTTGTTTTCATATCTCTTTCCAGTTTATAGTTTGTTCATTTTTAATTTTAGTTTAAGTTTAAATTTGTTTATTCAGAGCATTTTTTAAATGTGCTAACTTAAAACAATGAAGAAGCTAAGGCTAAGTTTTCAAAAATAAAATTGAAACTTTGGTCATAAAAGGCATGCAACCGCACACATCTATATATATATTATAGTACATATAGATGCATGCGATTGCAATCTTTATATAACCATGCATACAATTTTTTTAAAAATTTTTACAAATATATCCAATTGATAATTATTGGATATTTTTTGCCAATCTGTTTTAGGGTACTTTATGTTTACCAATTGGTTAGTTTTCAAAAAAATATACAGTAAAATCTTTTATATATATTTATATACCTATATATATACTTTTTTATATTTTTAGTTTCACATTTATAGATAATTGTCAGAATATGTGTTTTTATAGATGGGCTATAAAGAATGAACAAACTCAAGAATTGGGGAAATTAAGTAAAAAGTGGGAACGTCAAAATCTTTGTTGGCCAGTTAATGAATCAGAAGAATATATTGCGGTATGTACTTTTATTTGATCAGAAAAATTTTTATCATGCACTTAAATTCACATACTTTAAATTAAAATACACACTTAAAGTACTTAACTTAAAATAAATTTATCTAATAATAATAATTTATTTAATAAAAATATATCTAAGTGGAATAGCAAAGGCTGATGCACAATTCTTTAAAATAGCTGAATGTAAATTATCAACACCATTTGATTTGTTATCTTTTAAGTTTTTTAATCTTAGATAGACATCTTCATATGTAAAATCTTCATTTGTCATAATGAATGTTTCAGTAGTTCTTAAATTAAAAGAATGCAGTGGACCATCATCTTCTTTCACAAATGCAACTTGAAAATTATTGTTTAAGATATCGGCAATATCTTTTGAATTTTGAGTGGTTATACCATTTTCTACCTTTAATGCTTTTATAGTATCTTTGACTGCTTGTTGATTGTTCAACATTTGAAATTAGATCAGATATTAGTTCAAAATTGGAATTAGCAAACATAAATCTTTGCTTACTTTTATTGTCACGGATTGCTTTATCAGACAAGATGAAACTGAAACATATTATAAGATGGCCTCTGGTTATATTTCCTAGAACACATTTTGAATCTATTTCGTTAACACTCGCTGACTGAGTTGTAAAGATTAAATCTAAGGTACTCCCAAGTTGTTCACCTGACAGCTGGAAAGTTGGTATGTTAATATGCTGATAAAGAAAATTATCATTTAAAATATCTGTAAATTTATATTTCCATTCTCATTTGAAATTATATCAACACAGCCATTTGACCAGTTGATTGATGGGAAATTGAAGTCGCCCATGATAAGTAAGTCTTTGAACTTATTTTTGTCTATATATTTGCGTGCCAGGCCAAAAACCACATCAAAATCTGCTATATCCAAAAAATTATTTGGCCTGTAGATACATCCAAGTAAATACTTGTCATTATCAAAATAAACAACTGCCCACACTTTTTCTAGTTTACAGGGATTTAGAACAGCATCATTTAGTTGATAGAAGTCTAATGAGTTGTCTATATATAAACAAACACCACTGCCTTTTCGTCCGTCTGATCTGTTTTTTCTGTACAGATGGTAACCTTCAATGTTTACAACTGAATCACTTTTAAACCATGTCTCAGTCACAGAAATTACATTTGGTTTGTATTGTTCAATTACCACTTTAAACTCATTTAACTTGTTATCAATAGAGGTAGCATTTAGGTATAAACATGACAGCTTTTTAATTTCATTGCAATCTGACACTGAATTATGTATAAAATTATTGATCTGATTTCTTTTTGAATTTGATGATTTTATTGCCACAGATGCCATACCAAAAGGGGTCATTGTCCGGTCTTGCTTGATTCATTTTATTTCTTTCAGTTCTGAGGTTAAAATCTTGGAGTCTCTGAGCCTCAGTCAAATCTGGAGAAGTAATGTCGCACATAAAGATAAATATCTTTATGTGGGACAATACTTCTCAATTTTTTAGCTGATGCTAATATTGTGTTGCCAAGAATATCCTCAGCTAATTCAACAAGAGTTGGACCTGGTTTATTAGTTTTAGATCTCAGCCATCTAACAAATTTTGTTATTACATTCTCTTGATTTATGAGCTTAAAAATTTCATTTACTTTTGACGTGTCTTCTTTTGATTTCATTTCTATGCTTTCTTTAGTTGATTTGGCCACTCCATAAATAATGACATTTTTTACTCTTCTTTTTCTTTCGTCTAACTCATTAATAGCTACATTTGTTACCATCAGCTGCTCTGTAGGCTTTTTTTTTTTATATACCCTGTTTGACAATAAGCGACCAGTCACTGATCGACTTGCTTGACTCAGCTGCTTTATTTCTGTCTTCAGATTTTTAATGTTTTCGTCATTTTCAGTTTTTGTAGTTTCTAGTTTTATCACGCGTTCAAAGAGTTCCAAAAAAGCATTAGAAAGCTGTCTACACCAATTATGAATGTCTTTAGTTGTTTGAGAGTGTGAGCCAGCACCCAATATTGGCCAATTGTCCTGTTTAAGAAAATCTAAATTCATTCCTTAACTGATATTGTCTACTCTCTTGATTAGAGGGCTACCACCCTGAATAACAGTGGATTACCTCTTGTTGATTTTTTTTTTATCTTGTACAATAATTGTTAAAAAAAACAACACAATAATTTTTAATTCTCAAAAACCAATTTGTCATCAAGCTTAAGTTTTACATATTTTGTGATTTGAAAATTTTTGTTGGTGACCAATTTGAGAAAGGTAATATCTGAGGTGGTGGCTGGTGAATAATGAGGTGTTAGGTGAATAAGGAGGAGTTTGATAAATAAGGAGGTGTTGGGTTTGAATAAGTAGGTGTTAGGTGAATAAGGAGGTGTTGGGTGAATAAGGGGGTTTGAATTTAAAAAAAGATTATTAAAAAAATTTTTTTAGTTAAAAATTTAAACTAAATAAAAAAAATTACTTAACTATTTTGAGGAATTTTTAAAACTTTTAAAATATTAATAATTACTAAAAGTTTTATTATAAGATTTAATTACTTCTTTTCGTATCAGCTTTAATGATTGCACCTAGAGTAATCCAAAAGATCCTTTTTACCTGAGTTAAAAACTTCCTCATTCTTTTGACCTCTGAAAAAATTTTTTTTGTCTTGTTTGTTTGTTTTTTAATTTCCAGGTCATGGATCTTTATTAAAATCTGAATCTGGTTAACACAATCATTTTTAAGTTATAATAACAATGTTAGTGACAAACTTAGTTTAATATAAAAATTAAATTTATTTAACATATTTTTCTTTTGTTAAATATAGTCCTGAATTGTACACATCTAGTGTACTGTTTAGAATTAGTCTATATATAAATTTGCTTTGCACAAAATTTTAAAATTAAATTACAATTAAAAGTTTTACTTAAATTAACATTATTTATTTCTCACATTTTATATAAAATTTAAAATTGCCTTTGCTTAAAAGTTTTTTGAAAAATTACAGAATTTTTCAATTTTATATTATTTAATTATTTTAAATTTGTATTACTTTGACAATTATTTGGGGGTCATTTTAGCAAAATCAAAAATAATTTTTATATAGAAATTTTTCTACAAATATTTAAATATTTATAATATGAATATTATTTTTATTATTGTTATTTTTCTAACTGGCAGTTATTGTTAAGTTTTTATAACTTATAATAGCTCATAAATATTTACGGGGTCATTCTAGACAAATCAGCAAGCAGGTCAACCTATGTTTTCTATTTTTCTTGTTTTCACATATAATAAGCACTTATTTTTTGCAAAGTGCATAGAAATCAGAAAAAATCACTTATATTTAAAATTTTTAAAATCACATATATTTTTAATTAAAAAAATTTTTTTTTTTTAAGTTTTACATAAAACTATTTACATATTTTAATTAATTACATTACCATACATTTTGATTTGTTTCTTCCAGCTGAGAACTAACTCTAGATAAAAAAAATTGCATTATTTTTGAGATATAGCCCAATTGTGCTAAGAATGGGCTTAAAAAGAATAAAGAAATTTAAAGACCATTGAGGCACTTGAGCCTCAAAGTGATCAAAATTCAGAGAAAAAAAAATTGTACTAGTTTAAACTGTTTTACTAAAATTACTAAAAATTTACTAATTTTTTTTTCTGACCTAATGCTGACAACTAACAATTTGAGGTCGCCAATTTAATGCCAATCTCATTTTTTCTAATTTTGAGGGTTGTATATATATGTTTCTATGTAAATGTAAATATATGTGTGTACATACAGGATATATTAGAAGGTTTCCTTGTGTATGATGTTCCACAACTTCGATGGAAGAGTTTTGAGAAAAAGAGTGATCTGTTCAGGGTTGCAACTCGAACTGGTTTGTAAAAAATCTTAAACTTAATATTTCTGTGTTTTTAATTTAATTTTAACATAAAGTACACTTATAAGTAATATATATATATATATATATATATATATATATATATATATATATATATATATATATATATATATATATATATATATATATATATGTATATATATATACACACAATATGTCTTCTTCGTTTAGCCAGCGCTTTCGCGATTAAGTCTTCGCGCTTGCTCACATGCCTGCAAAAACTTGGCAAGTGCTTGCCAAAAATATAAAAGCGTTATGTTATAAATTGCAACAAATAATTTTTTTTGTTCATTTGTTCAACTTTTATGAAAAAAACCTTTTTTTTAAATTATTTTATCTAGTATTTATTTAAAGCATTCTTTTTTTCTCTTTTAATTTAAATAGCAGAAAAAAATGAATTTTTTAAATCGCGTAGGCGTAGTATTATATATATATATATATATATATATATATATATATATATATATATATATATATATATATATATGTATATATATATATATATATATATATATATATATATATGTATATATATATATATATATATATATATATATATATATATATATATATATATATATATATATATATATATATATATATATATATATATATATATTTATATGTATTTATGTGTGCATTATTATGCATTATTATATGTATGTATATTATCATGTGTGCTTAATAATAGTATAGTTTCATTTTATTCAAAAGTTCTGTATCAGGTAAAATATTAAAATTAATTATTATTAGTTTTTATATTTTATTAAGTGAAACCTATAAAAATTCAGTTGTTGCGGAACGGTGAAGAAAAATCTCAAGCAGTATCTGTTTTTTGTCCTGAAGCCAGAATTGTAAGTATATTATATATATATATATATATATATATATATATATATATATATATATATATATATATATATATATATATATATATATATATATATATATACACACACACACATATATATACACATATATATATATACACATATATATATACACACTCACACACACACACACACACACACACATATATATATATATATATACACACACATATGTGTGTGTATGTATTTATATATATATATATATATTTATATAAATATATATACATATATATATATATATATATATATATATATATATATATATTATATATATATATATATATATATATATATATTATTTATATTTAAATGATAAGAAGTTACATCATTTTTGGTTATATATTTATTTTTTTACTGTAATATTTTGGGTACTATCGTAAAAGCTATTATCAAATCGAAAAAAACTTTTTATAAAATTAAAACAAAAAGGAGGTCATTGTAACATAGCAGGTGCATAATTGTTTAGTTTAACAAAAAATGGTCTTCAATGACATGTCATCACTAAACTACTATTATAAATTCACAAGATGCAGCCATTCAGTATACTATTGAATACCAAAATTATCAAAATCTATTAAATTTTTTATGTGTTTGTATTTCCACCAATCATTTACTTCATAAATGCAAATTGTCAAGACATTGTTATTTGCTGTTTAAAAAAAAAAAAAAGCTCCTCAATTTCAAAATTTGGCGCCGAAATATTGTATATTACACACAACTTATATATAAACACATACACACTAACACACACATTAATGCACACTTAGATTAGCGATTTTTTTGTTCCAATATTTATATATATAATATATATGCAATAATTATACACATCCCTAGAAGGCATTTATTGTTTATTATACTTTTTAATATTTCTTTTATCTATTTTTTTCTCTTTTAACAGGGTAAGTCAAATCAGTCGTTCCAGAAAGGGTATGTTATATTTTTTCCTTTTTTATTTTTTTAATTTTTTTGATAAGTTTTTATTATTTGAACTGTGATTTTATATTTTTAGAAATGGATTTTCAGGAATTTTAAATATTGGTTTTACCAAGGTATTGCTTATATAAAAAATTTTTAGTTTTATTTTATCAAAGTTGTGATATTATTATTAGGCAGTGGTCAAATTTAAATCATATGAGTATATCTTAGTGCCATCAATGATTATAATATTGGTAACTGTAAAAAATCAAGTCATTTTGGCCAGTTAAATCTTTTCTATAGAGAGTGTTGAAACAAAAACAAATTTTTAAAAACATTTTTTTTTCTCACATTTTTGTGAAGACAGTCATGATATTAATTATTTAATGAAAATTAAATTATAGAATGTTTAAAGCGGAGTTGTTAGTCTTTGGCCTTGGCTTTGGCTTTGGCCTTGCCAAAGTTGCCAGAGTTAGTAACTCTGGTTTGAAACAAATTTTTACATCTATCTAGATGTGTTTTTTTTATGTTAATTTGTTTTACAGAACATGATTGAGATTTTTTGTTTTGACAATATTACTAGAAAGATAACTATCTTAAGATTATGAACTTTTCCATAGCAATATTTAAGTCATTTTATATTAAAGTTTTCATTCTCTTAGAGATGTTTTCTTCACCATGTTTTGAAATTTTAATCTTCACTATGTCTTCTGCCTTATATACAATTTTTAAATTCTTTGTTTTGTGCAACCCTTAATTTTGTGAAATGTTTTTTTTACATTTTACAATTTTTTTAAAATATATTTTTTACTGTATATTTTAATTTATAGTAGACTACTTAAAATAAAACATAAAATACTTAAAAAATGTCACATGATTAAAATATTGTTAAAAAAAAAAGTTTGTTAGTAATTTACCATTTATACAAGATTCATGCAGAGTTTTGATTTAAATCTTAATTTACTTAATTTACTAATTTAAATTATTTTATCTTACTTGAAATAAGTTGCTAACAAAAAGGGAATTACATGTAGACACCATGTAAAAAAAGGAATTGCACGAAGACACCATGTTAAAAAGGGGAGTTGCATGTAAGCACATGTTAAAGAATTCTAAAAAATCTAAATAGAAAAAAAAAGTAACTAGAAAATAGACAGAAAAAAAGGCAACTAGACTAAAACTGGCACTAGATACAAAAGAGTCTACAAATTCTTTAAAACCTCATCCAATATCTGGGCAAACATGTTAACGCTTTCTAAAGGAAAAAACTATAAGAATTTGAACAACATCTTTGTAGCAGAGGAAATGCAATATGTTTTTTTAATATGAACACAAATTCAATTAATTTTACAGGTCAATAAATTCTTTATAAAAAAACACATTTCTCAAAGGTAACTATAAATGTCTTGGCCAGCTGACAGTAATTTACTTTAGGCATTTAGGCAGATTTTTTATTGGATTTAAATGCATTGTTTTTGCCTTCTGCCATCTTTTGACTTTCATCATCTTCCAAGATTTTTTACTTAAGTAATTTATAATCCTGTACTTTGCTTTCTTAGACTCCAGCTCATATCTTTTTACAAACAACATATGGAAAACTAAAAATATAAAAAACTTGATAAAAAATAAAAAACTTTTATGAAAGGACATATTTAGTACCATAACTAGTGAACAGTTCTCCATAGCTAGCAGAGGAACTAACTAGAGGAACTGTTGTCTGAAGTTAGAGAAAGTGTTGATAAAAATTTATTTCTGACTCTCAGAGATATATTGGGAAGCCAAAAGTTCCAGAGCAATACAAAGATGCAAATGCTAATCTGGCATCATTTGAAGGAGGTATGAACTGCTTAGTTTTTGAGAATCTTAAATTAACAAAGAGTGAATTCTAAACTACATATAGTTAATGATCTTGTCAATAGATCTTAAGATGCTATTTGAAAGTGTGTCTTGTCAATAGATCTTAAGATGCAAGACTATTTGAAAGTGTGTCTTGTCAATAGATCTTAAGATGCAAGACTATTTGAAAGTGTGTCTTGTCAATAGATCTTAAGATGCAAGACTATTTGAAAGTGTGTCTTGTCAATAGATCTTAAGATGCAAGACTATTTGAAAGTGTGTCTTAAAGATGTGTTAAAGCAATGTCTAGTGTGAATTTTCATTTGTCAATAGCACAGTATAGAGCAAAACATTCGTTCAGTACCAAAATAAATTTGATGAACTTTTAAAATTACCTTTTTTTTTCAGTATGCAATCATTGTTTCTATATTTGTGGTACGTTGTGTATTATTTGTGGTAGGTTGTGTATTATTTGTGGTACGTTGTGTATTATTTGTGGTACATTGTGTATTATTTGTGGTACGTTGTGTATTACTTGTGGTACGTTGTGTATTATTTGTGGTACGTTGTGTATTATTTGTGGTACGTTGTGTATTATTTGTGGTACGTTGTGTATTATTTGTGGTACGTTGTGTATTATTTGTGGTACGTTGTGTATTATTTGTGGTACGTTGTGTATTGTTTGTGGTATGTTGTGTATTATTTGTGGTACGTTGTGTATTATTTGAGCAAAAGTAGTTTGTAATTATTATTTTTAATAAAAAAAGAAAAACTTTTTTAAGTTCTTTTTTCAAGTTAAAAAATTTTCTAACTATTCAAATATTTACAACAATAAAATTAATTTAAAAAATAAAATTAATATGTTTTATTAATTTAACTAACTAGTTTTATTATTCTATTTGTTAATTAAATGAAATTCGAACAATATATCTGGCAATATTTTGTCGCTGTTGCTTATTTTTAGCATAATGCAATGGTTGCTTATTTTTAACATAATCCAACACTTGCTAATTTTTAACATAATGCAACTGTTGTTTATTTTTAACTTAAGTAGTTGTGCAAATTAATGAAAAAATTATGCAAACTAAGACAGCGTTTTGTAAAATAAGAAAATTTCAAAGAAAATCTGAAAATTTATTAGTAATAAATTAATTAGGTAGTAAAATGGTTTATAAAAAACTTTATATACTTATCTGTATAAACTCATTACAAGGCATCAGAAACCGATATTTGAAGTATGCATAAATACACCTTAACAATTTTCTTTTGGGTGTATGTGTGTATATATATATATATATATATATATATATATATATATATATATATATATATATATATATATATATATATATATATATATTAGGGTGTTGACTTTTTGGTATACTTTTGAAGAAAAAAAAATTCACGGATATATGGGAGCCAATGTGTAATCAAGGGTCATGGTGGGTGACCTTTATCAAAAATTAAATAAAACCAATGACTTTTCAATTACTTTCAAACCAAAGTTCATCTGTTCATTATATAGAAAACTGGAGATACCAAAAATTTACCAAAAAGTCAACACCCTAATATATATATATATATATTATATATATATATATATATATATATATATATATATATATATATATATATATATATATATTGTTGTTTTGTATAACCTTAAAATTGGATACAAGATGTTGACACCACTCAAAATTACAAAACAAAATAAGATAACCAATTTAAATCATGTGTGTTTTCTAAACTGTTCATTTATAAGTTCATTTATAAGTGTTTTAAAAAGCTATAACCTTATCATTGTTATTTGGTTTTGATGTCACTAAATAACACAAATTAAAAAGGGTATAATATATATAAGTTTGAACAGTTGTTTATAATTATTTTTTAAAGATATAACATTATGATAGCTTATAAGTGTCAATGCCACTAAAAAAATAAAATTAAAAGAATAATAAGCAAATGACACAATTTGCAAATTAATAATTTATGGAATATAAACTCGTATTGAAAAGATACATGTAGCTTTACCAATGCTACTAAATGCTGTTGCATCTTAAGGTTACAAAATAAAATGAACAATAATTTAAAAAGGCATCTTCTTTTACTAAGTCATTTATAATCATTTTGAAAAGATACAACCTTATCATTGCTAACAGATGCCAATGACATTAAAGACTGCAAAATACAAAAGAAAACAAGCAAAAAAACATCTTCAAAATGTCATTTATAATGATTTTAAAAAGACTTCATCAATAAGATTACCATTGAAAAAACACATAAAATTGGGTATAACATAAAATCATAAACATTTAATTGGTTATTTACAAATATTTCGAAAAAATAAAACTTTACTATTGCTATTGATGTAGCAATTGCAATTGATATCACTCATAAATAAAAAAAATAAAGAAAAATGAAAACAGGCAGACAACCCCATCAAAATATGTCAATTATATACTTACAGTGAAAAGATACTTTTGACTTTACTACTGATACCAGATGTTGATGTCATCGGTAATAAATGTTGCAGCCACTAAATGACACAAATTAAAAATATGTATAATATATATTAATTTGAATAGTTGTTTATAATAATTTTTTAAAAATATAACATTACCATGGCTACTAAGTGTTAATGCCACTAAAGAATATAAAATAAAAGATCTAATAAGCAAATGACACCTTAATAGTTTATGGAATATAAACTTGTGTAGAAAAGATACATGTAGTTTTACCTCGTGTACTAAATGCTGTTGGCACTTAAGATTACAAATTATTCTTAAAAAAATTCTCATACTTGTTTATATCATTTTATTTATGATTTCATTTATAACTATTTTGAAAAGATATTAACCTTACCATTGCTACCAGATGTCATTAAAGACTACAAAATAAAAAAGATAACAAGCACAGAATTATCTTCAAAATGTATGTGATTTATAATAATTTTAAAAAGATATAATCAGTGAGATTATTATTGGAAAAAAAAGTTGTCACAATCTAAGAACACATCATAAAACAGTGTATAATATAAAATCATTTAATTGGTTTTTTACAAATATTTTGGAAAGATTTAAAAGATTTATAATGCTGCCACTAATAAATAAATAGAACTTTAATAGCTGGGAAGCAGATCGTCCTTTACCAATTGGATTTGTGATGCCGAGATTATCACAGTAAATAGCTATACTAATTTTATAATCAATAAATTTAGCAATCTCAGGAGATTAAAGTTAGAAAAAAAATGTGTTTAAAAATGGTACAATACAACCTTGTTTCTTCAGTTCAACAGATGTAACTGTTGGCATTTTGAATATTATCACAAAATACTTCTCACAAAAATTTTGAAATTATAAAATTTCACAGCAAAATTTTAGTTTAGAAACATTAATATCTGGCACTGACAGCATTTCCTTTAGATGCAGAAAAGTTAAATCTAAAATGTTTTGAGCACAACTGTGCTTACCTTGAAGATGCAAAGCTAATGCTCCTAAGTAATCGTCAGTTACTTGACATTGTTCTATTTCTTCAATTATTTAAACATCAAAACTATTTTCTAAAAGTACTGAACATTGCTTGGTATATTTTTGAAATCAATAGAGTGCCTTAAACTTTGAATAACATATATCACAAATAACAGAAGCTTTGTTTCCATGAATTCATAAGTGATTCTTTGTAAAACAATACTTAAAAGTTGTAAAAATACAGCAATTACATTTGTATGAAAAAACTTTTCATTTTGAGTTTAAAGTGTCTGTCAACTGATTGGTGTTTGAAGATAAATTTGCTGTTGAACATGGTTGAGTTTGATTATTGGTAACATCAATTGGGGTTACAAAATTGATTTGAACTGATGGAGTTAATGGAAAAGGAACAGGAAAAGAATCATTGAGGCGTCTTTGCTTGCGACAATAAATATCTTCAGAAAAAATATCGTTGTTTTGTAATTCATTAAGAAAGCTGAACGACATGGAGCATGATGATTGAGGATCAGAATGAGAACCTGAAGATTGAGATGGAGATTGGATGTTAAAGATGTTTGCTGGATGTCGACTACAAACTCAAGTGATTGTTCGTTTAATAATGCATTAAAATTTGTTTCATTAACTGGGCATCCAAGCCATTTAAATCCGATAATTTCAATGGCTTTGAATGTTAGACAAACTAAAAAGTATAATTATATATATATATATATATATATATATATATATATATATATATATATATATATATATATATATATATATATATAACCCATATGTATGTTCATTACAAATTATAGTAATAGATATAATAATTGTATCTATAATTTATAATATATATACATATGGGTTATTGATATAACAACACAAATACTTTGTTGAACAAATGTAAACAAATCAGACTTTGCCACAACTATTTTGCTACAATTTTTATAAGTAACTTTTAAAGCTTTTATATTTTTCTTATTTTAAATATATAATTCTTATGTTTATTAAATTTTATTATTGCATTTATTTATTAATATAATTATCACTTCAGAGATTTTTTAAAAGCGTTTGGAACAAGAAGATCCTAAGAACAAAAAAATATAGCGTATAATATAATGGATAAATATAACGGATGGATATAACGGATAGACTTCACTATTTGTAAGGAATTGATCAAGCATACACAAATTATGACTCACACAAAAAAATATAACTCCGATATCGGATAGTCTTTAATTTTTTCTAAATCATTCGTTATATTGGCGTTAGTTTTTTAAGAGTGTATGGAAAAACATCTTTTCTAATTGCCAGTGTTTCTATGTCTGCACTTAGAAACACTCCTTTTTTTCAATCTCACTTTATTATATGCTTTACATTGCCTGAGAATTTTCCACTTAACTATAGGAGCTAAATTAGCTTCTTTTAACTTCCATACCTGCTTTGAGAGCTCATTATCATTTTTGTATTTAGAAATATAAAGGAATAGTATGTTGAATTTCTTTGTTAGAAGAATTTGTAGACAATCTAAGTTCAACCGAGTGTGGTGTTTGTTTTAGTATACTTGGTAGGTGATTTGAATCAGCATGGAAATATTTTAATGTATTATAAGGTTTGAAATAAGGTTTAAAAGTGCAGTCACTAAGATTTACTTTATTTATTATGTTTGAGTTAGATAATTTGTAGTTTAAAATGATGGCATTTCTAAACAAGTGGTTATAATCATTTTAGGTAAATTGTAAAGATTGAATGTTTTATCAGCATATGTATATGTTAGATTAGATTTTCAAATAATTTTTTTGAAATTTGTAACGGTTTTTTAATTGTAATTTTAAATAGTTTTTTCTTGATTTAAATAAATGGCTGATGAGTGCTGAAAATGGCATAAAACTTTAAGTATCATAAAAAAGTTGTTTTATATAAATATTAGGGTATGCCAAAAACAAAATTTTACAAAAATTTCACTTGTCTGCAAAGAAAAACGACCCTTAACACATAAGGATATAAATTATATAAAAACATTATTGAGTGCTTATTTACTTAGTGGAACAATAATAGTTTTTATTTCTATAAATAATATTTGTTATAAAAACAATATTTTTTTCATTAAATTACTTAACTATCTTCTAATGCAGGATATTTTATCCTATAAAAAAAGTGTTATAAAAGCAGTTTATTTATTGAACTGCACTAAATCAGCAAATAACCGCTTCTTATTTATATTGCCAACAATTTTTCTGTGATTTTCGACCATGTTAAAAACATCATTTTGTACAGCTTCATCCTAAAGAATAGAAATATTTCAATCTTTAAATACATTATTTCAATCTGTTTTAAATGTTTTGTTTTGTTTGTGTTGATTTTTTTTCTAAATTATTAATTAATTTTCTGGTATACCTTTGTAAGTGTTTGAAGGTAATCGGAACAAAACTTGATTCCTCTCTCAACCAAAAATGGCTCAAATAGTTTTGAGCCATTTTTCATCATCTTTTAAGTTGTGAAAAAAATCAACCAAGACTTTTTCAAATTTAAGAAAATATTGCAGAATTTTTTTTAATTAATGGAAGAGTTGGTTTACCACAATTGAAACCAAGTGGTTTTCCATAATCTAACATTTTTTTTGCAATTTTTTTTTAACGATTCTTTCTTTATCATTTAGAGAAAGTTTATTTGGAAATAAATTTAATACAGATGCCTGTTCGGCTAGATACCAAGAGTGTCTGTTTAAAACTTGTTGGGATTTTTCAGCAGCCACATAAAAGATTTAAGAGTTTCTAGGTCGTCAAATAACTCTGAATGTAAATGGCTGAGCTGAAAGTCAAAAATATTTTGCATATAAAAATATTTTGAATATAAAAAATATTTTAAATAGTTGCTTAAATCAGATTCCATTAATTTATCTTTAAAGATTAACATCTTTGGTGCATACAGTAAATGCGCCATCCATCTGGCGTGATGACTAGTACCACATGTTTTCCATTTCTTGGGTTCCTCTCCACCTAATAAAAAAATTGCTAATTCTCCAGCTTCTTTATAATCATTTTGTGCGCGATGCTTAGATTGTAATACATTCTCTAAAAAATTGTGAGTTTTGTTTGCTTTTTTTAAGAAATTTTCAAGATCAAGGGTCCTATTAAAAATTTTGAGAGGAATTTTTTCAGAGTTAAACCATTCCTTTTTAAAAATTTTAAACTCTACATTATCATCAGATGTTGTCTCCTTTTGAAATAAAGTATTCCAAAATGACCCAAGAATCAGTTCTAAAACATGATGGCGACATGCAAGCCAGAGAAACGTTTTCATAGATTTGGTTTCAAGAAGAGTTGCCGCTCTGTTGCTCACTACAGTATTACAAGCTGTTGTATCAAAAACTTGGGCAACAATATTTTTCTTAAGATCCCATTCTTCTAAATCTACTATAATTCCTCTACAGATAGAAATTCTTGTACCAAACTGATTAGGTTTAACAGATAAAATTTTACCTTCCTAGCGATTTGGAAAACCATTTACTAAAACAGTTAAATCATTGAACTTTTTACCAGATTTTCACCAGCCTTCATAAGTTATCCATCCCAGTGAAGAGTTAAATAATCTGATTTAACTTTTGTTTTTAACTCTGAAACTTCTTGACATAATTTGCCTATTTTGCTTATGTGCTCTTCTAATCGTATTTATTGAAATGTCCACTTCTTTAGCTTTAACACCACCTCAAAACATATTTTAGAGTTTCTTATATCAAAAATAAAAGCAATTTAAAAACAAAAACAAAACAAAAACCTAGATCCACGATTGCAGAAATATTCATCAATAGCTGTGCATTTGATAATTTAGATCTGTCAGCTGTTGCTGTTTTTATTGGATGACAAATAAAGTTTCTTGGTAAAGTTAAATTTATATTTTGTGACACAACATCTTCCATGATTTCAATAGATGATTTTAAGTTATTTACTTTATGATTAATTTTAAAAGAGCTCTGAAAATCAGAGTGCTCAGACCCAAAAAACCAATCTTCAGTTTTAACTAAATATTTGTGAGCTGCAAACCAGACAATATCGTCTTCTGCATCTTTACATGGTCTGGTTTTTTTAGCATAATATTTCCAATTTGGAGAAATGATATCAAAAAATATCATTTATTATTTTTTTGAAATCTTGAACAAGTAAATCTTTCTTTCAAAATTTTTTACATTTAGACATAGCAAGCTTTTATCATAAAGGATTAGAATACTTTCAACAATGTATTTTTCCTGCTTGCAAAGAATATCAGCTTTATCCCAAAATACTTTAACAGTTTTTATTGTTAATTTAGCAGCTAACTTTAATTTTGAAATATCGCTTTTAATAATTAATTCTTTTTTATATTTGGAAAACACTTGAAATGAATTGTTCATCATTTTTAAGTGATACCTTAACAAACAAAAGCAGAAATTTAATTAAAGCATATTATTTTCATATTTATAAAAAAGTGTTTAATAGACCAATTGAAATCAAAAAAAATTTAAGAAATATATAAACCTAAAAAATTGTAGACATCACGAGTAGTAGGCATAGAATTGTTATTAATATCTTTAATCAGGTATCCACTACTATACTAACAAAATTATCTGATAATTTCAATGTTTTTGTGTATTTCTTTTTTATTGACTCCGCCAAATTGTTTTTTGTTGATTAATATTTCTTTTGTGTAAGAGATGCCATTTTTAAAATGAATTAAGACTTTTATGACTAATAGAAAGATATTAACAATTAAACATGATGATTGATTTTTTACTTTAAAACAAATGCAAAAGTTAATATAGTTGTAGAATTAATTCATTTTTTATAACGATACTTCAATTAGTATTATAAATTTATTCAGTAACAACTATTTAAAAATTGTAAACTTTCTTACAAAAAAAAACATTAATATTATTTTAAATAGGTTATATCTAGTTTTAACAATTTGTTAAAATACAAGCTATGATAAGCATATTGTTGATGTAATGGAAGTTTTGTGTTTATGTCATTATTCAAATAATTCAGACTTAAAATGAACTTAGAGATATGCTGCGTAAACACTTTCAAAACAAAAAATGTTTTTTATAGTAATAAGAAAAATATTTGATGCAGACAAGTAAAATTGACTCTTTAAAAAATTTATGTGATACTGTGGCCTATCTTAATAATATATACATCTAATGTATATAATATATTTTTTTTATTTCTTAATTTTCTTAATCTTATTCTTCTGATTAATCTTAAACATTATTTTGTTTTTTCCTCGCTATCCCATTGGTTTTTTCTCGCAATCCTATTGGTTTTTTCTCGCTATCCTATTAGTTTTTTCTCACTATCCTATTGGTTTTTTTCCTCGCTATCCTTTTACTTATATATATATATAATTTTTTTTATATTTATAAAAAGATAAATATTTAATACAATTTTTATAGTTTCTTGAACGATGTACAGAAGTCCTGAATCTACCTTCTGCAGCAAGACGATTGTTTTCATCTGAGGGCATAGAAATTTTTTCATTGTCCAACTTAAATGAAGATGATTTAGTTTATGTTTCATGTGGTGAAGTATGGATTAAACCATCACATGAAGATGAAATGACACTTGCCAGTCTAATTTCTGATGTTAACAAAGTTCGTCAGTTTTCATTGTTTCGACAGCAAAATGGTATTCTCTTCTTTTATGTTGTATAAAAATTTAAATTTTGTGCGTGTTTTGATGTCATTTTTCCACATACTTAAAATTTAAATTGTGTGTATGTTTTGAAATTTTACACATACTTTCGAGAAAGTGCTCAATCGATTATGACAGCTATAATGTATTGAAAACAAAACTTTTTAACTACAATTAGTGTGATGCTATTCACAATAACTGGGGAATGTAAAGTTTTTTTTTATATATACTAGTTTGTACTTGATGATTGCAAATAGTATATTTATGATTTTTTTACAGATTTTTATTTATTGTTGTATATTTCTTTTTATACTTCATGTTAATGTAAAATAATTAATATTATGTATATATAAATGTAGTATGTATAATGCTTTTATGATTATTTTTTATGATTTTATGAAATAAATATTATGTATAGATAATATTTGTAATATATTTTTTTGTATAGGTTTAATTGTATCTGCACCAAATGACATGTCTAAATACACAAGTTTGCATTTAATCGAGGAACCTTCTGTGAAACCAGATGAAAACAAAGTTGAGCTCCAAAATAAGTAAATATTTTACAGTATTTATAATATCTGTCTAATTTTCTAGTCAACAGTTTTACAGCTTGTTTTTTTTAAACAGTTGTTTTAATCATTATTATAATAGTGAAAAATTTATTTTTAGCTTCTTAAGATTATAGTTCAAGTTATCATTTTAAGTTTGTTTAAAATATGGAGAAAAATTTTTTTCTTCTCTTAAACTTAAGTTTAAAGTATTGTGGAACCACTTTATATGCATAATGTTTTACAATCAAAGGTTCATCTTCTGTTCAGTATTTATGTCTTAATAGTCTAATCACTGTTAAATACCAAACTATAAGTTTATATATTTTTGAACCAAAATATTTACTAATAATCACAAACTAAACAGATTTTAGCACAGCTGAATTACAAAAAATGTAATTTTCTAATTTTTTTTAATTAAAATTTAATTTGTTGTTTTAATATTTATTACTTCATTTACTTTAACCTTGCTCACTATCTCAATTACACAACTTTTACCTCACTCTATTAACTTACCTCTATTTTTTCATTAAAAAAAAAATGTCAAGTAAATAGGTGAAAAGAAAAAATGTTTTTGTTTAGGGAAGATGAAAAGCAATATAACGTATGTCTTTACAAATGGGTGTATGCTGATGAATTCATTCATTTGAAGGAAAATCCAAATTATGTTATTAATATTTATAACAACCAGGTTAGTTTTAATTTTTCACGCTGACATTATTTTTGTTTTTCATAAATTCAACTAATAAATAATTCGGTTTTTTTTTATATTAATGGAATAGATATTCTATATCATGATATTTTAAATGAAGATAATTTTTCAAAATGGTAAAATGTAAAAGTAAGCGGGAAAAGAAATTAAACTATTTGATTTTTAATAATTAATTGTTTACAGTATCACGTCTTGTCGGTTTCATTATTAAAAAAATGGAGCGTTTCGTTTAATAATGAAACCGACAAGAGTTACTGAATCAATGACTTCATTAATTCACAATATCATAACAAACAATATTTTTAATCATTCTCTTAAAAAAGGAATCATTAAATGCGATATTACAGGTCATTTTCCAACGCAACCTAGCTTATAGCATATTCGTTAAAACATTCCGCAATATTTATGACGCAAATTTTCCTAAAATTGAAATAAATCAAAAGCTCCAAAAAATAAGATTTCTATGGACAACCAATGTACTAATAAAATCTTCTAAAAATAAACAAAAGTTTTAGATTAAGTTTTTGAAATCCAAATCAGTTGAAAATATAATATTGCTATACTATTGTCTAATTATAATATAATATGCAGAATATAGTATGTGTTAATAATAAATTATCTTAAAATTGTGTTAGCACAGCTTGTTCTTTATGTCAACTTTGCAAATAGGTGTAATCTGCTATTTTTTGTGTTATATGAGAAATATTTAGTAAAAATGTGAGGTTTTTACTTTTACTGTTATTTTAAAAAATTATTTGGGTGATTTTATTTTTTGTTTGTTTGTTTGTTTGTTTTATTTTTTCTAGTTACACAAATCCTTTTTTATGAAGGATATATTTAGAAACAAATTTTTTTGTTGTGGGTGGTGTTATTTATTTAAAGTACTTATAAAGTACAGTAAGTAAAATATACAGTACAGTAAAACTTCAAATAAAATAATTTCATCTTATATCAATGTCCTGTGAAAAAATGTTAAAAAGAAAAAAAAAAAGTATTATACAAATAATCAGTTAAAAGTTTTATATTATTTTGATTGTCTTATTGTTATTGGAATCGTTATTGGAAGTTTATTGTATAAAAAAGCACTAAAATAAAATGACTTCAATGAATTGAGAATAAAATGCCTTTTTTTAAGTATTGTCTAGAATAGTGGTCCAGAATTGAAAACAACTGGTCAAAGAACAACAACAACTACATAAAAAACATACTATTGAAACACAATGCTTGAGGCAATGCTAAATTCACTATGATATTTGAAAAATCTAATGCATACCAACAATAATTGATGCTGTTTGTTCTGCATTGCTTGCGTATTGCGTATTACTGAATAAATGTCAGGCAGTCTTACCATTACTTGTTGATTCAGAGCAACCAGACATAGGTATATCAATAATTTCATTTTCTGAATCTTGAATAAGTCTTTTTTTTTTTAGCTTCAACTTTTTTTTTCTCTGCAATTGACTTTGATGTTTTCTTTGACTCCGTGTTGAACCACAAAAGGAACAACACTGACTTAAATTAATAGCTGTAGATAATGCAGTGGCTACCTTTCCATCTATAATTGTAACTCATACTCAATACTCAAGCACAGCATGAGTATTGAGTATGAGTATTGAGTAGTTAGTGTTAATCAAGATAGCTCTGCTTTCATCACATCAGTTGTCTCCTTCACCTATATTGTGAAATTCTGCAGTGCAACATTAGTAATGGATGTAAATTTTTCCAAATAATTTTCTCCACTACACCAGAAAACTTTTTCAACTCTAGTGGTACAAAGCAGATAAAAAATAAACTTGCTTCAAAAAAAGGCTTCTGTTTCTCTATTATTAGTACATAATATAGTATAAAATTGTGTAAAAATGTTCTGCCCAGTCAACCAAACAAAACCTACTTTCAAGTGTAGAATCAAGCTATCAAATTGATAAGAATATTTAGTAACTTTTTGTACAGTTTGATCTACCAATGTTTGGAATTTGGCTGCTGCAGAATAATTTTTTGCTATCCATAATTTATGGTGACACAAACACCTCTCTTTTGCCTCACACACATATATTTATGATGGATTTAAATTGTAATAATTTCAAGGGCTGATTTGGGATTTGCTCACCTTATTATCAAACCAAAGATTCTTCAGATGTATTATCAAAATAGTTCAGTATCGTTATTAAAAAGCTTTCTTGCTTTTTTTGCATCTTTTTTTCTACCATCCTTCCATCATCCATGCTTCCACAGATGTGTGCTACTAGCATACAATAACTCACGCAGATTGGAAGCTGAAAATGTTGCAACTTTTCTTTTCTTTGTTTTTATAGATAAATCTTCAAATGCTAATGTAGGTCTGTCCAGTTGTTTATTTTTATTCTCCTCCATTAACATGGTTATTAAAACCGAGCTAATTCTTTCTATTAAACTCTTCAGTGGTACGATTACTTTGAGTCCATTTCTTACTATATGCAGAAATAAATTTTCAGAATTGACTCACAAACTTTTTTCTGAAACTTCAGATATTGTTCTTTAATTAAGTTAATATACAATGTATTTAGTTAGTATACAAGTGTATTGTCTTCCTTTTTATTGACCGTGTTATATGTTTTTGCCCATGTTTTTTTTTTTTAGTTTTGTAAATTAAAATTTTTGTGCTGAATTACAAACTTTAGTCAGAAACAATAATTCAAATAAAAGTGGTATAAAAGCATGATGTAGAAAGAAAAAAAGTATATTTAGTCATTTAAAAGCAAAAGTTATACAACAAAATACAACACATTAAGCATATTTAAAGTTGCTATAAAAGTTATAAATATTAGTGTAACACCTTTTAAAATGCTGATAACATATAGAGTAACATTATAATATTTTAAAAAGTACAATATTTAATGTAAATATTATTTATTATTTTTACATTTTTCTCTTTATAATTTTTTTTTTCTATTAGTCTAAATATGATGCCTCCACTTTAACCACATAATTTGTCTATTCATTTACATTTTATGTGTAAATAAATAAATTGATATCTTTGTAATGGCTCAAAATTATTATAACATCCAAAATCTTACAAAAGTATTTATAGTTTGGTTCTTATTGGTCTACTGTGTTTTGGTTGCTTTTTCTTTTATAAAAATTTTTGATGGAAGTAAAGTCTTTGTTTATAAAGCAAATTCCGCAGCTTCAAAGGTTGGTACTTTTGATAGGTATAGCAATTGTGGCTTTATGGGTTAGAGTTCTGGCTTCAGAATTGGAGGTTTGAGGTAAGAAGTTGGCTCTGCCCATATATGCATTGTTGGTAAAAAAAGAAGTCTGAACTTTCTGGTTAAATCCTAATCTGCTGTGCTCTGTGATAAGACTTTTAGGACTTCTTGGAACATCTAAATAACTGACAAAAAAAATAAAAATAAAAAAGTGAAAAAATAAAGAATTCTTCTTTTTTTTCATAGCAAACTTTATTTATACTAGGTCAACGAATTTTTAAGTTTGGTGTTTGCTTGTATTATTATAAAGTATATGACAAAATATATGTTGATTATTATTCCTAATGATAAGTATTGTCAGTTTTAGTGATTTCTAATTAGTGATGATTTCATTTGGCAGCAAATTCCACACATTTAGGTTCTAAGTTAAAAAAAATTTTTTTAAGGGTGTTTTAAATAGTTATTTTTTATAATTAAAGGCAGTAAAGCATCCGATATCACTTGCAAGTATTTAATATGCATTTACAAGTATCCAATATAAGAATCTGATATGCATTTACAAGTATCCGATATGCACTTACAAGTATCCGATATGCACTTACAAGTATCCGATATGCACTTACAAGTATCCGATATGCACTTACAAGTATCCGATATGCACTTACATCACTTTTGTAAATAGTTAATGGGAACTATTTAAGAAATAATCCAAGAAAATGAGCAATAAATTGATTCAAAACTTTTTCTCCAAAATTTTATCTTCATATTTTTAAGTAATAAAAGTGTTTTAATCAAGTCAAAAGCAAGTCAATTATAAGCAAATCAGTCAAAAGCAAGTTAATTATAAGCAAATCAGTCAAAAGCAAGTCAATTATAAGCAAGTCAAAAGCAAGTCAATTATAAGCAAGTCTGTAAAAAGTTTATTTGATCTTACTCAAAATACAAACTTAATATTTATTTTTTAGACTACTGCAAATGAAGATCTTGTTATTTGTAAGCGTCAGATTGATATCCCTACTCAAAGATGGACTTTAGAAATGGATGGGTAATTTTATCTACTTTTTTTTTAAACAATATTTTTATTTTTTGTTAAAAAACATTGAATTTACAAAAAAGGTTCAAAGTTTGAAAAGTACATAGTGAGTAATAGCTATACATAAATATATAAATATTTATAAATAAATTAATGTGAAAATATATAAATTATTTATAAATAAATTAATATAAAAATATATAAATAGTTTATAAACAAAGTTTGTAAATAAATTTTACTGGAATTATTTTAGATCAATTCATTCTAAAGCTAATCCACAGTTAGTTATGGCAGTGTGCATGCCTGTAGTGAAAAATGACAATTATAAAAATGTTTTCAAAGATGCACGACTTATAGTTACTAATAAAAAAATTTTAGTTAATGGAAATTCGAATCAACTTTTTAAGATTGATGAAGTTTCAGGATTTATGAAAGCTTTTGCAGCTGATCAAGTTAATATTGGTGAGTCATATTTTTTTTTTTTTTTATGCTTTATAACAAAGTCCTGTTTATGGGGCTTTTCCTTTTTACAACTTAGATTTTACAGTTTGCACTGTCATTAAATCAATTACTTCAGTTACCATGATGCTTTTTTATTTATCTATGATTCCTATAATTTGTAAGAACCTTCCATCCCACTTTTCCTAAGGTGGTGCAGATCTATATTGCTTGTTAAGATTATTAAAGGAGATTTTTTGCACTAATATTTTTTGATAAAGGTGATGTTTTTTGGTTCCAAACAAGTTTTTTTAATGTGTGAATGTGTCTTGTTTCATTAACTCAATACTTCTATAGGTTACACCAACTAGCTTTACAACATTTTTTTTTGTTGTTTCTCATCTTTCTTGCAAGCTTTTTAAAAATTTCTCTGCATAGTGAGTTTAATTCTGTAATCGTGGATGATTGCAGAATTAAAAATTTTGTTTTTAAAATAATTTTTTTATAATAATAATAATAATACAATCTATTAAACATTAAAATTGTTGTTAAATCTGTTTTATTATAATTTATTTTAACAATGTTAAATTATTTTATTTAATAGTTATATAAATATTTTTATTTAGCATTTAGTTTAAGCAATTTTATTAAGCAAAGTTATTTTTTATTTTGTAAATTTTTCTTAATTATAAATTATGATAAACTAATTTAATAAGAAGAAATAATAAAAACTTAAATTTGTAAAATTTTAGAGAAATGTTATATAATCATAAAAAAATAATAAATTATAAAATTTCATTAAAAAAAGAAAAAAGAAAAGGAAGATAAAGTTTAGCATTATGATGTTTTTATTTAGAAGTGACTGCTTCCAATAAAACAGGTGTTTGCACATTTGCGGTGTTTGGTGAAAACAAAATTATCCAACCAGTGAGTATGATGTATTTATTATTTTTTTAATGCAAAAACTTTATAAAATTCGGTATTATTTTATTAAATACTCATTCTTTTTCATCATCAGAATCCCCCTATCATTATACCTATTACAGGCCTTGTTACGAGATTTCGCTGCATAACGAAAACGATAAACAAAATATCTTTTTAATAAAATATTTACATCAAAAGAAATCGTGCATTTTTATAAACTATTATGACAAAAAATAATTTTTATATTTAAAAGGAATTTATATATTTAATTCCTTAAGATAAAACTTAAAACGCTTTATTTTTTTTAACTAATTTTTAACAACAACTAAAATATTTACATCAAAAGAAATCGTGCATTTTTATAAACTATTATGACAAAAAATAATTTTTATATTTAAAAGGAATTTATATATTTAATTCCTTTAGATAAAACTTAAAACGCTTTGTTTTTTTTTAACTAATTTTTAACAACAACAAAAAAATTATTAAAAAACTGTTTCTTTAACAAAAAATCTATTAGTTTACAATTGCGGTCAAATGCTTTTACTTACGACTTTATTTCTTCTGAATAAACGTCACGTTAACGAATCAATAGATAATTTAAATATTATAAAAGATAAAAGTTTTTGCGTAGCGCAAAACTGCTGAACGCATAGGCAAATCGCCTTTTCGCAGGCAAAATGTGAGCTGTGTAACGCTTCTTAATAAGGCCTGCTATTACAACTACCTTAAAGCTGACTTTGGGAAAGAAATATTTTTTGTTTTTCTGTTGACAAATGTGCTTCTTATGTAACTTCTTGGACTCAGACTGGCATGGAATCTTTTATTCCCTCTCAACAATTCCAAGTCAAGCCTCACTCCTCCATGGTTTTCCTCACGCTGTGCTGATGCAATTTCCAATCATATGATTACTTCCATATCCATCACCAAAACAATTCTACAGAAAACAGGTCTGTTGACTATTGCTAAAAACCATTGTAAAAAGGTTTTGTTTAATGCTAAAGCGTTCACATTCTCAGGCCACAAAATCTTGTATTTCATCTCAAAAACTAGGTTCCAGAGACTTCTGGAGAATCTTTAACAGTGCCTGTAATAATGGCAAATCTGTTATTCCTCCTCTCTTGCATGGTTCAGATTTACCTCACCTAAGGACAAAGCTGAATTGTTGGCTAAGAACTTTTTATCAACCTTCTCTTGATTCCACTAATCACATTCGACCTGATATACCGACAAACAGGCTGATTCATTGCTTGATATTCGTATTACTCCAGCATCTGTGTCTAAAGTGATTTCCTGCTTAGACTCTTCTACATTTTGTGGTCTGTGCAACTTACCTGTTATAGTATTGCAGAAGTGTTCTCTAGAACTATCGTATATACTTTCAAAACTATTTATCAAATGCTAAGCAGAGTCTTGTTTTCCATCCTGCTAGAAAGCGGTATCTATTATTCGTTAAATGCATTGTAAAAATAGTTGAACCTGCTCTTGCAGCCTTCAACCATTGTCACATTGGCGTAGTGTTGCTTCTCTTTCTCTTTTCTATAAATACTATAATGGGCACTGCTCTAAAGAGCTAGCATCTCTTGTGCCATCTACAAATATTCATTCTTGTGTTACTCATCATTCAATTAATTCTCATTATTTTACTGTGACTGTGCTTAAGGCTCCAAAAATTCTTGTTTGTCTAGTTTTTTTCCTTGAACATCAGTTCTTCTGAAATTTACTCCCTTCATTTTGTTTTCCTGATTCATATAATTTGCAATCTTTTAAGTTGTCTGTCTATCTTGAAAAAATTCTTTTTAATTCATTTTATTAAGAAATTTGGTGTTGGTGCTTTTGTTAGCAAAATATTTCTTTACCTTTAATATTATTTCTATTGGTTTACCTTTAACATTATTTCTATTAGTTGATCTTTAACAGTATTTATATTGGTTGACCTTTTATTACTTTGTTTGGCTTTAGTTTCTGTTATTTGTTAATTATTTTGATTCTGTGATAAACAATTTCAGAAAACAATATTAGACATTTTTTATTTCAGAAGAGAACGTTATACATTTTTTGTTGTGTAAATTTTAAACACAGATCTTCTAAAGTTTTACCTAAAAAAACATGTTTTTTACATTAAAAAAATATTGCAATAAAGAAAATAGTAAAATAAAATGGTGTTTAAGATTATAGAATTCTTTGATGCACAAAATTACTGTATTTTTATTTGAAAGGGTTTTGTTTGGAAAAAGCAAAAGCCTGATGGTTCTATAAAAAAGATATTGCTTTGCGAGAGTTGTGGAATTGTTGTTCGTGGAAGCAAGAAGTTAGAAGCAATTAACGGTTTTGTAGAATTTTCCTGTGCTATTGGAAATGGTAATAGTTTTATATATATTAAAAAAAAATTAAACTTTCTTATTTATACTTGTTTGTAGTCTGATTTTAATGATTTTAAGAAAATAGTTTCTCTAATTCTTCTCTGTTCATGTTTCTTAATTTTAAATATAAAAAAAGTGTTATTTAAATTCAAAGAGTTTATTAAAAAAATTTCTTTTTAATATTTTTAGCAAAAAAGAATAAAATAAAAATTAAGGGATCATTTTTATGTTTAAACAATCGAATTGATCTTTCTCCTCCGCAACTTGAATCAACATTATTTTTATGTGAAAAACTTCTTGAGCTTCGGCAAGATGCTGGTACTTGTAAAACTGTTAATAAAGTAATACCAAGTAATCCTGCAGTGAGGATTCTTGCTCATAAAAATGGCTGCAATGATGATGGGGTTCTAGTTATTGGAAATTCTATTCAACAGGTTGTTGTTTTTTCCATTTGTAACCCCCTATTCAACAGGTTGTTGTTTTTTCCATTTGTAACCCCCTTTAAAGTGAGTTTTTTTGTTTTGTTTTCTTTTGAAAAAAGGAAAAAAAAAAATTTTTGCATTTATACTTTTTTCAAATCTATGCAACATGGTAGTATATAATACTGTAATACTTTTACAAACATAAAAAATAAATAATAAAATTGCAAGTTCTTTATTTAAACACTCCATGTTTAAGCTTTAATATATAAATTTTAAAAAAATCGAAAACAAACAAAATAAATTTTTAATGCATTCTTTTGGATTTGCCATCTACCGAATGAATGCAAAAAAGCAACATTAAAAACTTTTACTAGCATCATAGTGATGTCAGGAACGTAATATTATGGGTATAATATTCTGTTCTTAACATCATCATTATGTGCCATCGTCATCATGTATCATCATCATTAATTTTATTAAACATTTTAACTTTTTTTTTTTCTATGGAAATAAATTATCAACAAAATTATGAACTCTAAGTTATTACTATTATTACTTTTTATTTGGGCTAGAAATTGAGTTATTGAGAAGATAGAAAAAGGGGGGGGGGGGAGAAGATAAAAAAGGGGGAGCTCTGTAAAAAATTTTTAAAAAGTTTTCAAGTTAAATTTTGGAAAAGCATTGTCATGTATCCGTGACAAGCATCACATCCACATAGCAACAACCCGCATTACTTACATGAGGTGATTTGGTATATAACTAAACAATGAAGGTACTAATATAAAGTGCTTTAGTATAATGTTGAAAGATGTTTTAGATTACATTAATAAGAACTCATATATTTCATACATGAAAACTCATATTTTTTATGCATGGGAACTCATATATTTCATACAAAACATGTTAATAGATTTGTAATAGATTTATACCCTTTTTAATATTATAATACTTGTTAGGAATACTCAAAATTTTCTTAGATTTATAATTGTTTTATTAATTAACAATTTTTATTGTTAATTAATAAAATAATTATTGTTTTATTAATTAACAATAAAAATTTAGTTATTGTTATTGTTACATTTTTTTATCAATTTGATTTCACTTTACTCTAAAGATGGCTAAAATTTGAAAAAATTAAAATTTTTTTTTTTTTAAATTTAATTATTTTTTTAGAAAAAAGTTGTAATTAAACATTTTATTATATTTAATTATGTGTTAATAATACATTTCATACATATTTAATATATTTTATACATTTTGTTTGCTATTCCTACATATATTTTTATATATTACTATATATATTCACATATTTTTATATATTTACATATTTTTATGTTTATATTTTTTTATATATTTACTACATTGTTTATTTAACTTTAGTTATTGGATCAATGCACTTCCAGGCTAAATCTTTCACAATCAGCTCGTCTTCTCTTTCTTATGAATGGTGAATTAGTAACTAATATGAATCAAATTCTGAAGCCATACTACCCAGAGCTAACTTATATTAAGCAAGGCTTTCTTCAGGTTTTAAAGTTTGTTACTTTATTCATGCAAAGGTTTTATTACAATGTTATATATTTAATTGGTATTAAAACTCTGAATTTCCTAGTTCACTCAGTATAAGCTCAAAGTTTTTACAAAGGATAAATACAATCTAATATCTTAGTTTAAAAAAAATCTAAAGTTAAAATAATAAGCAACTTTGAAGACAATTTTTCCAAAACTATGTTTGATTTCTAAAGATTTTGAATGAAGAAAATAATGATATTGAACGACTTGACGTTAGAATTCCAGTTGATGTTTGGGTTTCAGTTGGAGAATCCTACATACCTCTTCAAGGTAATTTTTTTTAAATGAAAACTTTTTATGCATGAGTTGTTTTAGTTATTGATTGAATCTTTTTCAAAATAGTTAAGAAGATCTTAGAAGATCTTAAGAAGATCTCAAGATTTTAATTTGTTATAAGTCAATTCGGATTTAACGTTTAAATCTTTTGTTAAAAAGATACATAGATCAATTCAAAAAAAAATTGTGTTTTAAACATTAGCTCTGTAATAGGGCGTATCAATTCTGTAATAGGGCATATTATTTCTGTGATAGGGGTGTCATTTTAAAATTTCAATTTCAAAATGTTATATTTAAAAAACATTAGAGTTTTACAATAATTTTATAATAATTTTTTGTAGCTTAACTCCAGCTACATTTTACTTTTACTGTTTATGACTAAAAAAAATGATAATAAAAAAATATGTGCACCCTTAGGTTCGGCATCTTAAAGTCCTTTTTACCCTGCGATAAAATGATTTTATTGAGAGAGTTTTAAAAGCCTCGAAATGGACGCTTTTCAAAAATTGAAATTTTTAGGGTATTTTTATTTGAAAAATTGTATTTAAAAGTCTTCAACGTCTATTATTTACCTTCAAGAGCAGAAAGATGATATTTTTAAACATAAAAAATTTTAAATCAAAAAATTAGGACTCTAATAGGACTCTTCACTCTGAAGAGTATTTGAATTGGGGCAGAAGCCTCAAATAATATATATATTTTTTTATTACTATTATTTTTATTTATTTATTCAAAACAACTTTTTATTAATTTAAAGCAACTTTTTTTTATTTAAAACAACTTATTTTTTTATTTAAAAAACTTTATTTATACTAAATCAACTCTTTTAAACAACAAGTGCTTTTGTCTTATTTCATGCTATGAGTTTTTGTTTTTTCTCCTTTGAAAATTGCTGATTTTTTAAAGTTATGTATAATGCTTTATTTTGTCTGTTTTAGACCCTGAAAAGTCTGAAAAGTTTATATCAACATCAAAACAATTAGCAAAGTTGCAAATGATTAATGATTTGCAAGTTAAAAAACATAAACTTCGTCACAGTAAAGGTACAAAAATATTTCTTCTTTTTTTGACTTTGTAATTATCTAGTTGTTGAATCATCTGATAGGAAATTTAAAGCTTATAATGTCTAAAATAACAAATTTAAAATATAAATTAATAATATTATTAGTATGAATGATAATTATGAATAGATTAATTTTTTAAATATACTATTTATATAGTATTATATTTATTAATATAAATATATACTATTTAATTTATGAACTTACTCAATTTTACTAATTTTAAACTGATTATTGTCATTAGTTATTTTTTATTGTCATATGGTCATCGGTTATTTTTATTGTCGCATTGTCATCAGTTATTTTTGATGTCATATTGTCACCAGTTATTTTTATTGTCATCAGTTTAAAGTCATTAATGCATCACTTGTTTTAGCTCGTCGATTATTAGAGCTTTCGTCAGAAACAAGCATTAAACCAGTTATCATCAAATCAATTGAAGAACCACCAAAAGAAATTGACCAATCAATCAGTCAGCTCCAAGTAAATTTTTTTACTTTAGATTTAAAATAATATTTAAGTTGAAAGTAAGCAATATTTATTTTTAAATTCAATTTCAATTTTATTTTAATATTTGTTTTTTGTTTTTCATTTTTTGTAGAAGCATTTGAATGATGTTAAGTTGCAAGAAAGAAATATAACAAGTGACTTGCTTAAAAAATCTAACAAAAATTTGTACACTATGCCCCAAGCACTAAAATTATTTGTTTTTCTGAATGGTGAAGATCCTAATGTCACCAATGTTGTTTTTGCTAGAACATTTCAGGAGGTGAGTTTTTTGCTAGAACATTTCAGAAGATTTTTTTGTTCTTGGAATATTTTTATGTTAGAGAAACTTTTGTAAAAGTTTTTAAATATGTGATTATTTTAAAATACATGTATACAGCCCTCAGAATTAGTGTCAGCCTTTAGCAATGCTGACCTATTTCTTTGTTGTTATCGAAAAAATTTTGTGCGGACCTGATGCTGACCAAAAAAGGTTCAAGATCTGCAATTTATTGCAAATTTATTTTTTTTAATTATGAAAGCTGTGTTTATATTTATTTGTTTATATATATATATATATATATATATATACACATATATATATATATATATATATATATATATATATATATATATATATATATACACATATATATATATATATATATATATATATATATATATATATATATATATATATATATATATATACATATATATATATATACATACAGTGCTAGAAGTGGAGATAAAAAAGTAATGGGGTGGTATTCGGTAAATTAATAATACCAAATAATTTTAATAAATATGTATATATTTTTTTGTAGCTTCTATCTATTGCAACAACTAAATTAAATCTTCCAAGTTGTGCAAGAAGAGTCTTTTCCAAAGAAGGAGTGGAGGTAAACTTGTTATTGGAAATAAAGCGAAAAGAAGCTTGAAATACATAAAAAATTAAAAAAGAATTTTTAATCCCATGATAATTATCAATATTTTCTTATAAAAAAATTTAACAAATTGTCAAATATTTTTAATAAATACTGTTGTTTATCCAAATCAATTATTAATCAAAACGTCATTTCGATAGGAGGAAAAATACTCAGATCGATAAATGGCATACAAATGAAATTAGAAAAATATAAGAACACATATGAAATTAGAAAAATATAAGAAAAATATAAGAATACATATGAAATTAGAAAAATATAAGAAAAATATAAAAATACATATGAAATTAGAAAAAAAATTCTTTTTTGTTTAAGTAAAAATAAGTTTCAAAATATATTATAAGGCGACCAAGTTGTTCTTTTTACAAAGGAGTTTCCAAAAAATCCTAATTTAATTTAGCGCTTGCTTTAAACAGGAGGACATTGGTCACCTTTTCTGTAAAAAATCACAGTAATTATAACAATATTTGTATAAAAATCATACAATTTACAAATACCAGTTATTTAAAAAATATTTAAAAGATAAATTAATTTAAAAATTATCCTGATGATTTTTAAAACCAAGTTGATTGATTTAAATTTATTAGATAGTAATACATGTTCTAAAGGACATGCAGGTCCAAAGTAATATTAGGACTCTGACAGTGTTCCCAACAACAATAAAATAAAATATACTAGAAAAGTTACAAAATTAAGAAATAAAATACTGAAAAAAAGTAAATGACAAAAACTGTTACGATAAGCATTTTTCAAAATTGAGTTAATTTTTATTTTTAAGCTTTAAAAAAAAAAATTATGTCAATAAATTCAATTTTATTTGCGCTAGAAAAGTTTATAATAATAAAAATATTCTAAAAAACATCAAAATATATTTTTAACAAAAAAAAAAATCCACATATAACTGTACTAATTGTAATTATTATTACAGTGGGTTGAATAAATATAGAGTCACTACTTTGTTTGCATGAAATTTTTGTTTTTTTCACAATTTCCTTTGAAACCAACTAATTAATACGATTAAAAGCGTATTAAATGTCTTAATTAATTGCTTCTCTATCGAATGGTATTTAATTGGAACTTGGTTATCTCTATCGAATCTCTATCGAATGGTTTTAATTGGAACTAGGTTAACCAGTCTTGAGTAGTTATTAATTTAATAGCTTGAATGTGCAATGTTTTGCTTAAATGTAAACAAACGTTGAAAAACCATGAGCTACATAATGATTTCAAAGATTTACCAAGACTTGGTAGGCCTTTAAAGCTAACTTCAAGAGACCAAAGTTATCTTTATCAAAAGGTTAGACAAGACCCTAAAATTTCTTACTGCGAAGTAAGAAATTTTAGGGTCTTGTCGGACTGTACAAAGATGCCTAAATAAGAAAGGCTTAGATTGCTATGTCGCTGCTCAAAAACCACTTTAGCGTGTCTCATATCGCCTAAAAAGAGTAAAGTGGTGTAGAGAAAGACTTCACTGCTCTGTAGAAGACTGGGCCAAAGTCATTTTCAGCAACGAATCAAATTTTTTTTCAAAAAATTTTTTTCTTATTTTGTTTATAAAACCACTTGTTAATAAAATTTAAAATAATTTAAATTATTAACTTTTTTGTTTGCTTTAAATTTAATAAAAAACATTTAAAAAATCATTAAAAATCAACTGACTCTATATTTATTCCAATCCGCTGTATTATAAATTGAATTGATATATTAAATATAAATTTATTACCATTTACAACATCATACCTTAAGCTATTCAGAATATTAACAACTCTGAGAGAAAAAGAATATTTATTTATTAACATTAGGAATATTTATTAACATTAAGTTATACAAATTAAAGTTGACACTTTAATTTTTGTAACTTAAGTTTATGACCTTGAGTATATACAGTTGTTAACTTAAAAGAAATTCAATACATGACAAGTTTAATGTTCAGAATTTATAACATAAAATTAACTCTTAATTTAGACAACGAATTTCAAGTTTCAAATTAAGTATTAAAAGTCTGTTAAAATATTTAATTTTTAGTTGTTTTTTTTTTAACATCTTCGCTCCCAACAAGGCTGCAAGCAACCACTAATTAAAGTTGGAAGTTACTGGATGAGAAAAGACGAAGTTTGTAGAGCAGTTATCTTGCTCTACAATCTTCGTCTTCGTATTGACGGACAACTTAAAGGATTACAAATTATATGAATCAGGAAAGCAAAATGAAAAAAGCGAATTCCAAAGAGCTGATGTTCGAGGAAAAAAACTAGACAAATAAGCGTTTTTAGAGCACTTAGGAACAGCCACAGAAAAAGGATGAGACTTAATTGAATGACGAGTAACACGAGAATGAATTTTATTAAATGGCACAAGAGACGCTAGCTCTTTAGAGCAATGCCCATTGTAGTATTTGTAGAAAAGAGAAAGAGAAGCAACATTACTTGATAATGGTTGGAGGTTGACTGCAATAGCAGGTCCAACTATGTTTACAATGTGTTTTTGCATCTTGTCTGAAAGAGAAAGGGCATCATTAAAAGATCCGCCCCAGATATGGCAACAGTATTCTATACTAGGCCGGATTTGAGATTTATAGAGATAAAGAATAGAATTGCGTTAAAATTTGGCGTTAGACAAAACTTTTTTACAATTGTTTCTAGCAGTAATAAACAGACGTCTGTTTTCTGGAGAATTTTTTTGCTGATAAATATAGAAGTAATGGTTTGGATTGGCAATCGCAGCAGCACAGTGTGAGGAAAACCATGGAGGAGAGTGAGGCTTGACCTGGAATTGTCCAGAGGGAACAAAAGATTCCATGCCAGCCTGAATCCACAAAGTTATGTAAGAAGCACATTTGTCAACAGGAAGACTAAAGATTTCTACTCAAGGGCCATCACAAAGAAAATCACAGATAATAAGGGGATTCAGGTGATGAAGAAGAATGAGATATTAGTTTTAGAGTGATCAAACTGTGATCAGAAGCACCTAAGGGTGAATATGGAGAAACTGAGCATTGACTAGGATCAGAAACAAGACATAAGTCGAATAGAGAAGGTAATTGATTCGGATTGTCTGGAAAGCTAGTTGGAAAGTTGACTAATTGAGTTAGGGATTGAGAAAGGCAACAGTTGTGGGCTTTAATGCCTGCAGAGTCACTGACACTAGAGTCAAGCCATTCAGAGTGGTGAGCATTAAAGTCACCAACAATAACTATATTAGCTGATGGGTACAGAGAGAGGGCTTGGTCAATATGATCAGAAATAACGTCAAAAAGAGTGCAGTCTTGAGATAAAGGAGAGCGATATAGAACAAAGAGAAAGGCAATAGAGTGAAGTGGTGATAAACGAAAGCACATGAAAGAATAGCCTGTGGATTCAAACCTAGTTTTACGACATATGGGTGAATTCTTATGTATGCCCATAATGTAAATGCCCAGGCCAAGCATGTGACTATTGGAGTCTTTACGAATTAAAGGATGATAACCAACAACACTAAGATTGCAAGATGAGACAGCTGAACTCAAATTAGTCTCACAAAGAGCAAGTAGGTCTGGTAAACTTTGCAAGAGATAAGACTCAACAGAAGAAAAGTTACTTCGAAGACCACGAATATTAGTGAATGATAGGTTTAGGGAACTTTGTGATGATGATGATTTTTTGTGTTTTATAGTTTTTGGTACTTTATTCATTTTTAAATTTGATTGAAGAACTTGACTCAAAGCATAGAGAGTACTCAGAACACTGTTTAATAGCCCAAGCAATTGCCTCATTTTTATTAATAAACCCTAAAGCGTAACAAAGGGCTCCAAATGTGGCCTCCGCAATGCACACCAAAAGTACAAACAGGGACACCATCCATGCGCAACATGGCACTGTTAATACTTTGATATTTTTCAGCTGTTGATGGAATCAGCCTCTCTGAGAGCTACCACAGAGTTTGGGAAACCTGACTACCAGCCGGCCTCAGAACCATAAAGCTGAGTTTTAGAGCTGTACCCTCATTAGGAGATAATAGAATGAGTTGCCTAGTCATAAAAACAGAGACACAAGCAAAACCCGTGCATTGAGTCAAGAAGATCCAGCATTCAACATCCTAAACTTGAAACAATGTACTAAAATTACATCTGCACCAGCCTAATAGATGAAGAAGGGGTGCGAGGCTGGTCAACAGATAGAATCTGTTTACCCCTTAAGTCTTTGCCTAGGAGGCCTTCTGTAAGACAGTAGCCGGATGCATTTAACATCTGCCCAAGATGAGTATTTTTATCGAGACACCATCTCTAGCCTTTACTCAATCAAGAGCCAAGGTGTTTTAAGTCAGAGTTGACATCTCCTAGCCTTTGCCTAAAAATGCGTATCCTACGAGGCAGCAGGACGTCAAACAGATTGTACTGGGTTACATGTTACCAGTAGCAGGATAACCAGACATGTACTTAAGTTTGCAATTGAAACTTTACTTATGTTTGCAAGTTTACTTTAATGTAAGTTTGCTAGTTTCTTAGTAAAACAAGTTCATCCAAAGTTTTTTTTGATTTTTTGATTGCATTTAATTCAGCGCAGTGTGGTGACTAGAATGGAGAGCAATAATCTAAAATTTTTTGTAAGTCTTTTATGATAAGACGTTGACGTAAGTATTAAATATGCTCTGGTGTTTGCTGCACGGAGAACATTTGTGTAATTTATAAAAGAGTTCATAGCCATGCCAAGTCTTTTGGATTTTTAGACCTTGATGCGCTACTATAAATATATTATTTTATTTTAATTGTATTATGAATATTTTTTTGGGCTTTGTGAAAAATTATACCAATAAATATGATTTGCTGATTGTGGGAGAAAAAAATTCTTACCTATAAAAAAAAAAAGTAAGGTTTTATGTCTGTAGATTGCAGGTTATGTTATATAGACTCCGAGAACCAAAATAAAATGAAAAAAGAGAAATCAACTAAAATGACAGTTTGGTTTTTATTGATACTTATTATTTAGTTTTATTATTATATATTTATTATTTATTTTTTTATTATGTATTTATTATTTATTTTTTTATTATGTATTTATTATTTAGTTTTTTATTATGTATTTATTATTTAGTTTTTTTTATTATGTATTTATTATTTAAATTAATCTAAAAATTATAGCCTAATTGTTTTTGTTTTTTGAAATACATTTTTATAGTAAATATTTTCCTCAATTGAAGTTAAAATGAAAGTGTCACAAATCTCTTTTTTTTTTGTTGTTGTTGTTTTTAACTTTGAAAAGAAATATTTTAATGACATTTATTTTCTTTATCCTATGTTTTTTTTTTTGATAGATCTTTTCTATGGACAGCTTAATTCGCAACCAAACTATATGCATCAGTTGTGGTAATAGGTTTCTAAACCAAGATGGTAAGTATACTATAATTTTAGGCTAGTTAAATGTTACTGATAAAATTACAATAATGAAATTTAAGATGTGATTTTTTTGTTTTGATTTTTTGAAACAGAGAAAAAAAGTTTGATTGATTTAAAAGCAAAATGGTCTCGTTTACAAAAGAAAATGTTTTCGGAAGAAACTGAAAATGAAAGGGGTGTGGCAGAAAATGAAAGTGTTAAGGAAATAAAAAGTAAAAAAAGTGTAAAAAAGGTTTTAAAAGACTGTGGAGATGATGAAGACTGCGGAGATGATGAAGACTGTGGAGATAATGACTTTATAAATAAAGGCGTCGATGAAGAGAATCAAGATAATGAGGAAGATGTTTGTTTTTTATTTAATTTTAATAAATTTTTTAGTAAATTAAATATATTCAATGTTATTATATATGTTTTATGGTATTATATTTTTTATAAATGTTTTATATTATTTTATAAATGATATATGATTTATTATTAATGGTATGTGATTTTGTAAGTTTATATTTAATTTTTATTAATGCAAATGGTTTTATGTTGCAATCGGTTTTTTTAGGATACAATTTTAATGACTTCAGAAGATTTCAGTACTAACATTGATGACAGTGAAAGTATTGCAAATGAAGCCACAAAAAACCAATCAAAACTTCCCTCAAGCATTAGATTTGGATTATCTTTAAGAGTTTACTAAATATTTTTAGCTACTGAAGAGTTTATTAAACAGAGTTTTTTAGTTTAATACCGAAGAGTTTACATAAAAATGAGAATTTAAAAGAATATCAAAACTTAGTTCATTTACTTAAAAAAACAAAAACAACAAAACTACTCAAATAAAATTGAGTTATTAAAACCAATGAAAAACGAAATAATAAAAGTTTTAAAACGTAATAATGTTCAATTGATCCGAAAAATGTATATTATGGCAAATGGATAGATTTATATTTATGTTTTCTTTTGTATATAAATTTTTAATTAGATGATAATTTATAAAACTTTTTTACTTTTTATTTATTGAATATTTTTAACAAGAAAAATGTAAATTATTACCATATATGTTAATTATTGTTATATATGTAGATGACTATTATTATGTATTATATATCTATATATATATATATATATATATATATATATATATATATATATATATATATATATATATATATATATATATATATATATATATATATATATATATATATATATATATATATATATATATATATATATATATATATATATATATATATATATATATATATATATATATATATATATATATATATATATATATATATATATATATATATATATATATATATACATATATATATATATATATATATATATATATATATATATATATATATATATATATATATATATATATATATATATATATATATATATATATATATATATATATATATATATATATATATATATATATATATATAAATGTACATCTAAAAGGTGTTTTTCCAAAACTTTTTTTAGTTTTTTTATGTTTTCTTTTTTAAATTTTTTTTTACTTTTTAATTTTTAATTAAAGTAAAGTATATCAAAATTTTTTCTTTTCTTTCTAAAGTATCACTAAATATTTTAAAGGAGATAAAAAGAGATTTTTATTTACAATTTTAAGAGAAATTTTGAAAATTTTGTTCAATAAATTAATAAAGTTAATTATTTATTATTTTTTTTTTTTGTATTTAAACCTTTGGATTTAGGATTGAACACAGCATTATCACTGACGTTTTTAAGTAACCTTATGCTGTGTAGAAAGTAAGAGATTGACAGTATAATACTAAAAAAATACTGATATTCCAGAAATGCTTCTCTGTGGTACTTAACTAATGCTTCAGAAATGCAAGTCTGCACTGCTGATACTTCAAAAATGTCTGAAATAAATTTTTATATTTTAAAAATTAAAAGAATTTATTCATTTAAAAAATTTATATATTTCAAAAATTAAAATTAAAAAATTATAAAATTTAACTAAAGTTAATTTTTATATTATTTTATTTTGTTTAAAATAAGATAATAATTAATTTTTATTTTGAAAGTTTTTGAAATCTGTTTATTCCAATAAAATTCTTGAAAAATTAACTTTACAAAATTTAGATCTGCACTTAAAAACACAAATAAATGTAAACCTAAATTCACATTGTTTTATAAATAGGAATAAATATGATAATATAAAGTTCTATGCAAATAAATGAATTAGAAATATAAAACTTTCTGGAAATATAATAGAAATATTAAACATTTCTGGCATTTTGTTTATATATCATGTTTAGAATTATCTTATGATATATATATACATACATATATATATATATATATATATATATATATATATATATATATATATATATATATATATATATATATATATATGTAAAATTTTTGTTGAGGTAATGGCATTTTCTGAAGTTACAAAGCGTCATAAAAGATTATTTGAATTTAATAATTTATCTGCTGTCAAAACTCATCGAGCTCCAGGAGTTCAAGATTTTCAAATATTAAAACCAATCAGCAGAGGAGCTTATGGACATGTATATTTAGCTCAAAAAAAAGAAACTAAAAAGTTGTATGCAATTAAGTGCATGAAAAAAAAGGACGTTTTAAACAAAAATATGATGGACCAGGTTGTAGCTGAGCGTGATGCTTTAGCTTTATCTTCAAAGTGTTGTTATGTTGTTCAGCTTTTTTATTCATTTCAATCAGAAGATAAAATATTTTTGGTGATGGAGTATATGATTGGAGGAGATGTTAAGTCTTTACTGCACAACTTGGGATATTTTGATGTCAAAATGGCTAAAATTTATGTTGCAGAAGTGATATTAGCTTTGGAATATTTACATTGCCATTCAATATATCACAGAGACATTAAACCTGATAATATGTTACTATCAAGCAAAGGCCATATTAAGCTAACCGATTTTGGTCTATCTTGTGTAACTAGGAACAAAAAGCCAAACATGCTTGATTTAATTAACACAACTGGTACAATAGGTTCTGAAGAAAGAAATGTTTTTTGGAGAACACCTGGTCAGTTACAGTCTCTTACAAGTAACTTTACATTTTCTGCTCCAAAAACAAAAAATTATAAAAGATTTAAAAAAAGATTAAGTACTCTTCAATCGATTAAATCTGAAACAAAAAAATTTTTTTTTAGTCCTCCTCAAAGTTGCTTTAAAAATAATAGTGTAAGTACTGTGTCTCAAGAAGATACTGTGTCTACACCTAGTGTAAGTACTGTGTCTCAAGAAGATAAAATGTTGTTCGGTAGTTCTCTCTTCAACAAAACTACAGGTTTAACATCAGAAATTATTTCACTTGATTTAAACTCTTTACAGCGTAAACGTACTTACATTGAGTTGGATTCTTCTTTGGATCATGAGAAAGAGAATCGACCAAAAAGAGTGAGGATTTTATCCCACAGCTTGCCATTTGACACAGAAATATTTAATAACTTTACAAATGAAAAATGTCATGTCCATTTTCCAGATTATGGTCATGTTCATTTTCTGGACAGTAATAAACAGTTTCCTAACCTTAGTGATAAAGCAAGTGAACTACATCATTCGTCCAATGAACTACAAAATTCATCAATTGGTAATATAAGTGGTGTTACAGAGTTAACAGAATCAAGTCATATGAGTATTTCTTTTTCTGGAGATACTGGTCACCTGAGCCCTCATGTTTCTCAATCATACTATCAGTCTAGTAATGAAGTTTGTTATAATAACTTAACACCCACTACTGAACTTTCTTGCAATAGAACCAAGTCGATTATTGCAACTACCCCAGTTCAAAACTTGCGTTTTTATGATGGTAATTCACCTATACTTAGCAGAAATAACTATCAAGAATTGTGGGATTTAAAAACACCTGATTGTGGCTCTTTAAATCATTCTTCAAAAAAAACACCATTTCGTACACCAAAGTCATGTATACGAGGTGCTGCTGCATCATTTGGAAAAAATAAAGTCATAGGCACACCAGATTACCTTGCTCCAGAAATATTGCTTGGTCAACCTCATGGAGCTCCAGTTGATTGGTGGGCCCTTGGAGTTTGCTTCTATGAGTTTCTTACTGGAGTGCCACCATTTAATGATGATACCCCTGACTTAGTATTTCAACATATTCTTGATCATGATATGATTTGGCCTGAAGGAGACGAGGCACTGCCAAATGATTGTATAGATACTATAAATTTTATTCTAACTGAAGATCCTATTCAGCGTCCAAAAGCCATTGATCTTAAGACTTTGCAGTGCTTTTCTGAAATAAATTGGGCAAACCTGCATAATGAAAAAGCTCCTTTTATCCCAACTCCAGATGATGACTGTGATACAACTTATTTCACTGCAAGAAATCTAGCTACTCATTTGAAAATGTCCAATTTTATGACTTGACAAGAACTTCTATTATAATTTTTTTTTTTTTTAATTTTTTTAAATCAGAAAAAAATAATTCAAACTATTTAATTAAGCAATCTAATATTTTCTTTAAGTTTTGATTTTTTAAATATCTATAAATTTTTGATCTATTTTCCTATTTTTGTTTAAAACCAAAGGTTTTAGTAGAAAACATAAGTGTATTTACTATATAAGTATGTTTGTATTTATATATTTTTAATGTTGCTTGTACATACCTGAATTATTTAATAGAGCTAAACTTTTTGATAAGTTGTTAAAATTTCAATGAATGTTTAACAAATTTTTAATCAATAACATGTTTAAAAAAATAGTATTTAGTTGTTATATAAATATTTTTAATTTATTTATTCAACATCATTTGAATTTACTTTTGACATTCAACTGCAGCACAAAATGCTGTTCAAATCTGCATATGAATATTGTATTGAATATTATAGTATATAGTTTTATATATATATATATATATATATATATATATATATATATATATATATATATATATATATATATATATATATATATATATATATATATATATATATATATATATATATATATATATATATATATATATATATATATATATATATATATATATATATATATATATATATATATATATATATACAGTATCGGACAAAACGAGTGCAACCAAATAATGCTAATTTAGTTACTTTATATAAAAGTGCTGCATTTTTTCAATTTAGAGAAATAACTATGTAACTGTTTAGAGACAAAGTTCTTCAAGTTTTATTCATCACAAAGTTTATTATTTGTACGCGAAAATTAATAAATTAATCAAAAGTATTAAAAAAAGTTGATTTCCTTCTGGACAAAACAAGTGCAACTCTACAAAATGTTGACCAAGCTGTATTTCGCTATCAATATTTCGTGGTGAATCCTTTGTTGTCGATCACAGCCTTGCATCTTTGAGGCATAGATTCGATCAGGTGATCAATGAAACTTTGTGGAATCGCTGCCCAGGCCTTTTGGATTTGTTCAAACAGTTGATCCTTATTACGAACACCTTCACGATTAATTCTGCGGTTGACGATCTCCCACAGGTTCTCGATAGGGTTGAGATCCGGAGATTGAGGCGGCCAATCCATCACCGATAGGTGGGTGTCTTGAAACCACAGCTTGACTACTTTTGCAGTGTGTTTCGGATCGTTGTCTTGCTGAAAAACCCATTTTATTGGCATATTCCATTCACATGAGGTAACATAACATCTTTCAGGATATTTTTATACATGAAACGGTCGATTATTCCATCGTTTCGATGTATTGGACCTAGACCGTTAGCAAAACCCCCCCCCCCCCCAGACCATTACATTGCCTCCACCATGCTTCACGGTCTTATGGCAGTAACGTATATCGAGGCGTTTTCCGGCCGGTTGACGTACACGGCAAATGCCATCGCTCCCAATGATGTTGAACTTCGATTCATGACAGGAAGTCTTTTCTTCTGGTTTTTTAGTGAAATCAGCGGTTTCTTTGCAGGGCGTCGAGAAAACAATCCGGCTTCAATAGCACGTCGTCTGATTGTTCGGTCCGATACAGGCAGCTCTAATTGCTTTTGTATCTTGACTGATGATATCCAGGGATCCTTCTTGACGGATCTGATGATCATAGAATCCTTTCTAGAAGTGGTGGAACGCGGTCTTCCACCTTTGTTATCTGCTGCCAACTTCCCCGTAGAACGATATTTGAAACATAGTCTTGATACGATCCATTTTTTCACGCGGTATTTATCACAAATACTTTTTTGTGACATTCCGCTTACGTAATCGCCAATAATTTTCTTTCTTTGTTCCAATCCAAGTCTGTCGGGAGCCATTTTTGCACTTGAAGTCATAAAAATAATAAAAATAAATAATCATGCTTCTCAAGGCTTACCGTGTTACATTTACCTTGTGATGATACAATAATGCTCTGTGGAACACAACGTCTTGGTTGGATGTGGACTGTATTGATGTAATGAAACACTTGTTGTATTTCACTTCTTGTATTGATGTTCTTCAATAAAACACTTTGATAAAACTCACTTCGATAAACTGTCTTGATAATACTGACAGATTGACTTCCATATACTGACTGAATTACATGTCGATTTACATGTCTCTTATATAGTAAAATGAACCTGTGTGAACCTGTTCTGGAAGATTCTAGATGCTTCTTTTCGATGCTTCTGGAAGCTTCTGGATGCTTCTGAATGTTTCTGGATATTTCTGGATGCTACTGGATGCTTCCAGATGCTTCTTCTGGAAACTTCTGGAAGCTTCTGCATGCTTCTGGAAACTTCTGGATACTTCCTTTAATTATTAAAAAACTTCCGTGACGTTGACACGGACCAGACTTAAGAAAATGAAACAAACCAAAAAAGTTGCTCTTGTTTTGTCCGGTGCAAAATGGCACTTGTCAACGAAATTCTGCCTGTGTGCTGTCACCTGTCAGCTGATTGCTCATGTCATGGCATGCTATGACTCCAGACTCCTGTTTGCTGTGGTAGTATAGTTTGTTTCGTTTTTAGGAACACTTTTTAGCATTATTCGATGTTGGTTGCAAATGTTTTGTCCAATACTGTATATATATATATATGTATGTATGTATAAATACGTGTATATATATATATCTAGAGAGAGAGAGAGAGAGAGAGAGAGAGAGAGAGAGAGAGAAAATATAAATACATTAAATAAAGTATGGCATTTGCTACATTATTTATAGATAGAAAGTAGATTTGTTTCAATGAAAATGTGGCAAATTTTTTCTTTCCTGTGTTTTTTTCTAACTACAGCATCTGGAAAGTTGTCATGCATTGATGACAATGGGAATGCTGTTGACATGTAAGTTTTTTTAAATATTTTGTTTGCCAACAATTTACAATTGACATTTTTGTGTTTTTAGTTTTTTTTGTATTGTGTTAAGTATTATGTTCTGCCATGTTGTTGATTTGTTATTTTCTTAAATATTTGATTTTTAATACTTTAGTTTTTATTTTTCTGGTTGTTTTACTCATTTTTGCTTTTGGTTGAATTTTATTTGTATAAAAAGAAAATTTTTCTTAACAATTCGTTTGTTTGAAGGTTTATTTTGTATAAGTTGCCTCGAATCAAGACTTACCACGTTCCTGATTTGGTTCATTCAGGCCTAGGATATGGGTATTTAGATTCACAAACCATGAAGTTTGCTTTGTCTTCTTATTCTATTGGCGATCAAAACAGTGCTGCTGGAAGGACATTGAACCAAGTCTACTCAAAATTTAAAAATAATGACAACACTGTAGAAGATATAGCACATATATTTTACAATGATGAAAACCCAAACGGTAAACATTGAATTTTAACTAAAATTCTTTTCTCTTAAGGTCCTCTTAAAAATCCTCCTTGAAATTGATCCTTTTAAAAGAATCGTTATTAAAATATTTTAATTAGAGTGCAATTCAACCAGAAAATTTTGGTATTTAAATTTTAAAATGATAGCAAGAATTGTAGTAAATCATGAGCCTGGGCCTAATGGTTTGGTTGATTCACCCTGTATCCATAGTTACTTGTAGTTTCAGAGATTTACTTTTTTTAACATTTTTAACGTTTAATATTTTAGGAGAACCTTTTTATAAAGACTGTGGTCACACTAAGGGAGCTGTAGCATTTGATCAAGAAACAGGGTTTTGGATGATAACAAGCGTACCAAAATACCCTTATGCTGCAGCCCAAGGTTATTCTTACCCAAGCACTGGTTGCATGTATGGTCAAATGTTTTTGTGTGTTACCTTCAATGCAAGTATGTTTGACACAATTGGCTTACAGTTGAGATTCAATGATCCACATATCCATGATTCAAATTTTCCATCTTCTTGGGAAAGTTTGTTCCCTAATGTAAATAAAGCTTTGAATGGTGAGTATTTTTTTAAATTATTTTGAACTTTTATGAATGATTTTGGTTATAATTTGAATAAATTTTCAAATTTTTTTTTTATTATAATTCTGTACTTTAGTTAAAAATATTTTTGTAAAAAGTTGATTTTTGTTGTTGTTGTTGTTGTTGTTGTTGTCTAAGGTCACATGACTGATCCACTTTTTGTAGGTTTCCATAAATTCTGTACCTTTTTATAGTTTCAATATGTTCCATGTTTCAATATGCCTCTATGTTTAAGCATAATGTTAAGTTATTTAGGTTAATATAATTGAGTTCAGGTTTTTAGATATGTTATGTCACATAAAATAGATTTTAGATGTCATATGACTCACTCATGTGAATTTTTGTAACAAAAATTTACATTGTATATATATATACATATATATATATATATATATATATATATATATATATATATATATATATATATATATATATATATATATATATATATATATATATATATATTAGGGTGGTCCTTATTCATTACAAAAAAAATTTTCTTCAGTTTTCTGACGGGGCACCCCCTTGAATGGTTGACGTTTATGAAAAAATAATTGTACTGAAAATTTTATTTGAAAAAAATACATTTTAGGGGTTCCTACCGCAGAGTTTATATCTATAAAAGTGCCCACAGAAGGCTCATATGCTCAGTATTTTACAATATGAATGATTAGGACAAATATGATCACAGAGCGCAACATTGCTTTATTGAAGCACATATAAACAACTGTTACAGTGTTACATATTGTAATTATTATTGTCCTTCTGTGTTGAGACTGTCAAAGTGACAAAAACCGTCTAGTTAGTCCATTGCCAGGGTGTTCTTCGCTCGATCAGGAAATCGCTGCCGGTACTTCTTTACAATTAAGAGAAGGCACTGTTTCTGCTCCTCATCGTTTGTGTGCAGCTTGTTGTATTTGTCCATTAAGGCAACTCCATGTTCTGCTATGTCATTCACAACTCTCATACTACTGACAGTGTTCTTCGACAACTGATAGTCAGCATCTGCAGACCAGAGCTTCACATCTTTGTTGAGGAAAGTTGACGGTAGACCAGTGATGGTGAAGAATCTACGACTGCTCTCGGTGACAAAGTCTTCCAAGTTCTTGGAGCTCACCAGCGTAGGATCAACAGTTATCCTCTTCAAAGAATGTTCTGCACCCGGTGCTTGCAGGGCACTGACCATCAGACGTTTAGTGTCATCGGAGACTTTGTCATCAAAGAAAGCCAATGCAATCAGTTCACAAATGTCCTAAAATTTTCTTCATTGCGATCTGAGAGACTGTTTGATTCTGTGCTTTGTATTTGTCGATCTCCTTGATAAGCTCGAGATCATCACGAGGCGAAGATGGCGCTGACGGCGCTCTAAACCAGGCCTTGACATACAGAGTCACTGTGAAAAGACACACGTCTGCTATTCCCTTCTCTTCTTTCTTTGTCATCTTGAACTGGCTTCTCAGCATCCATATTTTCAATGAATAAATAGCCTTGGCCATCCATCTGGCTCGATGCAGTCCTGCCGGAGCTTTGAATGAGCATCCTTGAGATGGAACGCCTCCCAGAAACATTATTGTCAGCTCTAGCAGTTCGCGATAATCATCACGAGGCTGAAACTGTTGCAGTTGGTTTTCAGCAAATGCAATAATTTCATTTGCAACACTGGAAACGGCACTGTGCACGATGTCATTCGAACTAGATGCCTGAAAGTTTGACCGGTCAATGATTTCCCAACTGCTTTGAAACCTTTTAAAAATCATGATGTCTGGACCCTTTGAAGGGCCAAGAGAAAGAGTAACCATTGCCTCTAAGACTATTTCTAAAGTGTGATGACGCCAAGCAAACCAGAGCAAATCTTTGTCAAACTTCTGCTCCAGTAGGATGCAAGCACCATTTCTTGGACCACTATTGACGGAAGTAGTGTCGAAGCACAGGCACTTGACTTTATCAGCTATGCCCCACGCTACAGTTGCATCATAAACAGCTGTTGCTGCAGCTTCTCCAGTTCCAGATGGCAGCTTCGGTACACAAAGAAGTTGGTCAACTTCTAGTCCAGACTCGAGGATTGGGAGCCGGTCCACAATTTTTTTGCTACTGATATCTTCCAGCAATTTCCCATCCCAGTGTATTGTCAGTGGAACTGTTGGCTTGAATTCTGCTTTCAAGTTCTCTGCCATTCTCTGCCTACAATTCATCCTTTCTCTTCGAATGGACGATCGATTGATATTAAACTCTGCTGGGTCATGACCGAGGTGCTGCAGTAACTTGTCATTCAGTATTTTGTGTGTGCCACGTTTACGTTTAGTTCTCTTTGAAGTTGTGCTTGATGATGGCTCACCAAATGCTTCATTATCATTACCAGACTCCTGTTCGCTTTCGGAATTCTGAAGAATAGCTTTCTCCTCTCTGGCCACTCTGTCCTGTTCTTCTCTCTCTTTTTTCTTCTCTTGAAGTTTTCTTCTCTACTGTGAACATCTCTTTCTCTTTTGGCCATGGCTTTGTCAACACTTCCCATCTAACCACGTCGTCCCGCCTCATGCCAAGCTAACAGGAACTCCCTGTCCTCCTGCATGCTAATCATCTTCATGGCGTCCGCATGAGCAATGTCAAAAAGACTCTCTAAGCCATCCTTCCATTCTTCTTCCTTCTTCAGTAGACTTTGCTTGAGCGCTTTGCTTTATTTTCCTTATTTTTCTTCAGTTTGTCATATTCATGGAACAGACATTCAACTTTTTCAACAACGTGTTTCTTCAACCGTGTCGGGATGCGGGCTTTAGCCCACACTTCAAGAACGTCATTAGTTGTTGAATGTGATGCTTCACGAACGGTCTGTTTGGTGGCCTCTTTGTTATAGAAGAAAAGTGCCATGACTTCCTTCTTTGACAGTAACTTTGTAGAGCTGAGAATTTCAGACATTTGGCCTATCAGCCACAACTCAGTTTCTCGTCTTGTAGTTGGTTTCGAAGTCCTACAGCAAGCATTGGCCATCTCCCTTAAAATAATAAATTTTATTTGTTGCCATCTAATTTAATTATTCAAATTATATGTAATTTCTAACAAAAACTTATAGAACTCAGAAAACTAACTGACAAAATTTATGTTATGCAATATAAATAAACAACAATGACATATGAAAACTCTGACAAGGTCTAAAACCAATAAATAAAATACACAATTATGTGCTTAAATGAAAAGTCAAGTTCAATACTATGGCACTCAGGCAATTGATATTAATTAACAATTTAAAATGGATTTAGCACAGCGGATCGGTCATTCTGTCGGTTTTATAATAATTTATTGTTAAATCAATATAATTTGGCAAATTAATATTTAAGCAAAAATAAACAAAGAAAACACTCACTTTTGATCCAGTATCCACTAGGTCAGATTCATTAAATATTATTGTTATATTGAGTGAGTGTCTTCAGTGTCTGATTACAAATGGCTGACAGCTGGTGAAATGCATTCTGGATATTTTAACAATAAATAAATAACATCATATTGATAAATTATGCAGGCGTTATAGTGTGCAGTGAAAGAGTTCACCAGCATAACAACTAGTGAAATGCAGCCACGGAACCCCACATGATACTTAACTATTATATATGTGGTAGGGACCTTTAAATGTTTTCAGATTTAGCTGATTTTTTTTGTGAATTTTTTATGCATGCATATAAACAAAATTCAAGGGTGCCCTGTACAAAAATCAAACTTTGAAAATTAAGGACCACCCTAATATATAAATATATATATATATATATATATATATATATATATATGGTTTAGAGATTTAGTTATATATTATTTAACTGTGCAAAAAATATTATATGAACAATTAGAGAATGTTTCGCAAATTTTTAACAATTTTCAAGAAGTGTGTCTTAATTGAAAAAAACATGTAAAGCCCAGAAGAAGAATTTTTTTAAATTTTTTTGATGGAAAAATAAGAAATGGGGCATTGAGGGTGGGTGGTTCTAATTTATTAGTTAGATCCAAAAATAATAACTTAAAAAGTTATTATTTTTGGATCAGAGTACTTTATCAGCAGACCACTTAATAAAGAGTTTGATACACATTACAAAAAATAAAACAATAAAATTTGTTAGAGAAAGCATATATATATATATATATATATATATATTAGTAGTAGAAAATCACTTAACAAAAATTTTTTCCATTTAACACTGTGTTTCATCAACAAAGATTCATCAGAAATCTATATATATATATATATATATATATATAGAAATATATATATATATATATATATATATATATATATATATATATATATATATATATATATATATATATATATATATATATATATATATATATATATATATTCTTCATTATGGTGTACGTATGTTTCTGGTATTAGTCATAGTCACTTAATAATAGGCAGTTGTTTCTATAAATTGTCTGTTCCCAATTTTGAACCATATTCCATGATGAAGTCAAAATTTTTTTTTTAATTGAATATATATTGTGATTTAAAAATTATATACAACATTAAAAATAATTTAAGAAGTTACATGCAAAGTTAAAAAATTTTCCTGAAAAAAAATTTTTTTTTATTTCTTAAATATTTTATCTGGCACTATTTTTCATCAAAATTTGTGAAAGATGAAAATATTATAATATGGATGAAATTTTTTTTATATAAGTTTTTAAAATGTGCACTTCACATTTAACATTTGACATGACATTTTTATAATTGGATATTGTTTATATATATATATATATATATATATATATATATATATATATATATATATATATATATATATATATATATATATATATATATATATATATATATATATATATATATATATATATATATATATATATATATATATATATATATATATATATATATATATATATATATATATAATTTTTTATTTCAATTCATTTCGCCAAGGCCATGAAGGCCACTACAGCTGAGGAGGCTGCTTTAGTTGTGATTATAACCTTTCCACTCTATAACTCTAAAAAAAGCCTGGCGAACTAAGCCGCTGCACAGAGAAACAAGTTGAGCCCAGTACTACCAGGAACTTGGTAGGGATTGAACTTGGAACTTCTTGCTTATGAGGTGAATGCTCTACCACTACACAACTACCATATATATATATATATATATATATATATATATATATATATATATATATATATATATATTTATATATATATATATATATATATATATATATATATATATATATATATATATATATATATATATGGGCAATTCCATTTTTAACTTACGTTACACTGGTAAGTGTAACGTAACTGTTAGCACTCTTTCTGAGTGATTTTTCATAACATTTATGAAAGTTATCGAATCAAAAACATTTTTTCAGCAAGACCAAGAGCAATTTTAAAAAGTTATTTTAGTAATACAACTTTATTAATACTTATTTGAGTCATTTAAATAAGAAAATCTTTTGTTTGTTGAAGTTTGTACTTACACTTAAGTTTATGCACCTTATTAAATATTTTTGACGTAAAAACTGCTGTCACAGTTTAGGTGGGGGTGTGGGTTCAGGTATATGTGATCATTTTTGACAGGAGGAAAGGGGTTAAGAATTGACAAATATAGGGTGAAGTGCTTTATGGATCACCCCCCCTTAACTGCATTTACAAATGATTTGTTTTACTAAAACAAAAATAAAACAGTTCTGACTAATTTTTTTTTTATATTAGGGGAATAGCAAATAAATCTTTTTTTTTTTGTCAAAATAAAAATATTTATAAAATTCTTATATTTATTTATGTATATTTAATATATGTTATTGCACTTGAAATGTTAATGCTGTCATTAACATTTTAAGTGCAATTTGAGGATTATTGCTTGTCAAATTGAATTCAATATGTTGCGAGCAAGCATTTTTTTATTGTTATTTTATACAATTTATTATGCCAATGTTTATTTATTAATTTTTAAATAAATTTCTCTGTTGTACTGGGTAAAACTAAACTATGTTTCTATGTATTTTTTGTTTTTTTTTTCAAAATGTCAAATTTAATTTGAAATTTTGGATGTGTTATTTTTGAAGACATCATAAATACGTTTGAAAGAATCAAAAGTATTTACATTATATTTTTTATAAGACATTGTGTTGAACACAAAATTATATATAAATCATATAACTACCCCTTTTTGCATATTTTTTATATAATTTATTTTGTTTAAATAAAGGTGACATGATCAAAAAATCACCATTTACAAACTTGGTAGAGTTGACATCTTTGGCAGGAGTTAAGTTTTTAAGCTTTGCAAAATCAGGAGGATTTGATCATGATTTGTATCGCGATTTTGTTGCTCCGTCATTAAAAGGCAATATTCTTACAGAAACTTGGCAACATGGCGATGTGTTAAATTCTTCTTGCAATATCAAATATACAGTTGAAGATATTATAAAGTTAAATGTGCAATTGGGTGATCTTGATTTTCCTTTTCCCAATTTTGATGATCATTCTAAGTATGTTGTTGGGAAAACTGAAGATTCCCCCTATGTTTGTGTTGGGGATATTAATCGTGCTGTATGTATTTATTGTTATTTTGTGTGAAAAATTATTTTTAATTCTATTTATTTTATGCTCAATGAACTCACTTTTCTTTTTAGTATGCTCAGGGTACCTGTGGGGTGCCTACAGGGTACCTACAGGGAACCTACAGGGTACCTACAAGGGTACCTGTGGGGTACCTCTTAATTTCATCAAAAGTCTCTTTGTTTCTAAAATTCATAATTTGATATCTTTATCTGAAGAATCTTTATTTTCACTTTATTAATTATTTTCTTAGTTTACTAATCAGTATCAATTAATTTTTAAAGTTATTTAAATTATAATTGCTAGAACTACATCAGTCTTTTTCATCTTGTAATAATTTTACTACATTAAAATCTACTTGTCAGCTAATTTTTTTGTGGAACCTAAAATTTCTTTTTATAATTTAACATCCATGGTGTTGTTTTGATGGGATTTCAGTAAAGTCATTTTCTTTTTTATATTCAAATAATGGAAGTGAAGCCATTTTAGATGTTCTTTTGGATATTGGATTTTTCTAACATTAAAGTGTTTAGCAATTTAAGAATAATTTTATATTCTAGTTTTTTATATTTTAAAGTAAGGGAGAAGGAGTCAGCTTTGAACAGTGGAGAAGAAAGCAGTTTTGAACAAGGGAGAAAACGGTAGCTTTGAACAGCTTTGAAATAATGCTCAAAGTGATTTAAGCATTTTTTCAAAAAGAATTATATTGTGAAGACAAAACTTATCTTTGCCGCTGTCCCTTTTGTTGGCATTTGTTGAAATAAAATGACAGTCTAGACGATTGGTTTGTATAATATTAGTTATGATTTGTCCAATCTACTTTAATGGCGGTGCTCTGTCTAATCTACTTTAATGGTAGCGCTCTGTCTAATTTACTTTAATGGCAGTGCTCTGTCCAATCTACTTTAATTATGGTGCTCTATCCAATCTATTTTGATAGTGGCGCTCTAACAAAGTCTTAATACCAGTAAAACTCGTAATTTTCAAAACAAGTCTAAAATTTATTAACACTTAAACTTCAGACTAAGTGGTCAAATAATTTTGCTATTATTTTTTTTTTAAATGCCATGGAAATTGAATCAATTCCTTTTTCTCTTATCTTAAATATTCAGTAATACTGTTTCGATCAAATGGGATACTAGCCAAAATTCGTAATTATATCAATTATGAAACTCTACTCAATATATTCTATGCAATTTTTGGATCACATCTTATGTTTTTGTAACAAAGTCATGCTTTTTTTAAAGCCATGCTTTTCTTCATGCTTCCATGTTTCACGCTTATTTATGGTTATTTAACCTATAAATATTATATAAAACAAGGCTTAAAAACAATATTAAAACAATATCATTCTAATTCTAACATTCTTTACTTTTTATCCAAAATATTCAAATTATGTTTATCTATGAATTTGTTTATTTGTCTGGTATCATAAACAAGTAAACCTATCCCATCATTCTTCAGTTTTTATACCACTAAAAAAAGTTCCTTTAATTAATCTCAAATTGGTTCGGTTAAAGACAGTAATAATTTAGTATTCATACTATTTGTAAATATCCGTGAAATGTAATAAAAAGCTTTATATATATATATATATATATATATATATATATATATATATATATATATATATATATATATATATATATATATATATATATGTATATATAAATATATGTATATATATATATAAATATATGTATATTTATATATATATATATACATATAGCTTTATATATATATATATATATATATATATATATATATATTTATATTCATATATAAATATATATATCTATATATATATATATTTATATATAAATATATATATATATATATATATATATTTATATATATATATATATATATATATATATATATATATATAAATATATGTATATATATATATAAATATATGTATATTTATATATATATATATATATATATATATATATATATATATATATATATACATATAGCTTTATATATATATATATATATATATATATATATATATATATATATATATATATATATATTTATATTCATATATATATTTATATTCATATATAAATATATATATCTATATAAATATATGTATATATATATATAAATATATGTATATTTATATATATATATATATATATATACATATAGCTTTATATATATATATATATACATATAGCTTTATATATATATATATATATATATATATATATATATATATAAAATATATATATATTTATATATATATATATATATATATATATATATATATATATATATATATAAATATCTATATAAAATGTAAAGTCATTATGTTTGGTCATATTTAGTATATAACATAAAAAGTGCAATTTTAAATACGACATAAGTATTCATACCTATTGAATTATTTAGTGCTGTAAGTTTATTTTTTGATTGTTTTTGCTGGTAAGTTATTTAATTTTGTTTGTCTACACTACAGACGTAAAATTTTAAATATTTAAATAACTTCTTCTGTTTCATGTCAAAAGTTTTCCAAAATGCCTAAGACCAACGAAATTAGTGTTGACGTACGGCAAATGATTGTTGATGATCATGAAAAAGGCTTTGGGTATAGAAAAATTGCTAAAAAATGTAATAAAAGCAAGGCAACGGTACAACCAATAATACAAAAATATAAAAAGACTAAAAGTGTGCAAAATAAAGCACGTCCACCAAAGACAACATCTCGAGAAGATAGGCATATTGTACGAGAAGTAAAGCGAGAGCCTGTTATTTCTGCCAATGAATTCCAAAAAAAGACCAAATGTATGGAAAAGAAAAGCAAAACCCTTAGCAAAGTTAATAGGGATGAGCGCAGTATCAACAAACAAAACTTCTTTTTAGCGTTGGAGGCAGCTTGACATAATATTTCTCCAAATTATTTACAAAACTCAGTTGTTATTATTCCTCGTCGCTTGCAAGCAGTTACCAATGCCCAAGGACTTCATACTAAATATTAATTAACAAATAAAACAAAAAACTCAAATATACTAAATAAAACTTTGAGAGGTATGAATACTTTTGACGCTTCCTAATATCTCAATTTTTAAATAATGTTCACTTTTTTTAAAAGCAAGATTTAATTTTTCAAATATTTTAGTTAATATTGTTAATAGTTGCTACAACAAAACATTTTTTGAATTTCAATTAAAGTTATTTTAATCAATTTGGTTTTTGTTTTATTGCTACTACATATTTTATGATAGGGTATGAATAATTTGGTCGCATATATATATATATACATTTGGTCGCTGTATATATATATATATATATATATATATATATATATATATATATATATATATATATATATATATATATATATATATATATATATATATATATATATATATATATATATTAACATATATGTAACATATTTTTACGAAACCTATTTAGCCAACACAGTTTGTTCGTGGTGGTGGTACGTTGTGCTTAAAGGACGTAACCATATGGAAAGTATTTCGATCGTTTGTGGTAAAAGATGAAGAGTGCAGTTAACGATTTTTTTTTACTTTTGCTGATTAAATTTTATAAAGAGCTTTTTTAACTGTAATACAATGTTTTTACATTTATTTTTAATTCGTTTTAAAATTACTGAAATATAAAAATGTTTATGTTATATAATAATAGTTATATTATGTTTGTAAATTTAAGATTTTTTTTATAGTTAATATAATAAATCTTTTATAGTTTTAAATTTCATTTAGTTCTTAATTTTATTTCAAAATTAAAGTTTTAAATTTTTAATATTATTATTATTTCATATTCCACGAGCACCGATAATATTTTTTTTTTACTGATAGTTATAATTATTGATATAATATTGCTTTTACTTTTTTTGTTATTTACAAATTTTCTATTGACAATAAATTTTATATAAAATATAGATATAAAAAATAAGTTTTTACAAATCAATTATTTAATTTTTATACTATAATACATAAAATATAACACAAAATGCATTATATTTTTTCACGCAAATAAATAATTAAAAATTGCGCAAAATACATTTCTGTAAATAACTGCGCCCCCATGTTTAGCTCGGTAAAAGTAAGTATCCTCTTTTAGGTTCTTATAAAGCGGATGTCTTTAGTTCAAAGCGGATTTTTGTCTTTTGTAAAAAAGGAATGAGCATGTCGAAAACGCGTATTTTCGAATTTTATTTTGAAATGATTGTATACCGTAAAATTGTTTAAGTTAGGTCGCATAAACCTTGAACATTCTTTTACCGTAAAATTGTTTAAGTTCGGTCACATAAACCTTGAACATTCTAAAATTTTTAGTGCCCTAGGCATAAAAACTTTTGGGGCCCCACTTTTGCATTCAAAAGGTTACTTTTGTAGGATTATTGAGTAATAAAGTACGTACATTCTTTAATGTGCGGCCGTGGCGCAGTGGTTAGAGCGCTTGCTTTTATAAGCAGGAGATCCAGTTTCGAAACGTGCTCTAGACAAATTTTCGTGTCACGGTAAGGAAGGAGGCGTGAACTTCCTGGTTAAATGCACTTCCGCGGTGTTCTGTGACAAGACTGTAAGGACTTCTTGGGGCACCTAAAAAATGAAAAAATTATGTGATAAATCTGGTATTTATTTATTTTTTTAAACATACTATATTTTTTTTTAAATATATTTTACAATTTATTCTTAATGTTTATAATTAGGGCATTTGCAAAACAATTTATAAAGGATATCACAATTTACGACGTTGGCACTTGTTATTAGGGGTAAAAATTTCCGGAAATTTTCAAAGATAAGTTATTTTATAATTAGTGGGTAAAATTTTGTGTAAAACTAGTGGGTAAAATGTCTTATTTAGGCAGTTTTTATGGACAATTATATGGAAAAATATTGTGAAGCAGATCATACAAATTTTAGAAAGCCCTCTTTGAAAAACACTTTTTTTAGCATTGTATCAAGTTTTTTTATTATAACTATGATGATCAACTATGATCATTTGTTTTCGAAATTTCCTAAAACTGTTTTATCCTGTTATTTACTATGCATATTGATGTTCATTGCCGTATTTGACAATATCTATTAAATTGGCCTTCAAATTACTGAAAACTGTAAAATTATATACGTTATTGATTAATGAAAGGCAAAAAATAAGGAAATTTTTTTTTCTAAATTTGAACTATTTAAAATTAAAGTTAGCAATAAAAAATAAAAAACAAATGATTTTGAGGCTATAAATTCCACCGCTTTAAATAAGTGCGTTTAAGCCGTAGCGCAGCGGTTAGTGCGCTTGACTTAGAATCAAGAGATCCGTTGTTCACCGCCACCTCTGGGCAAGTTTTACAACATAGGTAAGGAAGGAGGCGTAAACTTCCTTTCAAATGCAATCTTCCGCTGTGTTCTGTTTCATTTTAAACAAAGAAATGAATTTTGTAAAACCATATAATTATGAAGTTTATTGCTATAAAAAATTTTTTAAAATTTCCGGAAATTTTGAGCAAAATTTCCCGGAAAACTGTTACTCAATGTGCCCTTAAATACTTTTTTCCTATATCTTTTATCAATAAAATCGTTTATTATATCACCAAAATCAATCTCGCGAAGATTATCTGATAGACATCAATCTCAGCATGTCTAAACTGCTCATTTTTATTTCGTTTTATTTTTGAAAACGAGGCTCCGCAAAACAATTTCTAATCATAAGTGTTAAAAAAATGCAAAGAGAAAATTTCTACGTTCGGAAAAACAGATGCAACGTTGTCATGAACCAAAGTTTCGTAAAGTTCAGAATAAAAAAACTGAGTTTTTGATGCAACTTTTAATTTGACGTAGTGTGATATTGCCTCAACTCTGTATAAAAATCTTAGAAAAAAAATCAACCAAATTTGAAACCTGTCGATAGTCATTTTTCGAAAGTTCAAAGTTAGCCAAAAAAAAAACATTTCCGCAACCTTTAAGTAAACTTTGCTTCGCCCATTAATCTCTCTCTTCTTAAGCCTATCAATAATTACTATAAACCCGTTGAGACGAAAACCATTTCGAGCAGGTAATATCAGGAATTTTTTTTTTTTTTTTTTTGATTTTGCCGTTTGTTAAAAGTTACAAAAAAAAATTACAATAATAGAAAATCCTGGCCGGAGCAAGAAGAAGACAGACTTGCCTTATCACCAAGCCCCGTTACATTGTTGTTTTCAAACGTTTGCAAAATTTTAATTGATAAAAAAGTAATAAAACAGTACCTAAAAAACTTCAGCAATAAAATAAAAATAAAAATTTTTGCTAACAATTTTCCAGCGGAATAATTAAAAAATAAAAAATAAAATAATACATAATTGAGATTAAGAAAGAATTGCTTTAAGTTTTATTAAAAATTGTGCCATATAAATAAGTAATTAGGGCTGAATAACAATTATCAACAAAAACTTTAAAAAAAAAAGGAAAACAATTAGCTACTTTTAAATTGTTTTTAAAAAAGATATTTGAAATCTAGTATATCGAAGTCCATGTTTAGTTAATGCCGTTTTGAATCAGCCTTAAAACTTTCCAATTATAGTTTAAAACAAAGTCTTGTTTTTCATTAAAAATACGAAGAAAGATTTTCCAAACAGAAGGTCCCCGATATTGAATTTGGAACGAGCCTAATTTAAGATGGTTTATGGAAATGACAAAGTTGTTCACTGAAAATTTAGCAGGATATTTATGAGAGATTTCATTAAAGTAAGATTGAAATATTACTGGAGATAAACCACGCTTTGCTTTAAACATAAATAATATTACTTGATGAATATTATTCTTATAAATATTTAAAGCTCCAAGCTGACGTAAGAGAGGTTCGCAATGGACATTCCTGTTTGCTCTAAATCCTGCAAGCATGTTTTTGTTTGCTTTAATTTTTTTAGAGTTTAGTTTGATTAGTGCTACCCCAGCAACGTTATAGTAAAAAAGAAAGCTGCGTATAAATGAAAAATATATATTCTTTAAAGATGATTTTTAAGAAACGGTTTTGTTCAATATAACATAGAAATACGTTTTGAGATGTTACTTTCTATATTTACAATGGTATTTCCATGACAACTTTTCATCTAAAAGCACTTTTAGAAATTTTATAGTTAACTCCCTTTTAATTATTATGTTATTGATTAAAAGGACGGGCAATTTAAGTATGGGGCATGAAGTTCTTTAGAAGTTTTTCTTTTTAGGTAAACTTGCGTTGTATCATTCGCATAATCAATACCTGGCAAGATTGATTTTGCTTTGTTTTTAAATTCATCATAATTGTCTTTCATTTTGTCTAACATATTTTCTAACAATGAGAACATTAAAGCGCAAATTTTGAGATCAATTTGTTCTGACTGAAGAGTTTTGATTGTCAATCAAAAACTAATCGAAATATTGCGTCACAATACGAGCATGAAGACAAATTTAAAAGTTCCCATTTTATTTGCAATACACTCAGCTTCGTGTCTGGTTTCACTTTTTTAAGAGAGATCTTCAGCAATCTCATTTAATGCTGTCAAAATTGCTTTAATAGAATTGAGAACTGCTTTGTTGGCATTTGCGTGAGCCTCCAAAAGCGTTTTTGATAATGATTTGCGTAACTTTTGGTTCCCGATGTATTATTTTAAGACACCCCATGACATATAATGACTGACTTAAGACGTTTCAATATTTCTTTCAAGGTTCCAGAAATTTTTCTCCGTTTGGAATTGAAATTGAAGGGTGTCACACACAACAGAGCTCTGTTTTCTCCCAATATATGTCAACATGCATTCTCTGAAGAGATCCATCTGAATATGATCTCTCTGAAGAGATCCATTTTCACGTTGATGAAAAATATTCTGCCAATCATTAAATCCATTGCTGCAAAAACCTTTCGCCATCTGCCTTTTCCCCACAAAATGTGCTCTGAACAATACCGTGTCTTAGATTCTGTATTGTAAAACCTACGAGAACACTCAAACAGTCCAGAATGATTTTTATACTCTTGTGGACCACGGTTAATTCAAAAACTGAGGTCATCTTTTTAAAATTGCCACAAATTCCCGGATCAGCTGATCGACATTCTTTCCCAATAGTAGATTAATTTCCACAAGTAAGAGGATCAGATCTAATTATGTGTTACTCAAGATCATTCGAACAACTGTCATACTGATGGTTTGATTGATTTTGATGAGCAGGAGAATCGCTTCTGTCAAAATGATCAATTTTATCTGCTTGTGATTGAACATGCAAATTTAGTAACACTGCTATATATATCCATTTCCAAATGTTTAGAACTTGATGAAACAAAAAATAAGAAATAATTAATTCTTACAATTTCATCAATTTTTTAAATTGGTGATAATGATGGGGGAACAGACCATCGGAAAAATGAAGTTAATTTCGGAAATTTCGCTAAATCAGCAGCATAATTGATTTTTTTCCTAATTTTCTTTTGTTTTACCCGCTTAAGTAAGATTGGTTTAATCTACGATGATGCATAAATTTAAACAACTGTCAATTTTCATATTGAATCGAAATTTGAAAGTAGAAGACTGAGATTAGTCTTATCATCGAGAACTTTGAGGTATTGCGTAAACCACACATATAAACAATGTGATTCTCATTAAAGAAATGTTTTACATGTTATTATTGCAAACTTTTTTTTCTTTTCTTTTTAATTGAACTATGTTTCGTGTTAGTGTTGAGGTTTATAATAATAATACTAGCTTTATTTGTTAAACAAAAATTTACATTTTCCATATGTATTTGATTGCTGATTATTTTAATTTGAGCGTAAATTTTGATTTACCATCAGAACTAGAACATTTCTAGGTAATTATCCATATTAAGAACATGATTTTTGAGTTTCGACTTTAAAGAAGTTATATTGCCTGGGAGAGAAATCGAGGTATAATTCCGAATTAATTTGTTGAATAAATATGAGCCACGATAAGAAATAGAAAATTAAGAACTTTTTTTTTTTTTCAGGGGTACAATAAAGTTACCAGTTGCTCTTGTGTTAAATTTGTTGATATTAGATTGAAAGAAGTTTCCTGTGAATCGGTTTGGAACTAATCCTAGTTTGTATTTAAGCATGAACAAAATGTTAGCGTAGATATTAATTTGGTAAATGTTTAGTGCTTTCATTTCTTTTAATAAGGGTTTAGCATGGGTCAGTTTGTTTTTATGATGTATTATTCTAGAAGCATGTTTTTGTCGTCGATAAAGAGATATTAACTTTGTCTTGTGTGTGCTTCCCCAGGCTATGTTGGCATATGTGAGATAACTATGTATAAAGGAAAAGTAAAGAAGTTTTAGGTTTTTTTGCGATAAAAATGGTCTGGCTTTAAAAAGTATACTAATACTTTTAGATATTTTAGTGTTGATGGCATTTATATGAGCTGTCCATAAAACATTTTCGTCAATAATCACACCAAGAAATTTAATTGTTTGGGTTCTTTCAATTTTTTTGTAGTCAATACTTAGTGTCGGTAGAATTGATGGTAGTTTGTTCTTCTGTTTCTTTGAGTGAAATAAAATATATTTAGTTTTTTGCGCGTTTAATGATAACTTGTTAGCACTGAACCATGTTTTAAGATTTTGAAGTTCAAAGTTGACTTTATCAAAGAGGTCATTGATAGAGGTAGATGAGTAGAACAGATTGGTATCATCTGCAAACATTATACAATCGAGATTTGTAGAGGCTTTAGGAAGATCGTTAATGTAGATAAGGAATAATAAAGGTGCAAGAATAGATCCCTGGGGGACACCGCATTTGATTTTTAATAACTCCGTATTAGTGATACCGTCTATAATAACACATTGTTGCTTGTTATTTAAATAATTAGTGAACCATTTATTAGTTTGATTTTTTATACCGTATTTTCTCATTTTTTCGAGCAGAATTTTATGGTTGACAGTATCGAAAGCTTTTGTAAGATCGATAAAAACTCCCAATACAAATTTTCCTTTATCAAATGACGAGCTAATGTTATCCATTAGGCCTAAGGTTGCATGTTCCGTAGAATGATTAGTTTGAAAGCCGTATTGACATTCACTTAGAATTTTATTGTCTGCTAAATATTTATAAAGTCGGTTGTACATTATTTTTTCCAGGAGTTTGGAAAACACTGGAAGAATTGAGATAGGTCTATAATTGGTTAGCATTGCCGTGTCTCCAGTTTTAAATACAGGTAAAATCTTCGCAATTTTTAATTTGTTCGGAACAACTCCAGTTCTAATTGATGACTTGAAAACATTAAATAAAGGATCTGCTACAATGGATAAAATATCATATACTACATTGCTAGAAATGTCATCGATGCCTGGAGCTTTGTTCTTTCTGATTGATTTTTTTGCTTCTTCAAATTCCTCCAATTTTAGGTCACTCTCAGAAAATGAACTAGTATGGTCAGTAAAATAGTTATTAAATGAATTGTTCGAGTTGTTTATCTTGGATGCCAGGTTAGGACCGATATTTACAAAAAAGTTATTAAATTTGTCGGAGATAGTTTCTTTATCTGTATACTCAATTCCATTTTCCGCAATTCTGGAGGGTAACATTTCGGATTTAGTTTTGGTTTTTCCGATAATATCGTTCATAATTTCCGATGTTTTTTTAATGCTACCATTGTGTTTTTGTAATTGTTTAGAATAATAGATTTTTTTTGATTTATTTTTAATTTTTTCAAAAAGGTTTTTGTATTGTTTATAGACAGTAAGATTTTTTTCGTTTCTATTTTTTAAATATTTAATGTATAGTTTTTGTTTTTTCTTTGACGATTTCTTTATTCCGTTAGTTATCCATGGACATTTCAAATATTTAACTTTTATTTCTTTTTCAATAATTGGAAAGTGTTTATTGTAGTGCTCAAGAAAAATATCAATAAATATATTATAAGCAGTATTTGTAAGTCCTCGGTTGCATTGTTGATAAACATTTGACCAATTTGTTTTTGATAAAGTTTCTTTAAATTTGTGAATCGAAGATTTGTTAATTTTTCTTTTATATGTTTTAATTTTTGAATTATTTAATGAGGAAGAGTTTTGTGTAAGTGAGAAGAATTTTGGAAAGTGGTCTGATATATCAATTTTAAATATTCCTGTTTTTAAAGATATGTCTAAAAATGAGTTGGTCAGTATATTATCTATGGCTGTAATTGAGGTTGAAGTGACTCTGGTGGGTTTATTAATTAATGAGAATATACCGAGCTGAAACAAATTATCAAAGAAAATTTTAATGTTATTGTTTTCATTGTATTTTAAACAATCTATGTTCATGTCTCCTATGCAATATATATATTTTTTTTCATTGTTGAGTTTTATAAAGATTTGGTTCAGATAGTTAGAAAATTTGATAATATTGCCATCAGGTGGCCTGTAACAAGTAGTTACTAGAATGTTTTTTGTATTTTTATTGATTATTTCTATGGTGAAGGCCTCATTGTTGGCATCGGAGAACGAGAGGTCGTTTCTAATTTTTTTTTCAAGATCATTCCGTATATAAACTAAAATTCCTCCTCCTCTTTTGGGTATTTTTCTTTCAAAAGAAATCATGTGGTAGTTAGTAATTTGAAGGTTTGAATTTGCTTTAGAAAATTCGTCAGTACACCACGTTTCTGTAATACAAATCATGCTGAATGAATAATTACATTCTAAAAGAAAACTTTTCAATTTGTCGATATTTGAGTTAATACTTCTTATGTTTATGTGAATAACTGTAAAATCTTCATTACCTTGTTTGAATTGGGATTTAAAAGTATCAATTTCAAAATATTCTGTATTACAACATTTTTCGTTAAATATTTTTTTATCTGCGTGATAAAAATCGTTAGGTAAAATATTATTTGCGGTTTTAAAATAATCAGAGTAATGGGTTTCAAACTCTATTGTTTCGATTGCCATTTTGTCGGTTTACATAATTTAATTACAAAGATTGCGGTTTGTTTTGTTTTTTATTTTATTTTTTTGCAAACACTCTCCTATTTACGAAATTCTCTGACAAATATTTTATCATATTTGATAATAGCGTATTTACCTTCTTTGAGTTGCCGCTTGACTTCTTCCCAAAGCTTTTTCCTATCTCAATCTCCATTGTTTCATTCGAGAAGTCTTCGTTAATGAAAATACCCGTTCCCTTGAGTTTTTTTGCTGATGTTAATATTTTATTTTTATTTTGAAAGTCTAACAATTTAATAATCATGGTTCGTGGAGATTTATCTTCTTTTATTTTCCCGATACGATAAGCTCTTTCAACTATTATTTCCTCGGAGATTCCCAGCTTGTTTATAAATATATTTTTAAGCTCATTTGCACGATCATTCCAAGTTTCAGTGGGCAGCTCAGTTAATCCATCAATTCTTAGGTTATTCTGTCGTGAACGTTTTTCCAAGTAATTAAATTTGTTTTTTAAATTGCCAATTTCGATGTCTAACAAACTGTTTGTAATATTTTATTTAAAAAGTTTTCTTCCTAAAAGTTAATACTTTCCTTTAAATCACTCATGTCTTTTTCAACAATTACAAGTTTTGATTTGTTTTTATTAAACTCGTTTTCAAGTTTGTCAAGTCGATTGGTTATTATTTTTAAGTTCGCACTTAAAATATCGGTAAATATCTTTTCCTGATTTTTTAAAAGTATAGCAGTTTCAGTTAAAATGCCTTTTTTTTGCTCATCAAGTTTGGTGCTTATTAGTTTTTCTATATTTTTCATCATAACTTCAATTTTTGTAAATAACTAATCGCTCGATAAACACGTCTTGCTCGTTCAATGCCGCAAGTCAAAAAAAAAAAACATAAAAAAATAATAGACAATGTCAAAAAAAGTCAAAAAAACATATCAAAATGACAAAAAACATGTCAAAAAAACAAAAAAACATAAAAAAATAATAGACAATGCAAAACGAAATTTTTAACAACATTAAAGATAAAATTAAAAACAATTAATAACAAATTGTAATAGCAATAGCAGTAATAAATTGCAGACAACAGCAATTGCAATTACTTACAGCGAAGTAAATAAATTTCAATGTAGTTATTAAAATAACTAGTTAGAAATTTATTTACTTAAAATTATTTATTAAAATATTAATAAATATAAAAGCATATCTTGAAATTTATTTACTTCTCTTTTCTTAAACATTTTAGAAGTTTTCAAGTTTTTACAGATGAGAGCGAAAAAAAACATAAAGATCAACATAAAGATACGCTGCTTAATTTATTACCTTGCACAGAAATATTTTAAGTATTTTTTTGCATAATTTCGTACACGAACAGGGTTTGAGTACTGGTTGGAACACTTTGAGCCGTAATAGCCTAAGAGAAGTAAGGAAGATTTAGCTTGTAAGATTAAGTAAGTGTTAGTATAGATTATTAAAATTGGACAGATGTCTAGTAAAAAATTAAAGCTTATGTAGAAGAAGTAAGTACACACATTCCTTTCTATTTTACATCTGTCTACAATTGTCTAAGTATTGTCTTTTGAATGATATAAGTTCGCGTATAATGCGTTAAAAAAGTCTAACCAGTAGGAATTTTTCGTTTTATTCAAGAATCGTCCCTCTTGACATCATGATCTTGGGTTAAGGAATCTAGCCTATTGGAATTTGTCATTTTGTACATAATTAATCTATAGCGATCTGGCCTGAGAGATTTAACTTCTGACATTCTGACGTGATTTGGCGTTATAAAAGTCTTGGGTTAAGGAATCTAGCCAACTGGAACTTGTCGTTTTATTTAAGACTTCTCCTTGGTAACCTTGCCTCAAAATTATCATTTTTACTTCTAGTACCACGATTCTGGGTTAAGAAATCTATCTAATTGGAATTTGTCGTTTTGTTTATTTTATTCTATTGTGATCTAGCCTGAAAGATTTCACTTTTAACATTGTGATTTTGCGTTAAAAAGTCTAAACAGTGGAAATTTGTAGTTTTATTCAAGAATCGACCCTCTTGCCATCATGATCTTGGGTTAAGGAATCTAGCCAACTGGAATTTGTCGTTATATTTTAAGACTACTCCTTGGTAAATTTTCTTTTTATTTTATTCTCATTCATTTTAATCCCCCGGGGGACATTATTATAATAAAAAACTTGTACAATAAAATCTATCAACGTCTTCGCGCCACTTCTGATAGTAGAACACGTTGGGTTTTGATCACTCATTGTTATATATATTTATGTGCGTATTGACATAAAAGTGTATCTACTAACATATTTTGATCGAGTCTTAAAATTTTCCGCCTAATATCAACTTTGCTGTCACTGCTCTTTACGACCAACGTATTTTTGTTTTGTCTGCACTACCTAAGTATTCGTACCCTGCAAGCCGATTGATCTAAACACAGATGGTGAGTCTAATTATTACTTTTTTTCTTTTTTCTCTCATTCTCATATTTTTATACTATACGGATGATGATTTTCCATTCATTATGGTTGTTTGTAAATACCAGCATACATAGGAAAGCTCTTATGTATGGACACGCATGTATATATACATATATACAGGGCCGTACCGAGCCAATTTTGCGCTTCGGGCAAGAAAAGAAAATTGCGCCCCCTCTTCCCTCCCTTCCCCCTCCCCCTCCTTAAAAAAAAAAAAAGAAGAAAATTAAACGAAAAAAATGATTTACTGATCACAAAATTTATCACATCAAGTTATAAGTAAAATCTGTCATTAAGGTTGCACAAACTTTAATTCAATGTCACTTTTCTGGCTTTTCTTGAAGCAAATTCACTAATGACATCATCAAAATCAATGTTGTTTGCCACTTCATTTTCAATTGAAATTATAGTCAAACTAGACAAACGTTCTTGGCCCATTGTTGACCTCATATAGTGTTTTATGAGCTTAAGTATACTAAAACTTCTCTCACACGTAGCAACTGTGACTGGTATGGTGAGGAAGATGCAAATAGCAATTGTTGTGTTGGGATAAGCATTGGTCGAAGAATATTTATGAGTGAGCTGCAAAATGTCGATCGGGCTAGATTTTTTAAAGTTGTCTATCATTGCGGCAGCTTGATATTAAAAGCTTGCTATTTCTGACTGGAAATCGGAAAAATCTCTGCCTTGTAAATTTGAGATAAATTTGCAGCTTTTTTCTTGAGTTCATCCACTGAATTTTTAGAGAGTGAATGCCCACTGAGGAAGTCAAAATCAGAGGATACAGCAGGATACAGCTTCAAACCGCCACTCAACTTGTGTAATAATGCTGTCAAACACAAGGTTGCACTAAGATCCGAATTCTGTTTCTGCTGTGAGAAGGTGAGAGTCATCTTCAGCTTCATAAAGTGCCATCCGCTTCACTTTGCACTTCCTCTTGATTGGAAAGCCACCATCAATTCCGCTCTGGTTAGCTTTTTCTGTGGCATCTTTGATAATGTTGTCCACCCCAACATCTTGAAAATTCTAAATGGAAGCCTTCAATCATTTCATTTTTTTTGAGGCAATTTCAATTGAAATGGTTTTTGACCGAAGCAGTTTGTTTTCCCGGTCAATTAGAGAAAGAATTTGACACCAGAAATCCAACAAACACAAAAAACTGAAATCAATATGAATGAGAAGTTCTTTTGCACTGCTAACTGTGACAGCATTTGTCATGGGATTGTGGATTATGGATTCCAAAACTTGAAGAACATCTTTGGTTTGTCTGTGCAATGGTGTAATTGCTTCTTTTTTGGTAGACCATCTTGTGTCACTATTTCCCTTTAATGAGATGGTCAACGTTTTCATCAGTTTTTCCCATCTTGACGTGAAGCTTGAAAAAAGTTAAAGATGGCTTGAACCTTTCCAAAAAACGTAATCATGAGTGGGGAAACCTCAGCAGCATGAACACCAACAAGATTTAAAGTGTGAGCTGCGCATGGAACAAATCTTGCTGACTCATTAAGAGAATGGATGTGAGCTTTGACGCCATTGTATTTTCCAGACATATTGGCTCCATTGTCATAGCCTTGGCCCCGGCAATCGGAAATGCTTAGACCATCCTTCTCCAATTTTTCACTTATCTCTGTTGCAAGACCTTTTCCGGTTTTTTGGTGAGATTCAATGAAGTCCACAAAGCTTTCCTTAATTGTGCAGGTTTCATCCCTGATGCGGACATACCTGATGATCTGAGTCATCTGCTCTTTGTGGGAGATATCTGGAGTGCAGTCAAACAGAACAGAGTAGTATTTAGCTTCTTTGATGTTTGACAAAATTTCTTTCCTGACTTTCTGCCCAAGTAACTCAATCAGCTCATTTTGAATTCAAGGAGAAAAGTAGGATGTTGTGGTTTTTGCTTTAACGGACGCAATGTGTTCAGCCACTAAAGGATAATAATGGCTAGACAACTCAGTTAAGCTCAGAAAATGCCACTGTTTTGTTGACCGATGTCTTCTGTCGTTCCTCGATGGGCAAGATTGTTCTTGGCACAGAAAAAAATTGCATCAACAATCACTTTTAAGATATCTCTCCGCTTTTTCATCTCTCCACTAATAACTCTCTACAGATCAGAATTCAGGGTCTTTCCTTCCTTGAGGTTTTTTTCAAGAGTTTTCCGATCAGAATAGCATCTTTGGTGTTCATTGTTGCTTTCATGCTCAGGAATTCTTGGGTTTAGTTTTTTCCAGTCACAAAACCCTTTAGAAATTTCTGAGAAATTGTTGGTTTTTGTTGTTAAAAATAACAAACAGCAAAAACAAAATAAAGAATCTTTTTTATTGCTGTACTGCAGCCAAGTGCGAACAAATTTTTTACCATTGGGATGAATTTTTTCATACCATTTTGAGCTGAAGTGTCGCATTCTGTTGTCAAAATCACACAGCGTGTTTGGGAAAAATTCTCTTCTGTCTTGCTCTGGCCTATGCTCAATCAAAAACCATCTTGTTTTGTCCGTTATTTTAGGCCATGTTGCTGGATCCCTATGTTGAAAATTTTCTTCCGCAGCCACTGGCATTTCTGAGATTTCTGAATGAAGTTCATCCTCGTCCATTTCAGCTGGGCCTGAAAGCTAGGCATTTTCATCTTCCCTGGTTGGTTCTGAATCAGTTGTGCAAAATTCTTCTTGACTTTGGCTGATAAAAATCTCCTCTTCAATTAATTCCAAATGATGATATGAACTCAATTAAAGTCAATTATAGGATCTGTTGAATTGTCATTAATTTCAATACAAATATCCTCTGAAATAATTTGTTTCTCCACTGAGTTTGAAACAGTTTTGTAGTTTCTCGTCACTTTCTCGGCGCTGTTTTTTATTTTTCTTAAATTCAGCACCAGATAACTTTTGGGTTCGACTCAAAAATTAAAGTTAAAATTAAAAAAAAAAGTTAAATAATATAATTCTAATATAGAATTATATTATTTAACTAATGCTCAAAAGTTATCAAAGGTATATTAGTGTTATAGGGCGCTTTTTTGTTCAGTATATGAGCTTTAATATTTAAGAGTTTGTGTCAAGAGGCGGAATTTTAATTAATTTTCTTATCAACAGCAGCGACGCTGTGAAAATTAGTTTCATAAACTGATTATTGTTTTTTTAATTTATTAAAGTTTGCGCCCTCCCAATTTTGGCGCCTCAGGCCGCGGCCCGGCCGGCCCCGCCCTTGGTACGGCTCTGCATATATATTTATACATTTAGTGTGATTATATATATATATATATATATATATATATATATATATATATATATATATATATATATATATATATATATATATATATATATATATATACATATATATATATATGTATATATATATATATATATATACGTATACTAATTCACTTCACAAATACACTTGAATGTTCTCTTAACATCTTGGTGCAGAAGAATAAAAAGAATATCCGCGAACACTAAAAACCCGCCAAATCTTTGAGCAAACTATTTCTATTGGTTTAAAAAATACGCTGACTAAGCGAAATAAAGTTCTAAAGTTTTCTGTTGAATTGTTATCAAAATTGTATCATTCGAATTTTGTGGATATTTCTAGCATATACTGTTTTAAGAACATATATCATACGAACTAATACTTTAATACTATGGCTCATTCTCGGAGCCACATCTGCAAAGCCATGAATCTTTTAACTTAATATTACTTGTTTACAAAAATAAGTGTTTTAAATATATATTTTTTAAATTGTTAAAATTTTGAAAGTTTATTATGTATTATTGATTTTTATTTTTTAGTATATTCTTATTTTTTAGTTAAAAGTATCTATTTTTTATGTAAATGAAATTATGAGCATCTGTTTTTTATTCTAATGTAATCTTTTAAAGCAATCTTTACGATTTATTTCTTAAACAAAAAGACTTTCAACAATAATTGTGTTTTCAATGAAATTTTTAATAACCATAGACTTTTAATAAAACTATTTATTAAATAAACACAAAAAAGATTCTGGTTACTACACACAAAGATGCATACAATCTATCTCTCTATATATATATATATATATATATATATATATATATATATATATATATATATATATATATATATATATATATATATATATATATATATATATATATATATATATATATATATATATATATATATATATATATATATATATATATATATATATATACGTATATTAATTCTAGATGAGCCTGTAATACAGCGGTGGCCAAAAATTAAAGACCACTCTTTTTTTTTTCAAAATTTATTTTTAACTTTGGTATAATTTTATTTTGGAAAAAGGTATCAAAAAAAGAAAAACATTTTTAGAAAGAATTATTATTGTATTTTATATTTATTATAAAAGAATTTATAATTTTTTTACAAAATAATGTTAAAAAATTAAAAAACTGACTAGTAAAAAATATAAATGGGAAAAAAAATTGAACAAAATTTTAAGACCAGTTTCAAAAATATTTCAAAAAGCAATAAAAAAATAATTTAGAAACGTGTTGTTCCTCCATTTGTTTTCAAACACTCTTGTACTCGTTCTGGCATTGAATTCATTAAAGTTTTGATTACTTCATCAGGCGCATTTTTCAAATGATGAGAGATAGAAGATTTCCAAAATTTCGATGTACCTTTCTTTGTTGAGTCTACCATCGAATAAATGAAAAACGCCACAGGCACTCATATAGGTCCAAATGCCTATTGAACCACTGCCTTGTTTTGTTCGTTTCAAAATGCATGATTCATTGAACCGTTTGCTTGGAAGTCTACGCAACATTACGCGACCTTTTCTGTTGTCTACCTCAACGTTTATTTCATCACTGAAGACCATACGGCTCCACTGATCTGTTGACCAATTTTTATGTAGTTTGCACCACTCTTTCCTGGCAAATTTTTGTCTTTTATTTAAGCGTATTTTTTTTGCAGCAGCACGCCATAAATAATTTAAATTGTGGAGGACCCTTCGCACAGTTGTAGGGCTTGCTTTCAGACCATTTGACAGTGTCCATTTCGTAGACAAGTCTGTAGATGATGCTTGTCTGTTTTCTTTCATTAATCTCACTAACGAGCGAACATCACGGTCGTTTGAAATTTTATTGCGTCCAGTCCTATGACGATCATTAATTGACCGGGTCTCTTTGTATCGTTGAATTATGTTAATAATGCAAGAGTGAGACCTTCCGAGCTTTTCTGCTATTTGTCTGATGCTATAGCCTTCTTCTTTTAATACAAGAGCCGCGTGTCTGTCTTTTTTTTCGATCTTTGCACGCATTTTTGCAACATTTTTATATCCTTATTGCAATTCAAAAAATAAATGTTTACTTGATATCGAAACTCAGGTTTCGACATTTTATGTCGAAAATATTTTTTAAAGATTTGAAAGTGGTCTTTAAATTTTGTCCAATTTATTTAAAGAAGATTTATAAGTACTCATCAGTTTTTTAATAAGTTAAACGCTATTTAATTAGAATTAGATTAAAAAAATTATACCACTTTAATCCGTATGTTTTAATTAACAAGATATTAAAAAAAAAAATTTAATATGTCAATTAGAATCTTCTTAATTATAATTTAAAGATTAAGAAACCAACTAAAAAATGAGTGGTCTTTAATTTTTGGCCACCGCTGTATATTTAAAATCACAATACCCATACAATACACCCTCACTCATTCGCCATACCACTAATATTGGAGGACACTGGTGTTATATAAATTCAGGGAAATGGTAAGAAATTGACTTTTGTGAGGTCATAACAACGGAGAGATCTTAAATAAAACAACAAATTCCAGTTGGCTAGATTTCTTAACCCAAGATTATGATGTCAAGAGGGATGACGCTTGAATAAAACGACAAATTTCTACTATTTAAACTTTTTAACACAAAATCACAATGTTGAAAGTGAAATTTTTCGGGCAAGATTGCAATAGAATAACTATAAACAAAACGACAAATTCCAATTGGGTAGATTTCTCAACCCAGAATCATGGTACTAGAAGTAAAAATGATAATTTTGAGGCAAGGTTACCAAGGAGAAGTCTTAAATAAAACGACAAATTCCAGTTGGCTAGATTCATTAACCCATGATTAGACTTTTGTAACGCCAAATCACAATGTCAGAAGTTAAATCTCTCAGGCCAGATCGCTACCGATTAATTATGAACAAAATGACAAATTCCAATAAGCTAGATTCGAAATTTTGCAAAAAAATATAAAGATCAATATAAAGATACGCTGCTTAATTTATTACCTTGCACAGAAATATTTTAAGTATTTTTATAAATAAAGTAGAATAATAATAAATATAAACGTTTAAATCGCATTATTTGCATTATTAATTAATTCACATTAAAATATTATATAAAAATATTATTCAAATTAAAAAATACGTTTTAAAAATTTTCGGGGGCCCCTAATTAAATAGGGCCCCTAGGTCATGGCCTAGTCGGGCCTATTGGGTAATCCAGCACTGATTTGGTGCTTTCTAAAATAAAGTACAATGGAGTAGAAAGTTATTTGCTAGGGTAGTTTATTCCAGAATTCTGCTGATATATTATACAAATGATTATGTCTTGTAAGTTTGGAACATACTTACGTTTTATTTTAGATTGGTAACCACGAAACCAGGAGTTATGTGAACTAATAACTTAATAATGTTAGTAGTAGTAGTGTCCCTTCGAGCGTGTTTAACACAAAACCCTTGGCAGCCATTGCAACCGAGGTAGTGGCGAGAAAGAGTCGCAGAACTTTTATTACAAGTAAACTTGAACGAATGTGTATGCAAATATCTTACGTATGTAAACTTCAAATTAAGTAATGTTAAAACATACTGAAACATTTATCAAGTTTTACAGTTTGACTTTCATTTAAAAATTGCATTGCAGTAACATTTTCTTAATTTAGATCTATAGCATTCATTTCTGTTAAAGAAATCACTATATACTTTTAAAAATTTATGAAAGTCAACATTCTGGCATGTTGACTTTCAGTCGCCGAGCGGATAGCGCGCATAGCTTCTTAGCTTAATTAATGTTTTTCTTTTTAATTTTAAAACTTTTTAATTTTTAATTACCTTAAAATACCAAACTTTATAGAGATTATTAACAAACATAAGTAACAATATTATACCCTTTTACAAACGAAAAGGTTTTTAAAAAAGCTAAAAATATCAAAACACCGGGAGAAAAAATTTGTTTTGTATGTATCATGATTGAGATATTTATGTTATTAACGTGCTCGAGTAATTAGTCCTAACAAGCTGCGGGAGGTCTGGAAAAAAAAGGCCCGTAGCTAGAAAAAACTTTAAAACTTTTTTTGACAGTTAAAAGGTTTTTTTTGCTACATTGATTTTTTTACTATAATTATATGGATGATACAACAAATATATTGAAATGAAATAATTAGACGCAAAATTTAAAAGCTCATATCAAAAGCACCTAAACCAAAAAAAATTAAAACTTATTGCAGTCAGGGGCGGATTTAGGTATGTGGTGGCCCCTGGGCGGAATATACTGTGGGGCCCCTTAAAAATAAACAAGGAAATATATTTTTTTACTTATTGAATAATATTTATTATTATGTTTAGTAGTAGTAACACTAGTAACAATTAACTACTATTTAATAATAAATAATTATAAAAACAATCAAATCGAGTATAACTAGTATATTAAGTAATATTATCATAATATTCAGTGTAAGTAATTAAATGAAAAATAATAAATAAAAATAATAATGTCAAGTAATTAAAATTAAATGCCGGGAACTTTTCTTAATTTTATTTGTACAAACTTATCAATAACGTTTTGAAAATCAAGTTTTCTTAAAATATCAGACTCAGAGCTCATAATCGCTAGTTGATTGAGCCTGTCTCCGTCCATAGAAGTACGCAATCTATTTTTTATGTGCTTTAAATTAGAGAATGATCTTTCACTACTGCTGTTTGTAATCATAATAATAAGATAAATACGAAGAACTATTTCAACATTAGGAAAACAATCTTTTACTTCCTTATTAATTAATATTTTATGCATTAAATGTTCTTGACTAATATTGCGAAATTCACTGCTTTCATCTTTAAAATGTTTATAAAATTCTTTAAGTTGAATAAGTTCGTTTCCTAAGTGTTCATCAATATCATCCTGGTAAATTTTAACAAGTTTAATTGCTTCATGTTCAATTTCTTGATTAATTAGTTGTTCTATTTTTCGAAGAAAGCCAAATCGTTGGTATACCAATTCATAAGCAGACAATAGTTTATCCAAGTTAGAAATAAACGTATCAATTACAGGTAAAAAATTTTGAATTTTGAATTTTTGAGAAGAAGTTAAATCTACCTCAACGTGCAACGATGATATTGAAGTAAATATTATGATATATTATTATATAAAGTTATTCATTTATCCAAAGTAAAGTCATTGAACTGATTATCTTTCGCTCATTAAATTTAACAATTTTTTATTGTTTGAGGAGGATACATTGTTTTGCGATTGGCTTATTAAAAATGATAGCTGTAAAAGGTTTTCTTTTTTTATTATTACTTTTTTTTAAATACTTTTAAATGGGCATAAACACATAAAACACAGCTTACTCAACGCCGTTAATGCAAGTTCTCAAACTTTTTTGTCTTGTTTGTTCTCGGTGATAACAAACATACTTTTTTTCCGGTCTGCAACATTTGTTAAGATATTGTTTAAAACTTAACATATCTTTTGCGATGTAGTAAAAAAATATGTAGTAAAGAAACGCAATATTTTGTTGAATATATATATTTTTTGTTTAACTTTACTTAATTATTAGAAGTAATATATTTTTTTATATCATGAATAAAAATTCATTTTTGATAGCAATAATAAATCCTTATATAATATAATAATCCTAGTATAATATAAAATTAATAATGTTATTAAATAATGCTATATATCATATATACATATGTATATACTATATATCATCACATATACATAATAATACTATATATATGTATATATATATATATATATATATATATATATATATATATATATATATATATATATATATATATATATATATATATATATATACAAATATTATATGTGTAGTTATAACTAGTAGTTATAACTATAATAACGTTATTATATATTATATAATAACGTTATTTTGCATAATATGGTATGCATACTGCTAAAATTATGGCACAATGATTGTGTACTTGACTGTACATACAATGGCTATGTACTACATAATGGTAATGTTGTAAACACATTATAAACATATTTTTTATAATATTTAAGTTCTTTTTTAATAAAATAATAATAACATTAGATGTTGTCATTAAGAATAATAGTATTATTTATATAACTGTTTTTAATACTAATTTGAAAAACTTTGATATTATTAAATCAAAATTATATCTAGTGGTATAATACTATTTCTAGATATATTTCCAGTGTTAAAAATATGAAAATATTGAAGTGTGTCTAAATAAAAAACATATGCATTAACTGTGATTTTATAAGCAGGAATTTTGTGTTTGTTTTCCAAACAATGTTTTCAGCATTTTTCTAGGTACTCTGACTGTTGTTGCATTGAGGAGGAACGAAAATGGGAAAATGTTTTTTTCGAATTATTGGGGTAGTTTATATCAAAGAATACTACTCCATCTTCAACTTCTTTCCACCATACATTAATGCCTTCTACTAAATAGTCAGCTGATTTTTCTAAAAGTTTTTGATATTCATTGCTATTCTTTTCAATCCAAGTAATTGATATTTTTGTGTCATTAAATAGACTATGTAATGGTTGGTAGAATTTGTGAAGTATTGAAACGCCATCACATAACTTTTTTCCTTCCTTTAAATATTTTTTTGCTTGGTTGCGGATTATTGCATTAAAAATAACATTATCTGAATGATGATTAGAAGATGTTTTTGCAGACAGTTTCAAATTTTGAAACATTGCTTCTTCTTTTTCCACATTAGACGTACGACCTGCAAACAATCTATACTGTAGTGGAGCATGGGATGTGATTGAGTGATAGTATGCACCAAAGAATTTTCGCTTGCTATTTTTTAGATTTGCTTCTAAATGTTCTTTTATAATTATTGCATGCACAAATGTGGTATTTATTAAACGAAGAATACTGTGTGTTGATCTAGATTCTTCTGGCATATAAAGGATGTTTTGTATTTCAAGTTAGTAAAAATTTAAAAACAAAGTGACCAACCTTGTAATGTTCTAGGAACAGTTAGTAACTATTAATCAACTTTTTCAATAGTTGGCAGCATTTTTTGCTTCAATGCCATTAAAAGAGCTTTCAATTATATTTTCTACAATTTTTTTTATCTTTTTTTTCTACTAAATATGGCAATTCATCAAATATATTTTTAATATGGTTTGAAATATCATGCATTGGTTCATTATTTAAAATTTTATAGTGTAAAAGATTTAGTTGTGTTAAAGAAAAACCTGGTTTTTTAAAAAGAAGGGCAGGCAATCCTTGCACTCCATGCATTTCATTTGCCAATAGCTCCTTTAATTTTTTGACAGACGTATTTAATGGAAATTGAATATTTCTTTCATAAAGCTCTCGTTCAATCTGATTTTTTTTTAGACATGAATATAATTTTGTTTTTCCTTGGTTTACTGCCAGCTGTGAGGTGTTACTTGCATTTATATGGTCTATACGATTTTTTAAGGAAGTGTATGGGAAGCTTAGTGATATAGATATATTATTAGAATAATCTGCATGCATGTTGCATGCCCAACAAAAATAATTACCACCCTTCTGATGACCAGCTTCCAGTTGTGCTGCTGGATTGTCACCTTTGAATATTCGTGCAACATTTAAAATAGGTGTTCCCTTGAATTCTAAGGTATCGCTCAATTGCAAAATGTCATTAATCCTGTCATCGCTATACAAAAGTTGCTGGTCATTGGAAGGACATCTACCAAGTATGTATAAATAAGGCTTTTCGACCTCTGATTGAACATTTATATTCTCTCCATACTTTTGTTTATATTCAAAGCTACTTAAAAATATGGCTGTATCATACATTACGCTAACAGTAACAAGAAAGTGAGTGTGATTAGATATACTGGAGCAATCATACCAAAACATTAAATTCCTTGTTCTTTCATAAGTTTTAAGTATATTTATCAGCTCTTTTTTAGTTAGGGTGTCATATTCATCTTTATATTCCTGAATTCAAGAGCATCAACAATTTGCCTTTGAGAAAGTGCTTCTAGTTCATTATCGTTTTGAACTTTCATAAAAATCTCATGGTCTTTGAACATATTTAGTCTTATATCTTTTAAGAAAATTTTTCTGCCTTCAATATGAACCCCTTTTTTTGTAATTGTTTGATTTTCAGATGATATAAATACTTTTTCATATCTTTGGGGTACAATCTTTTCCCCTGAATTATATGTTCCATCGTCTATTTTTTTTTGAGTTGCTGCTTTATTTTTTTATTAGTTGGTTCGCATGGCAAAGATATATCTCTGATGTATGGCATGTTTAACCTATAAATGAGTTTAAACATGAATGATTAATAAAATTTGAAAAGTTTAACTTATTAATGATAAGTGAAGGTAAGGTAATAAATATCTCCGTTTTTTTCTTCTATACTGTATATTATTAATATTAGTGCCATCAGGGTATGTATTGTCTGACATTTTTCTTTTTAGATTTAATCTTTTTAGATCACAGTTCATAGATTCTAAAAGTCTTTTCAGTACTTGGCCTCTGTTTGCGGGTGTAATACCTAAAAATTATTTTGTTTAAAATTCTTGTTTTTTATTGGTACTTATTACTGTTAAAATGGTAAAACTAGTTTATTAGCATAATACATTTATTATTGGTTTATTATTTTTGTAAATATACTATATCGCAGACATTTAAAACCATTACCTTTTTTGTTTGTCACAGAAAATTTACGTGCTAGTTCAGAAAAGTTTATTTTAAAACCATTAGGGTAGGATGAAATTACATCCAAACACTCAACTTGTTTCCAGGAATATTTCTCAACAGAACCGACAGGGTTTTTTGCTTTTTTCTCTCCCTAAATTAGTGGTAGAAAAAAAAAAACTTTGTATAAGCCTCACTATATGCACCTTTCAATCCTTAATCCTTCTCTGTAGTATGCTAGAAGGTATATAACATAACTACATAAGGAATGGCTAGTACTTCTCTGTACTTAGAACACATTTGTCATATGGATTGTTAAACGAGCTCTGTGAGTGTTTCCACATCTCGTAGGTTCCTTCTAGATGTGAATAGAGTTTTAAAGTATGTGTGTATGAATATATGTATATATATATATATATATATATATATATATATATATATATATATATATATATATATATATATTGAAATATACAACTTGAAATTATAATACCAAGGCCATCTGTTGCATTTAATTAATACACATTAATTAAATGTCCAAATTATAAAAAATTCATACATCATTTATAATTAATGATCATTTGAGCTGGTAAGAACTATAATGGTGTAAGTTAAATTTTCCTCTATTTGATATTTATTAGGTTTTACTAGATTCTTTATTTGGTTTATGTAGAAAAATCCCTACATACTACTTCACCCAGGGATCACTGGATGAACTAATGACTTATGCCAGTCCTAAATTTAACATAATGACGCATTGTAATCATAAATATTGACTTAATTCAAATCTGTTTTGATGTTATACTATTCTTTTTTTAACCAACTCATTTGCTTGTACTTGACTTACATTTTTTATAGCTGATAGTTTTAATATTCTTCTTTTTTTCGCATTTTTTTGTGTTTCAAAACTATGGGTTAGGCGGAGCTTATCTCTATTGCTTAATGATACAGGAACACCAAATGCCGTAAAAAAGTTAATTTTTTATTATACTTTGTGTTATATACATATATTATACATGTAAAACAAAGTGAGAGAGAGTACATTCTCTCTCTCTCTCTCTCTCTCTCTCTCTCTCTCTCTGATGCAGCAAGCACATACACACTTGTGTAGTATATACAGTATGTACAAACAATATTTATTATGTATAGATCTAAATACTCAGGTGTTTATGAATACTTATCTGCTGAGCTTTCGTATATAAATACCTATCTGTTGAGGTTTCTTTTCATTGATTTTCAATACCATTTTTTATTTTATTTGCATCATATCTGTGTTTTTTATTTTGTGGATTAGGTATATTGATTTTCATAGCCTTTGTGAATGTGGTGGAAAATGTTTTATTAAAATCCTGCTCTAGTTTGTTCAGTGCTTTATGAGTTGCGATTGAAAGTTTTTTCTGCCTATACATTGGTCTTTTTTCTTCTTTATATTTGAACCTTTTACATTTGGCAGGAAATATTTCTAACACTAATTTTAATCTTTTGTTAGCTATTCATCCTTGACAGTTAAAAAGGCTATGAAGCATTTTTGAGCTTCCTAAATTATTAAATCTTTCTTTGGAAAAGGTAAGCAAAATATTTTTCAAAGACAATTTTGACCTGGTCTTCCCTAAGTTTTTTAAATGTTTAACAATAACCCGGCCTTTTCTTTTTATTTGTTCATAGCTAAAGTGAAATGTAGGATTTTTTTCAATATAAATTTTGTATTGATGATTTAGCACTCTTGATCTAAAAACTTTATAATTTTCATTTACTAAATGTTTGATTCTATGTTTTTCAGTTAAAGGTATATATATTGCAACTTTAGAGAAACCGCAAGTTAAAAGATCAGCAATTGACAGCTCTGACATAACAAAAAATTGAGTTAATTTTATTATAAATCTGTTGCTTACTTGTATTCTAAATTTGGTTAAGTAAATTTATATTCATCCCGCTATTTTACATGTTTACATTAATCTATGGTAATTTAAAGACCGGAATTTTAGTAAAATAGTTTTATGGCATTATAAAATAGGGGTGGTTCATATCACAGTAATGTTTAAATTTTGAGCTTAGACTTTTAAATAAACATTAAGAGGTTTAACTTTAAAAGTCTAACTGGTCGTATGTCAATTAGTGTGTTCTTCACACTCAAATTAATAAAAACTTTCATATAAAATGGAAAAAACAGATTTTAAACTTGAAATAACTAATTTTTTTCGACCTTTAATATGTTTGCAGACATATGACTGGTTAGAAATTAAACATATAACTTAAAACTTGTTTGAAAAAGTTGTTTTCTAAATTTAATGTTTTATCTTCATTGAGCGCAGCACCATTTTATACCAAAATATGGTTCATCAACCATAAAGAAAAATTTTATATCTAAACTTTAGTAATTTAAAAAAAAGTTAACTTTGTTTGATTTTAGACAAATTAAAGCGCTCGGGGAAAAAAAAATAATTAAAAAAAATAAATTATTTGGGCTAAAAAAATGCAGTCAAACATAACCTTTTTATAAAAACGCAAAATTCGTGTATTTTCCAGAACATGCATTAACGGCGTTGAGTAGTTCAACTACTTTTGTATATTTATTTATTTTTAACAAATTTTTTATAATATACTGCCTAATGAGTTTAGTCTGATGATCGCGGACGGCATAAACTATCTTATCTTGATTTTTAGAGACCATTCATTGTCAATAAACGTAAATACATCTATTATATTATTTAATTAAATATGTGTAAATATAAATAAAATATTTTTTCTGTATTTTAATTTAAATATCATAAAATTGTGGGGGCCTCGAATTTGTGGGGGCCCCTGGGCTGCAGCCCACTCAGCCCTCCCCTAAATCCGGCCCTGCTTGAATGATTAACTTAAATAGTTTATACAGACAACTTGCAAGTTCATTTGCACCTCTACCAGCCAATAGATCCATTCCAAAGTTCAAAATAAGTTTTGTTATTCATTGAACGGTGGAATGTGAAATTATAGCAATTTAATTTTCTTTTATAATAGAATGCAAAAATATTAGCCATTGGAAGGGGAAATTCTTTTTCTAAATCAAAAGTTAAAACTGCTGTGATTTTGTAATCTCCATTTGCAACATTAGCTAGGTCACATTTTCTTGTCTAGTTAATGGCTTACTCTCTCTCTATGCGTCAGTATTTTTTGATCATCTTCTTTGTTTTTACACTCTTGAAATAAATCACACAAATCTTTTTTTGGTTTATAAAATGCCAAATTAAACTCTGTATTAAAAGTTGAGTAATAAACATATTTTTTTACATTGAACTCTGGGTAAGCTTGTGTAAACAACCAGTACATTTTAATTGTACTCAATAACGACTCTAAATATTTTTTGTTAATATTCTGTCTGCAGTAGTGTGAATCAACTGTTGGAAAACTATTTATATGTTCTCTGATTTGATCTAAGACTTGATTAGGAGTTTTTCTAAAAACCATTTTCCCATTCTCAAGGGACCTTGATAATCCACTTACTTTATTTACCACGCTATTAAAATTAGCTATATGCTTCTCACATCGCTCTTTTCAAAATGATATTTATAAACTTCTTATGTCTTTCATTTCCTGAACTTTTTCTTTTTCTTTTACAATCTTTCTATATTTTGAGTATAAAAGTTTTCTAGTGTCACTTAAGTTCCAGGAACAAGAATGGATTTCACTCTGTCGTTTCAAAACTTCAAAACATTTTAGTTTACAAACTGAAAAACAAGCTTCTCTTACTTTTCTCTCTGGTCTCTCTTGACCATTTCTATATAGGTAGGCCTTGCCACACTGCCTTTGCTTTTCTCTGACATTTATTTTCCACTTGTTAACAAGTGGAAAATAAACTTCTTTGTCTTTTTCTTGTGAGTTTTCTTCAAAATATAATCAAAGTAACAATAAGTCAAAAAGAACAAAAAAGAACAAAAATTGTATTGGAAACTACTTAATAAACTACATATTAAAAATAGAAAAATTAATGTTATTAAAACTATAATTTAGAATATTATAAAAAAACAATGCATAATCACAGTTGATGTAAAAATAAATAAATAAAAGATAATGATAATAAAAGAAATTTCAAGAATTTATTTAGAATGTAAAAATAATGATCTCTTTAAAACTATTCGAGCACAAGACGTATTTTAATGAAATCTTTGTACACAAATATTTTATATTTACTTTTCATTGTTAGGAGAAATGATAGTAGAAGAAAAAGATGAATTGGCAGGGTCTTCCGCTATATATCCAAGAGTTTCTTCCTCCATTTGGTGATTGGGCTTTAATACTATTGGTATCGGATTATCAGCATCAGAAGCCGTAAAATACTCCATTTTTGTTATAAAATATTCCATAACTTTTACAAAAAAACGATATATTTATAAATACTGTTTAGTTTTTAAAAGTACGATTATAATTTTTATTTACTGAACAGTCAATTCAATTCAAAGAAAACAAAAAACAATTCAATATTAAAAAATAAATGGAATGTATCACTATTTTTTTTTTTTTTTTATAAAAAAACATGATAAAAGGTAAACCAGTTAAATCAATGAAATATTATATAACTAGATGTCTAACTTTGATCCGAAAAGTGAAGCCGCTTTTTGCCCTTTTTACAAATGGCGGATTAAATTTGTAAACAAATATTTTTTAACTTTTAACAAATATTTTTTAACTTTTAATGAAGTAAATATATTTTAAATTTAAATACTATTTAAGTAAAAGTGTTAAACGGAAATTATAATACTAGTAAAATAATAATTTATGATTCCTTCATTTATTTTTGACTAAAAAGAGATTAAAGTTTTGAATAGAAAACTTTAATCTCTTTTTAGTAAAAAATAAATTAAGAAAACTTTAATCTCTTTTCAGGCACTAGTATTTCCGGCAGACGAATTGTTATTTGAAAATTTTGTTGGGTATAAATGATTTATTTTTTCAAAAAATATGTAGAATAAAATGGATTTTGTTACCTACTTTGAACATAAATATAAGAATATGATATAGACTAAGTTGAAATACATTGAGTATTTTGAATTTGCTAAAAAGAATTTTAGTGTGCGAGAAGCGATCCACATTCTTACAGCGTGCTTTTGTTTGTTTAGAAGCTTTTTTTAATAAGATACATTAGTTCTGCACCAAGCAACGTTGGCGTAATTTAATAGCAATGAATAAAAGAAAAGTAAATTAACTTCAAACAATTTTAATTAAACAACTTTTTGGCTTTGTATAAAAGGCCTATACTTTTTGAGATTTTATTTTGGATTAAACGTATGTGCTCTTTCCACGTTACATTTTCATCTAAAACTCTAATAAAGATAATAATATCTTTATTAGAATAAAATACGTTAGTATTTTATTCTAATAAAGATGTATTGTAAAATAAAATTGCATTTAAGAAATTGGAAAATTTACTCAAGTCATTTATATAAATGAGAAATAAAAGTGGTCCAAAAATTGATCCTTGGGGGACTCCTCTGTTAATTGTCATTAAATTTGTTTTTTTGCCATCATATAAAATGTATTGTTTCTTATTCTTTAAATAACTTTTAAACCGATCTAAGTTAGAATTTATGATACCATAGTTTTTAAGTTTATATAGGAGAGTATTATGATATCACTATGAAATATCATAAAAAATATAAAATAAAAGTAAAATTTTTTCAAAAAAACTAAAATTTTTTATTAAATAAGATTTTTTTTCTTCCATTTTTTGTTTTTTTTAATTCACCTTTTTTGGCGATGAAGTACTATAAAGAGCCCAAGTAGACACTCAATTTTCAATTTTTATTCGCTTTATTTAGTAACAAACCCCATAAGAAGCCCAAATAGACACTCCATATTCAAGGTGTGGTCATATAAACTCTTTATATAATTTGAGAGCCGTATTTTCATCAATTAAAGTGTATCTTTATTAGCATACCAAGAATTTGCAAAGATTTAGAGACGTCTGTTTTAAAATGTGCGATTCGGCAGTCATTTTTACTTGAGGTTACATGTAAAAATAACTCGGGAAAAAAGTGATTCGGGAGTCATTTTTACTTGAGGTTATATGTAAAAATGACTCCTAAACGCTTTTTAGTAGAGCTTCTTAGGAATTATCTTTTCTTAGGAATTATCTTGGGAATTATTTTTTGGTTATTTTGCAGAATCTAATTGTAATGAGGTTTTGTTTGACCGTAATGAATAACACAGCATTTTGAAATTTTTAACTTAAGTAATCAAGTGTATGACCACTCGTGTGCCAAGCTTAAACAATCCTGCAAATCAAGATGATTAGTCTGCGATAAAGTTTTAGAAAAAAAGTTGAGAACCATGGGCATATATCTCAGAAGTTTCAGTAAGTTTTGCAAAATCATTGGTGCGAGCCGAAAACAGAACCTTGTGGAACACCACTGAGCTGAACATCATGCCATACAGAGCTGGTGAGATACTATCAAAGACAAAATAATATCAAAAGTCTTTATTAGATTAGTTACGCATAAATTATGATGTAGAGAGCCATATTGACTTGCAAAAAGAAAAAAAAGTTCTTTTTTTTAATTTTAACTGATTAAAGCTTGAAAATCTACGTATGATTAAAGTGGAAAAAAAAATTTTAATTGACGAAAAAAACAACAACTTTTAATTCCTTTTTTAAAAAACTTAATAAAGTTAATCATCCTAAAAATAAATTTCATTATGTTTTTTAAAAAAACTAATGCATTTGGTTTTTCAATGTCACTGGTGCATCGTGGGGAAAAATGCGAATAGATTGTGATATGAAATACTTTATTGAAAAAAATGCGAATAGATAGTACAATTAGAATTATTTTGTTTGATAATAAAATATCATACAATATGTTGTTATATAACAGAAATTAAAAATATTTTTTTACTGGTTTTGTAATTAAATAACTTTTTTTTTTCCTCTTGTCATACAAAAATATTTTTCAGACGTTAGTGTACAAACGTAGGCAATAATATGTTAAAAACCTTGGCAATAATAGGTTTTACCGAATATTAAACAAATTTGTTAATTGGAACAATTCAGTATGTTTTAACTTTTTTAACAAAAAACAATTTATCTAACAAGATTCGAAAGCGCAAGATTGATTTACCATGCAAGAAACAACTCTATTTGAGATTAACAAATAAGCAAAAGTTTGATTTATTTATGGTAGAGTCTAACAAGAGTCTAATCTAACAAAAAACAACATTTTAGCGTTAAGCGTAAATTTGAATCCAATGAATCTTATTGAACCCAAAGATTTTTCATAGTTTTTGCAAACAAGCAAGCACGTCAGACGAAATTATACCCAATTTAATAGCGCGCTATTTTTTACATCAGTTTTTTGCATTAGCTAAAGAAAGACCTTTCTACCTACCGTATAACCTTACTGTAGCAAAAAAACACTTTATATTTAAATGTGTCATTTACATATTGAAATCCAACAAACTATTTCGGTGTTTAAAAAGATCAAGATCGATAATTTACACAGGTTAAATGCAATCAGAACTGATATTGACGACAAGCAACATTATGTAAGTTAAAAAATAAAATTAAAAAATCTTTCTAAAATATTATCTCATTTACATTTCATCATGCTTATATTTCAAAGCTTCGCCGAAATCCGTTGCCTGGCTACCAACAAACAAATCATATTTTTCTACAACTTCACTCTTTGTTAACTTTCCATCCTGGGAAGAAAAAAACTTTTGTTATAACCAACATTAAGAATAGACCATGTTATATCAACATTATTCAAGTGATACTTATTTTATTAATAAGGTGATACTTACATCATCAGCATCAGCTTCGCTAATCAAATGTTGAGCTTCTGAGGTAATATGATCGTAATCAGGAGGCAGTATCCATGCTGCTACTTCTTCTTTATCCATTTTGCCATCTTTATTAATATCACGATAATTAGTGAACTGTTCTCGTTCACTTTTCACCCACTCAGGCTCGTTACCAGCAACTCTGTCTTCCTCTGGCCATAAATCGCCTGCGTTAATTCGTTTTTAAAAACATTAGAAAAAACAACAACCCCTTGTTTACCAAAAAAAATTATTTGTATTAAAAACAAAAAACTCAACCTATGTACTCATCAAGAGAAATGCTTCCATCTTTATTTTTATCAATATCTTCTAGAGTTTCTTGAACAACTAATGGTTTCATGTTATCATCGCTCTCTGGATGCAAAAACGAAGCAAACTGTTCTCGACTAAGCTTGCCATCATTATCTGTATCAGCTAGTTTGAATCTTCGTTCATCACGAGCAATCATATCTTTGTAATGAGCAATATTACCTTCTGAGAATTAAGAATAAGACATTAAAAATAGACCAACAAAAAAAAAAAAAATCACAAACAACTACTAATTAAATATTTAATCAAATAATTCTCAGTAACAACAATATACTTTTATAACATATATTAACAACAATTTATTTTTAGTAAAAATAATATACCAACTAAGTTGTAAAAACAACAACCATAACTGCTATTTCCAAACCGTTTGGGGAAAAATTTTTTACAAACACCTGGGGTGATTTGTTACAAACACTTAAAGTAATTCATTACAAACAACACAATTAAAGATTTATGAATTCAAACAACTTAACAAATCCAAATATATAAGTTTTTACAAACTGATATAGCCGACAAATAGGTTGATCCATTGCTTGATATTCGTATCACTATTCGCATCTGTATCGCATCTGTATAAGTGATTTCCTACTTAGATTTTTCTAAAGCTTGTGGTTCGGACAACATAACTGTTATAGTCTTGCAGAAGTGTTTTCTGAAGCTGTCATCTATACTTTTCATCAAAACTAGTTAACAAGTGCTTATCAGAGTCTTGTTTTCCAGCCTGCTGGAAAGCAGCATCTGTTCTCCCTATTTTCCTTACTACGGATTCTATTCTTTATCTCTAAAAATCTCAAATATGTCATTGTACAGAATACTGTTGCCATATTTGGGGTGGATCTTCTAATGAAGCGCTTTTTCTTTTAGGCAAGATGCAAAAACGCATTGTAAACATAGTTGGACCTGCTCTTGCAGCCAACCTCCAACCATTATCACATCATCGTAATGTTGCTTCTCTTTCTCTTTTCTATAAAAAATATAATGGGCGCTGCTCTAAAGAGCTAGCATCACTTGTGCCATCTACTAAAATTCATTCTCGTGTTACTCGTAATTCAAATAATTTTACTGTTACTGTTCCTAAGGCTAAAAAAATTCTTATTTGTCAAATATGAATTTTTTTAAAGAACTGATGTTAGCCAATTCTGGGTTACATCAGTTTTTTGGAATTCCCTTCATCTTGTTTTCCTGATTAATATAATTTGCAATCTTTTAAGTCGTCTGTTAATCATTATTTTGCACTATAAACTCTTTTCAGTAACTTCTAACTCTAATAGTGGTTGCTTGCAGCCTAGTCGTGTTAGTCGTGAAGATGTTGAAAAAAAAAAAAAACACCTTATACTTCATACTATAGTTTGAAACCTTTTATGGCTTTTTATGGTTGAACAAATTACAAAATTTACTAAGTTAACATTAACTAATAACTGCAACCCATTAATCCAGCTATCGATAAAGGAGACTTTCAATCAACATCAAACATTAAAAAATAAACAACCGCCACGCTGGTCAATAGATATCACCATAACAATTGAGGAAATTAATAACCTTTGTTTTAATTATTATTCTTTATTTTAACCTTCCAATCTTTAAACTTTATTACTAAACAAACACAATATTGCACTGAAGGTGTATATTCACAGAAGTTATTCAAGTAAAACTAACTGAAACGTGGAATGTTGTGTCGCATCTGGTCATATTACAGAACAATCAACTTTTGACAAAAGGTTAATGTTGAAGTTAACGCATATAACTTTTTCAAAATTAGAGATTGGCCAATCATTTTTAAAAGCACACACAATTTTTTTCCTAATATAATGTTGGATTTAAATGATAAATATACCTCAAAGATAATTTATGCTTTATGATTACTTTACTGTATTTAGTTGAATCACCATGGGGTGTGCTAAAGGAAAGAAAGAAGGGATAAAAATTCTTTCTTCCTTTTCCCCTTAAAATTTTTTTTTTGTACTAGGGTTAGAGTCAAGGTCAGAGGAGTAAGGAAGGAACAGAGATAAAGGTTTTCAACAGAAATTTTAACATCAATAAAGCAATAATACATAATAGCAACAGATAGAACTACACTAATCAACATACAGATAGAACTACACTAATCAATTAAAAATTCAATATAGAAGACATTAAACACAATAAAATCTGAAAAACATAAACTTCATTCAAATACAGCTAGAAGTCATAAGTATCTTAAGGACTGGAAAGACTATAGTAAGAATTATAATGAAAATAAAAAATTAAAACCTAATGAGTATATAATATTAAATATTGGGTAATAAAAATATTGGGTAACTTTACAAAAAGCTTCCAATTTATTGTTCAGAATTACAAAACTTTGAAAAAAAGCTTCCAAATTCATTACAAATCAGTTTATTCACTGGAATAAACTGAATTTGGAATAAACCAATGAATTTGGAATAAACCAAACTTGTTACACTCCACATACTATATATAATGTACGACATTATATTAAAACTTAATTCTTATTAGACAAAATTGTGTACTAATATAAAACTTATTATTTTTTTTTTTTTTGTATTTATTTAATTATTTTATCATATAAGTATTATATTTTTATTTGTATTTTATTAAAGTATTATAATATATTTGAGCATGATGTATACTTTGTATATAAAATGCAATATCTTGTTATCGAATAAATTAAATGAAGTTTGATCAACATAAAAACAAAAGTTTACAATGGGAAGAACCTTGACAAAATGCTTTTATCGTTTAATATCAATAAATAAATCAACAAACTAATGTTCAGAAAATTAACTTTGTGCAGGTTTGAGCTAGTCATATAGCAGGTTTTTTATAATCATATGGATTACTTGAAAGTAAGGTTGCAAGAATGACAACTTTTGATGAATTGAAATAGTAACCAAAAAAGATGAAGCAGACGATTATTAAATTAATATAGGCATACGGCCCATACATAAGGCCCCAATCCAAGTTTTTTTTTATTTTGGAAGATTCTAGTATAAAAATTGAAAGGCATATTTACAAATTTTTTGGTTCCAGATGAGACATAATTAAAAGATTCCAAAATGCATTATTTATTTTTTTATTTTAATTTTTTATATTAAGTTTTTTTTTTATTATTTTACTTTTAATTTATTTTTTTATTTTTATTATATTACTTTTATATTTTTTATTTTAATTTTTAATTTTTTCACACATTGTCATCATTTAATTGACAATAACATAAAAAGGTTTTAGGTTTTAGTATTAAAATTTATTAGATGTAGTTACTAGACTCATTAGCAACATTAGTTAATTAAATTTAATTATTTAAATAATTTTAAATAAAAATTATAATTAAACAGAAAAGATAAAATTATCATCACAAATGTTTAAACTTACCATCTGCAAAACCATATGTTCCTTTTTTATATTCATCAAATGTGACAAAATCATCTTTGTTTAAATCATTCTGCTTCATTTGCTCTTTTGCATCATTCCAAATATATTTATTTTGAGTAAATTTAATCCATTGTTTGAGCTCTTCAGTTGTAACAAAACCATCATTATCAGTGTCTACTTTATTGTAAAGTTCTCTACAAAAATAATCAAAAAAATTATAAGTAATAAGTTAGTCCTATTTCTTATACTACTTTTGCAGAAAAAATAATTATAATGTATGTATGTATGTATGTATGTATGTATATACCATACATATGTATATATGTATATATATATATATATATATATATATATATATATATATATATATATATATATATATATATATATATTATATATACATACATACATACATACATACATATATATATATATATATATATATATATATATATATATATATATATATATATATATATATAAATTTACAGTATTGTTTTCAATTAAAAAATCAGGGTACATATTCTTAAATCAATTTAAAATAGTATTTAAAATAACTGCTACTCTCTTATTTCATATGGCAAACCTGTACAAACAAAGTATTTTGATTGTTGGTTTAGTTCTAAAACTAGAAATAGATTTAACAAAATCCTAAAAAAAAATTTTAAACTTGGTTAAAATTTTAATCTTAAAAAAGCTCTATAGCATATAAATACATGTTGAGACAATACACAGTAATTTTAGTTTAAAAGGAAGCTACAAAGAGACACTATACATACTTTTAATTTGGCAATTATTATTTCAATGGTTCAGATAAAATGGTATAAAAACAGATATAAACTGAGTGGGAAAATATGCAATAGCCCGGAAAAAATGTGTAACAAATAAAGTGATTAAATAATAAGTGCAATATCATTAGAATTAATTAGAAAAACTTACACCCAAGTGGAATACTATAGTGGAATACTATGGAAACTTAGAAAATTTTATGGTAGATGGTTAACTAAAAATAAATTTTTTCGCAAAACGCTGAATTCAAAACAAATTAAATTTTATATCTAAATAATTTAATCTAAGATTTTAGCATTATTAGGATTATTATTAATTTAAATTAAAGCTCTATATTTAATAAATTTACGTTTTATAGTTGTAGGAAAATTATGTCGATTATCTCTATTATCACAAAATTGAATATTTATCACTTATGTAAGATCTTTTAAATGTACTTAAAGTCTCGAGAAAGACTCACCCAAGTCGCTTTTTGCTTTCTTCTGGTGTTAACTCTTCAAATCTTCGAGCATCTTCTTTACCTAAAAAAGCCTCGTGGTCATACTCTTTATTGTGGATATCATTTTCATTGTGATTTTCCGAAGATAAATCACTTTCTTTGATAACGCGATCCTTTGGAGTGGATTCGCATTTGAAAATGAAAAAGGAAACCAGAAAAACAAAAATAGACTTCATTTTTTCCAGATGCAGCCTTTTGGTTGCCTTTTAAGACTATTTTTCATAGAAACAAAAAAATGTGTTTTGCCGTGATTGGTTTCCTTTTGAGTATGAGTTGCTTACCGCTTTTTTTATTTATTATTTAGTTATTAACGTGCTCCAAGAAGTTCTAAAAATCTTGCCACAGAGTACCGTACTTTTAACTTAAAAGTTCACACCACCTTCCATACTTAAGTCTCTAGTTTCCTATATAAAATAGAGATGGATATATATACATATTTTCCTATAAAAAAAATAGAGACGCACCATTAACAGAGCCCCGTATACCACCACAGTTTTATTTTTATCTAAAAAACTCAGGACTAAAGATGTAGAGTTTTACATTCTTTATATTAGAAACATTGCAGATTGTTGTAAAAAGATATTTGCTATAAAACGTCCTTAAAAATAACTGCATTAATTTTTTTTCAAAAATGTTTTTATTTTAACTTTTAATATATAAAAAGTTAAACAAAAACATTTTTGAAAAAAATTGATACAGTTAAAAGGTTGATTTTAATCCAAAGCTATCATTATTTTCAGACTTCTACCTTTCCGTTTCCATTTGTTTCGCCTACAACAGTTCCATTATTACATTTCTAAATATGTTTATAACCATTAATTCTATTGGCAAACAAATGAAGAAAAAAGTGTTACACCACATGCAGCAATAATCTGCTCATTATTCTAAGAGATAAAAGCTCAAGTTCATCAAGTAAAGCTTGATTGGTTTCTTGGTCTATATACCTTCGCTATGCATATGATGATTTTTCAGCAAAAATATTTGTTCAGTTACTCAAGTTGAATGCAACTTTAATAACTGTACTACGCATTCGTACACAACTTTTCAGCTTTATAATTTTATTTTATAAATGCGTAAATAATTTATTGTGTCAACCAAAGGAAAGAACCAGATGTCAAGGTCTTGCACAGAAACTGGCATGTGTGTCATTTTTAAAAAACTTCAAAATAACTTTAAAGGTTCTTCAATCAAAAAGTTCTTCGAATAGTGACAGTTTGGAAAAGGTTCCAAGGTTTCTTTTTGTTTTTTAGTTTATATTCATTAATAGTAGTTTTACAATCTAACAATATATAAAATTCTGGCGACTAGGTCCTCGAAATCTCAAAGATGATTTCGAGGACCTAGTCGCCAGAACCGTGTAAAAAATATTATATAGGGTAGAGCGAGGTTAGTTAAGCATAGAGGCAAGTTAGGCAATTAAAGTTCTCAAAAACTACGCATCACATGACAAAACATTTAACGGATGAAAGTTTGAGAATTAGAATGTTGACGCAACGCACAGCAAAAGATTGCTGGGAGGCAGTTGAGTAAGATTCACGGGAATTAAATCTGTAACTTTCATATCGGGCTTCAAAGTTCAAGGTAGTTGTATAAAATAAAATTTTCATATTTTATGACACTTTCTTACTATTTAATTATTTCTCTTCTCTTACTTACGTCATTAAAGAGTATAAAATAAAAACTTTATAAATTACACACACGCGTACTCTTAGTGAAAGTTTTATTGATGATTCACCCAAGTTTCGTACTATGCATATTCATATATTTGTTGATTGCACAATTTATCTTTCATTATTCCTTAACTTACCCCATTTTAAGCAAAATCTTTTTAAAAAAATCAAAAATTGTAATTTTTTCTTTACAAATTTTCATCAGATTAAATTATCTTTCAAATATTGAAAAAGTTATATAAATCCGACGCACCGACGCATCCGACGCACCGCTCATGAAATCCGTTAGATTTAGCAAAATTACGTAAGTAGCATTTCCCTACATATATTAACTACCCTACATACGTATGCATTTAATTTTTGCGGCAAGCAGATGTGTTTTATTCAGAGGAAATAATTATTTTTTGTAACTTTTTTTTTTTTTTTTAATAAAAAAAATAAACAAACTATAAAATGGATTAAAAAAATATTGATGTTCGAAAGAAATCTAACGAAACGGGGAATACAGATGAAACACAAATATCAACAAATGTCGTTCGCGATATTTTTCATGAAGTGTTTTCAAAACAGCAGAAAGATATCTTTAAGCTTATCAGTAGTAACCAGACTAGTCTATGGATAGACTTACAACACAGACATAGACAATTCTGTATGTTGTAATGGACACAACAAATGTTTAATTTTTTGTCCTTGTTGTGTCTATCAAATTTTTGATGGTGTCCTAAGATTGCTCAGTTAAAAAATAATTTTCACTTCATAAGTCTACAAAGCATAATTTTTTGTCTATTTGGTGTCTATGATTTTGTCTAAATTTACTTGATTTCATAAAACCAGAAATCTTTCATTACCGTATTATTTGAAGATTGTTATGTAGTAAATTTATAATATTAAAAAAATATTGAAATGACATCAAAACTCCAAATGACGATCATTGCCCATGATTAATTATTGTTTAAAACTTGCGTACATATTCATCAATAAAATGAAAGTAAAAAACATTTTTCTTTTTCACTATTGTTTTATTCACAAACCTAAATAAATTTTAACACCTATTGGAATCTTCTACTTACTAATCCACATTTTATAAAGGACAACTCCTTGATCACATATTTTTAAAATAATTTTATTGAAGGTGATAAAGATTTTAGTGACTAAGGAAAATTTTTTAAATGATAAACTTACCTTCAACTTTTTTGAAGTAATCCCAAACTGGAGAGGGCATTTTAAAAATAAATTTTCACGCACAAAAAAAAAACAACTGAACTGAGTAATTAATGAACTTCAATTGAGCACAAAATAGTCCATTTTGAGGTTTTTAAATAGACATTAACTTTTTAATCAACAGCACACGCTGGATAAAAAATTAAAAAATGAACTTCTGTTAGAAAAATTGTATTTTTAATTTTGTGCTCGTTTTCAGTTTTTGAAACGATGCTGCAGTGAAAATTTAATTACTCGTTATAGGTCCAAATTATATATTAAATAGATCTTCTATACCTCATTAAAAAATCGAGATTGTTTATTTAGTGTCCGTTTTTAAAATGATTGTCTAGAAAGACAAACATTTTTTATAGACAATTCATTTTTGATAGTTGTAATTAAAATTGTTGCAATTAGTGCTTTGTCGAAGTCTATTTTTGTCCTTTTATAATAAGGCCATTAGAGATTGTCTGGTTGCTACTTATCAGTGGTAACTTAAAAATAACTAACGATAAAATAAATGAGCTACTTAATGAAATACATAAATCAAAACAACTTTGCGACTCTTTAAAAAAAGAAAACGAAAAGGTAAACATTAAACTTAAAGAAATTACCAAGAGAGTAAGAATCCTAGAAAAGACAAATAAAGATATCGAAGAAAGCCTAACAGTTACTCAAGACATCCAAGAAAAAAAGGTATGCAAATTAGAAAAGAAAATTAAAAACAAAAATAGTATAGGTGAAGAGGAAAAGAATAAATTACGAAAGCTAGAAGATAGACTCAGAAGGAATAATCTTCGCATCGACGGGCTTCCCGAAAACGATCAAGAAACCTGGGATGAAACTGAAAAAAAATTATTAATTTTATTTGTAAACGAATTAAATATTAGGAACGTTGATATCGAGAGGGCTCCCAGAGTTGGAAAAAAAGAAAAAAATAAATCTAGAACAATTGTTGTTAAAATTCTACATTACAAAGACAAAATAAAAGTGCTACATTCATCTAACCGACTTAAAGGATCAGGAATATACATCAACGAAGACTTTTCTTTTGAAACAATGGTCATAAGGAAAAAACTCGTAGAAGAAATGAAGATGCATAGAAAAAATGGTAAATATTCTTCTATAAAATATGATAAACTTATAGTTAGAGAATTTAGGAAAAATAAAGCGAGTGCTTAATTACTTTATCATTTATATTTAGAACTTTTTTTTCTTTTTTTTTTTTCTAATCATTACTTTTATTATTATTATTTTTTTTTCTTTTTTTTTTTTTCGGAAAAATATGATTTAACAGTTTATAAAAATACCCTACTTATGAATGAAGATAATGTTACACTCAGAATCAACTTACAAACTCAGAATTTAATTCATTACAAAATAAAAATAAGATACTTCTAGATAAACATTCTGACCCGGGTATTAATTTTTTTAGTAATAACAAAGTATTTCAAAATATTAGATTAGATGCAAATTCATTTTCAATTTTGCATTTGAATATTAGGAGTTTTTCAAAAAATTTTGAATTATTTAAACAATTTTTATGCGAGGTTAAATTTAATATTAAAGTTATTAGTCACAGCGAGACATGGTGTACTGATGAATATATCGAGACAAATACAAATTTTCAGCTACCAAATTATAAAGTGATTCATCAATTTAGAGGATCTGGGAAGAATGGAGGGGGTTTGTGTGTATTTATAAGTAACTTTTGTCATACATGCTAAAAAAAGATTTGTGCTCAACCACTAATGATTGTGAATCACTATGTGTGGTAATAATGAATAAAACCACAAAAAACATTATCATCCCACGTTTTATACAGACCACCTTCCAGCTCAATTCGAAAATTATATTAAAAACATAATTAAAAATAAATTAAGCAAAAATAAAAGCATTTATTTTGTAGGTGATTTAAACCTTGACCTGAACATGCGTCATTTAAATACAAATATAAATAATTTCTTTAACGTTATATATTAGAAAGGCTATATTCCACTAATTAATAAGCCCACAAAAATAACTAGAGAAAGCGCAACAATTATTGATCAAATAATCACCAATGAATTCAAATCAAAAATAAAAACAGGAATATTTAAATGCGACATTTCAGACCACTTCCCAGTATTTCTTATCTCACAAAAATGTGATAACATTTATGCACAAAAAGTTAAAAAAAATTACGCGAAATATAAATGAAAAATCCATGAAAAATTTTAATACTCAATTATCAGATTTAAATTGGGATGACTTCCTTGATATTGAACACACAGACAAGGCGTACGATAAGTTTATTGATAAATTACAACAACTTTACAATACGGCTTTTCCTGTAGTTACAAAATGTGTGAAAAAAAAACATTATTAAATCCATGGATAACGCCTGGAATTATAAAGTCGTCAAAAAAAAAGCAACGATTATATAATAAGTTTCTCAAAAAAAAAAAACTTTCAAGAATGAAACTAATTACAAAAATTATAAACGTGTTTTTGAGCTGGTTATTACAAAATCAAAGGAATATTACTATATCGAGCATTTAATAAAACATAAAAATGATCCAAAAATACTTGGAACATAATTAAGGAAGTAATTGGCACGAAACAAAATGACGGAAATTATCTTCCTATAAATCTAAACATTGAAATAAAACTTTTATCATACCCCACACTTTTGTTTAGTTTTAAAAGATATACTGCATCTAAGAGTTCCTTTTCAGTAATTTCATAATTATCGATCTCAGAGGTCTTATTAGGAGTAAAATATGGCTCAAAGTTTACTTCAGTAGTTTCTATTTTCGACGCTAAAGTGGAACCTACACTACATTTTGCCAATAACAACAAACTTGATATGACTGACAGGTTTTCCAAAGTCCGCCCTCTTATCCAGTCCATCAATGCTGCTTGCCTGGCAAACTTTCAGCCTGAACAAATCATCAGCATCGACGAAAGTATGATCCCTTATTACGGAAAACACGGTGCAAAGCAATACATCCATGGCAAACCCATCAAGTTCGGGTATAAGATGTGGGTGGCAGCAACTCGTTTGGGATATGTAATCAATTTCTACCCATATCAAGGTGCCGGCACGACAGATAAAGATCTGGGCCTCGGTGGATCGGTGGTGGTCAATCTCACAAAAGATTTACTAAAACGTGACGGTAATTTCTTTCACATTGTGTTTGACAACCTCAAACATCAAAGCAATGGACAAGCTGCCTCGTGGCTCGCATGACGTTGCCCTGGATCAAAAGGCTAATGTATGCTTGGTACGCTGGCATGACAGTAAGGTTGTGACAGTCGCATCAACTTACGCTGGTGTCGCACCACTTCGCTAAGCTAAAAGATATTCATCAGCACAGAAGAAGCGCATAGACGTTGATCAGCCTTCAGTAATACAACTGTACAATTATGGGATGGGCGGTGTAGACCGCCTAGACCAAAATCTAGCTTGCTATATGATTCAGCACCGATCAAAGAAATGGTATTGGCCAATATTTAGATTTTGTGTTGATTTGGCCGTTCAGAACGCCTTCCAGCTGTATCGTATGCAGGAGAAAATACCTGGCGCCCCGGAGCATGATCTGCTGTCATTTCGACGTCAGATTGCACAAACCTATGTGCAGACACTATCAATGAAGAAGAATTCAGTGCCGTATCCGCCACCTCGTGTAGCAGTAGATCGACGAGTACTTACTGAAGTACGCACAGATGCTACAGATCACTGGATTGCTCAGGGTACACAGCGTCGATGTGTGGCACTCGGCTGCAAAGGCACATCAGTCTTCTACTGTGAGAAGTGCAATGTGGGACTGCATCCTGGTTGCTTTAAGGCATTCCACTGCAAATAACTGATGCCTGTTTTTGTCAATGAAATATAGTCTTTGCAACTTAACATTAATGTGACATTACAGTTATTATGTGCTATTTAAAAGTTCATGATATTTTTTGCATCCATTTCGTTGTTTCTGAACACTTTTGCGTCAAACGGGCAGTTTTCACTCGCTAAGTGGCCTTGTGAAATAATTAATAACAGTTATTAAACGTCACTGTGAGTTATGCTGCATCAGTTAACATTGCCATGTGATTCCTGGTTTCAGAGTTTGACTATTCTTCTTGTCATAGCCAAATATGACACGTGAGAAAACCTGTACCCTCCTGCAGCTAGCGTCAGTTTAAACTGACACCTATATTTTCACCTATATTCACTTAAGTATATAAAAAATTATGAAACAGTTGATGAATATTGTTCATTTGGACCTAAATCACACCAAATAAAGACAAGAAACACATTTTAAAAATCATGGGTTTATATGGGTTAAATTCAAAGTTGCGCTAAGTGGTATTCACTAACCTTTCGTAAACAAAAACTTACGAAATTCCAAAGTTTTTACGTAAGTTATTACTTACGCAAAAAGGTATAAAAACGGTATTCACAACATTTTCCTAAAAATTGCTCAGCAAACTTTACGCAAGAAAAGTTACGTCTGCTATTTTCTGACTTGAGTTTGGCGTAACTTTAAATCATCTTGAGGAGGCTGAATAAGTGCGAATTTCATAACTGCGAATCTGCATAAGTGCGAAGCAGTTGCAAAGACTGGCATAAGTGCGAACTGGCACAAGCGCGAACTGGCATAAGTGCGCCGAAAGAATTTGCAAACATTGGCATAAGTGCGAACTGGCATATATGCGAATCAATTGCAAAAACTGGCATAAGTGCGAACTGGCACAAGCGCGAACTGGCATAAGTGCGCCGAAAGAATTTGCAAACATTGGCATAAGTGCGAACTGGCATAAGTGCGAACTGGCATATGTGCAAATCAATTGCAAAAACTGGCATAAGTGCGAACTGGCACAAGCGCGAACTGGCATAAGTGCGCCGAAAGAATTTGCAAACATTGGCATAAGTGCGAATTGGCATAAATGCGAACTTGCCAATTCGCCAATTATGCCAATTTGCACTTATGCCAATGTTTGCAAATTCTTTCGGCGCACTTATGCTAATTCGCGCTTGTGCCAGTTCGCACTTATACCAGTTTTTGCAATTGATTCGCACATATGCCAGTTCGCACTTATGCCAGTTCGCACTTATGCCAATGTTTGTAAATTCTTTCGGCGCACTTATGCCAGTTCGCGCTTGTGCCAGTTCGCACTTATGCCAGTTTTTGCAATTGTTTCGCACTTATGCCAGTTCGCACTTATGCCAGTTCGCACTTATGCCAATGTTTGCAAATTCTTTTGGCGCACTTATGCCAGTTCGCGCTTGTGCTAGTTCGCACTTATGCCAGTTTTTGCAAGTGATTCGCACTTATGCCAGTTCGCGCTTGTGCCAGTTCGCACTTATGCCAGTCGCACTTATGCAGATTCGCAGCTATGAAATTCGCACTTATTCAGTCGCCCCATCATCTTGTAATATTTAAAAATGGCGTTTTTATTATTATAAAAGATTTCAGATTTTATTTGTTATTGCCCAATAAAATATAATTTTATCTTAATTTTATACTGCTATACGTTAAGTTATTTATTTAAATAATACAACTATAGTTTTTTTTTAAACAACAACAACAATAGCAGTATATTTACCAAATATTTAGATGTACTTCATAAACTTGTTTTATAAAGCTTGTTTTCACCTTAAATTTAAGGTTAAAAAATATACACACAATCTATATAATGGATGGTTCACTCTCTCATAGCCTAGCTAAAACATATCCGACCATAGTACGGATATATCATATAGTTTTGTAGTATGTCAATAACTTATTAAATAAGTTAAGTTAATAACTAGTTATTGTCATACATCAAAACTATATGATGTATTCATACTATATTTTTTTTTAATATAATTTTTTTATATAATTTTAACTATATGATGTATTCATACTATTTTTTTTTTTATATAATTTTGAAGTATGATCATACTTCAAAACTTTATGATGTATCCATACTATATTAACTTATGGTTGTATCTATACTATACTATCTGTACTATATTATACAAAAATATATGCAATAATATTATTGAAGTATATACTTTAACTTGCATAACTAGCATAAAGAGAGAGAGAGTCTCTCATTCTCTCTGTGTGAGAGAGAAAATATTTGTGCTAATATAGATACAATATTCACAAAAATATGTAATTAATTCATTAGTTTTTCAAATATCTATTGTTTTTTTTATTTATAAATGAGAACAAGACTATTTCAAAATACAATAAAATGCAAAAATTATCTCTGAGTAATCAGGCTGCTGAAGTAAAAAAGTATTATAACCTAAATATTAAGCTTACTTTGAATAATGATGCTATGTTTTTCGATAATCTCAGTTATTCAAAGGTATTAACAATATTAAGATTATTTTGAATAATAATGCTCTGTTTTTAATTATTTCAATTATCAGAGGATGTTAAATATATCTATGGATAATTTAAATTATTAAAAAAAAGAGCATTGTTTTTTAAAGCCTAATTTCTTGGTAAATAATATTGTTATTTGCAAATAATATACATATTCTTTAATAGTTTAAATTGTTTTGGTAGATCTTTTTTTTTTTTGTATTTCTATATGAAATCTCATTGTTGTAGTTTGTTATTGCAAAGAGCAGAAATTCCATAAAAAGTTCCAAATCAGTTAGTCCAAATGGAGTGATAGTGCTTTTCACAATTGAGTAGAATTATTATCTGTTGCTGTTGAAAATAGTATTACAACTCTTGAGATGACAGCATATTGTTCACACTGGTTGTAGCTATTAGATTGTACTGTATTTGGTGTCTTGAAAACCTACTACAATACTTGTTGTTGTGATTTAATCAATACTTGTTATGTCAAATAGTCAAACTGTTTTATACTGCATGTACCTGATTCACAGAATTAACTTTACGCTATCCATCAAATATAAAAGTTATGTTTTTAATCGTGCAAATATAGTACCATAAATTCTCAATCTGAAATATCACTGGAAAAAAACTTACAAAAAACAAGTGGGTTTTAATTCAAACTCAACTTTTATTAATTAATATAATTGAAACATTTTTCATAACATATTATGAAAAATACAATGACTTTTTCATATTATGTTATTGAAAAGTTGTTGAACTTTTGCTTATGTTTTCAAAATGTTCCTTATATTTCTGACAATAGAAATTTTGTTTATAAATAGTTTCAAATATACTAGAATGCATATACTCAAATGTATTTCTTTAATTTATTGAAGCAATTTCTTTATTAAATGAAACTGTCATTCCCTATTGCAAATAAAAGTGTTTTTGATTCAAGTCAATTATATGATAAAACAAGACCACTGAAATGAAAATTTAACAATTATAATGATGTTTTCTTATACCTTAGGGTATGAGAAGTAAGTATGAAAACAAGAAGTTAAAAAAAAAACACTTTAGTTTAGCACTTCCATTATTTTATGAACGTGAAATTGTATGCTAAACTAAAGCATTTTGTTTTAATTTCCTGAAGCAATGCAAGACAAGTTGCATGATCTGATTAGGGGTGAACCCAGACCTTTTTTGGTACTATAGGACCGGTATGGGCACCAAAAAAATGCCTCAAAATATTAATTTCATGTTGTTTTTCTTTTTCTTTTTATATTAAAAATAGAAAAAAAGTTCTTTCAAATGCTATTTTTCTGTATATTTTAGCTACTTTATTTAGCCAGTAATGTTTACAAATAAGGTTCGCTGCAGGTTTAGAGTTAGGGTTAAATAAAACTAATGGGCATTCACTGATGGCATCATACAGGAAGCTGAATAATTATCTTATATAAGCCCAGGATAATACAATTTTTGTTACCCATTTAGATTGCAATGTTTATATTTGAAATAACATATGTGTAGCATTTTGTTAATAATCGATTTTGCTTGCAATGTTTATATTTAAAATAATAGATGTGTAGCATTTTGTTAATAATCGATATCTCATTTAAAAAACCCACCGACTCCTATTTGTTCCATTTTTAATCCAATTATTAATTATTTTGATTATTTTCCTAATAGATACTCAAAATAGATTGAAAGAATGTTTATGCTATTACTTTTAAAAGTAATTGCATGTATATGCAATATGGGGCTATTCAAATACAATGAAACACTTTTTTGCTGTTTTTAGACTCCCTTCTTTGTATATGTAACATTTTAAACAATCTCTCCCCGCCCTATTTGTGACGTGACATTATTTTTAAACAAATATATCTTTGAGTTTGTACTTTTATGCTAAAGGTTTACTGTTCCGCTGTAATTAGAATTTAAATTTTAAAAACTTTGTCATGTCACACTGTGGCTAACCACCCCCTCTCCCATTTGATATTTGGTGACACTTTCAAACACCTCCACCCCATATAAGAGTGTCACGCATTATTTGGATAGCCCCTATATGGTTTTGCTACATTTTTAAATATAGCAACAACAACAACAAAAATAAGTAAATTTAAGTACGTAAAATAAGTAAATTTAAGTAAGTAAAAAAAATAAGTAAATTTAAGTAAAAAGTAAGTAAATTTAAGCCCTGTCTTTAAAAAAGAAACATTCACTGTTTGGTCACATTGCCCTATGTGTCTTAATGAAAAAAGAAATTAGTAATACTAACTACTTCCTTTATACAAATAGTTATAAAATATTTGCCTTAAATTTTGGGTAAGTTTTTGCCTAAATTTTGCGTAATTCATGCCCAACCTTAACTTTACGCAAATACTGCGAAAAAGTTGTGAATACCAAATAGTTACGCAAAAAATATTTTGCGTAAGTTTTTTGTAACTTTTGCTCAGCTACGCAAGAGTTACGCAAAAGTTGTGAATCCGCACCCAGGTCGTTTTACACATTCTAAAGAACTATTTAAAAATCATCATATACCTAATGTTTTTCAGTTGAACCTTTATCAAATTCTTATTTTTATGTACAAGTTTCATAATAAAGTAACTCCTATAATATTTAATACACTTTTCAATAAAATTAACCACGAGTACCCTACAAGATTTTCAAATTACAATTATGAGCAACCGAAAATGCACTATTTGGTTACTAAATTTTCTATTACCATCAGAGGTCCTAAATTATGGAAATAACTAGCTGAAAAATTGTTCTTCGCTTTCTCTATTCAAACAAAAACTAAAACAAAAACTTCTTAACGATGTTAATGAATTAAATTCTTTTTAAATTCTTTTTAAGATTCTTTATTTCGTCTTCTTTTTTTTTTGTTTTTTACAACTATCTTATTAACTGGTCTTTAATTTAAATTTACCTTAAATTCTCCTATTGACTTATTTTTAATTTTTAAGTGTAATTGTTATTATTTTTTTTTTTACTATCTCTTTTTACGATTTTCTTTAGATTATAGATTAGTTACTGATCTTAACATACTTGTAAAATTTGTATTTATTTTTTATATCGTACAAAGTAATTTTATGTTTACATTTTAATGATTGTACACGCTTGCTGATGAAAGCACGTCGGGGTGTAGTGATAAGGCAAATATTGTCTTCTTTTAGCCCTGGTCATGTAAATTTTATTTATATAAAACGGCATTGTATTCTTTTTTTTTAATGACGAAAATAAATAAAAAAAGAAATAAAAAAAAGAAATAAAAATAAAATATACATATAAATGTCATAGTATATTCTTAAATTTGGTAAACGTACTCGATTTGCACTAATTTGTTAAAGGACCCACGTGCAATATGAGTTTTCTTGATCTTGTTTTTTTTGAATAACAGTTCTCTCATAAGTGATATATCTGTTGAGTGTCCTTTTAGCACTAGCGACCATAACAAAGTCCAATTTTCTATAAATACGAACGGTTTCAGTGTGAAAATAAACCAGAATCTTTCTACGACTTTTCTAATGCTGATTTTAAGAGCCTTGAGTTATATTTATCAAAAATAAATTGGGATTTTGAGTTTTATTGTGCCTGTACAACTGAGGATTGCTGGAGCATTTTTCTAAGGCTTTTTGGTACTGGTATTAATGAATTTGTACCTATTAGAAAAAAGTATTATAACAAAACGAGTAATCACTATCCAAAATACATTTAAAAAATATTAAGCCGCAAAGTATTATTATGGAAAATTAATTACCAATCGAAAATTGAATTAAACCTAGTAGAAGGAAATGAAATTAGCAAGTTTTATAAATATGTTAATAATAAAATGAATATCCTTAATAAGCACCACCATCTAATAGACAAAAATAACAATAACAAGGTCACTTCCAGTAATATAGAAATTGCTAACGTGTTTAATAATCACTTTGGAAGTGTTTTTACGGACGATAATTGCTATTTTTCTAATATTGTCACTTATGGTAAAGATCCAATAAGTATTAATACGGTTCATTTTTCCGTGAAGTCAGTGTATAAAACCCTAATGGGAATTAATCCAAGTACCTCGTTTGGTTCTGATAGTTTACCTAATGCAATTCTTAAAAAGTTAGCTCATGTTTTATGTTTTCCTCTTTCATATATTTTTGAGGCTAGTTTTACATTAAACGTTTTACCTAATCAATGGCGCAAAGCTTTCGTTTCCCCAATTTTTTGATTATCAACTCACATATTGTTGAGTATTTAAATAAGTATAACATAATATCTCCTAGTCAGAACGGTTTCCTCGATAAACGTTCTACATGCACAAATCTTTTAGAATCTACTAACGATTGGAGTACCGCACTTGACAATCATCTGATTACAGATGTTATATATATATATATATATTGACTTCCGAAAGGCGTTTGATTCCGTATCTTATTCAAAAATAATATTCAAACTTTCATTATACAATATTCGTGGTAACCTTTTAAAGTGGATCACTGCATTTCTCACAGACAGATCTCAACAGGTAAAGATTAGTAGCGCTTTATCAGATCCGATTCGAATTGTTAGTGGTGTACCTCAGGGTAGTGTGCTAGGATCAACTTTGTTCTTATTATTTATAAATGACTTATCATCTGTAGTAAACAATCTTGAATGTACAATAAAAATTTTTGCTGATGATTTAAAATTATACAGTTCGTATCACAATATGAATCATAGCCACGATTTAACTGTTGCTCTTGATAGAATAATTATTTGGTCGGATACTTGGCAGTTGCCAATTGCCAGCAAGAAATATTTTGCACACAGAATAGCGTTTTCTCCATTGAATAGTATTAGTTTTAATTACAAGTTAGGTGTTTGTATTCTAGATGGTCATCTAACCCAAAAGATCTTGGAGTAATTATAGACTCCCGCCAAAACTACAAAAAACACATTGCCAGAGTCACTCATGTAGCAAATACTAGAGCATACCTAATCTTAAAATGCTTTAAAACTCGCAATCCTATTATATTATTACGTGCATTTACCACTTATGTAAGACCAATTATTGAATATTGCTCTCCAGTTTGGTCGCCACACCAAACTATGTTAATAAAGTCTATTGAAAATATTCAAAAGCGATTCACAAAAAAAAATGCCGATAGTAGTTGTTTAAGCTATTCTAGCCGTTTACAGCTGCTTGGTTTCGATTCTCTGGAACTCAGACGTTTAAAACATGATTTAGTTATATGTTTCAAAGTTATGCATAATTTGGTTTGCATAGATAAAAACTTGTTTTTCGAAATTAACAATAATAATTATGCTCGTGGTCATACTTTAAGGATTTGCAAGCAACGATGTCAACTCGACATTCGCAAATATTGTTTTTCTCAACGAGTTGTAAATATCTGGAATAATCTGACATCAGAAGCAGTAAATGCTGATAACATTTGTATTTTTAAAAATAAAATAAAATCGTGCAATTTTGTAAATAAAGTAAATGAATGATATCTTGAATGTTTCTATTATAAACTATATTTGTTTCTATGTACTTTGTTTTCTTATTTAAGGGCATATTGTCAGTGTCTATTTATTGGACCTGTATGTCCTTTAGAACATGTGTTTTTTTTTAAACTTGTTCTAATAAATTTTTATTTATTTATTATAAATTCTGTTTAAGATTCTTTTTTTTAATTTTTTTTTTTTTTTAGTTTTTAGTTTGTTTTTTTTAACAACTATCTTATTAACTTGTCTTTAATTCAAATTTTCTTTAAATTATCCTATTAACTTATTAAAGTATCTTTAGTTTTTAGGTGTAATTATTTTTAATTTTATTTTTTTTACGATTTTCTTTTGATTATAGATTAACAACTGATCTTTACATAATTGTAAAATTTGTATTTATTTTTGATATGATACAAAGTAATCTTATGTTCACATTTTTATTGTTGTACACGCTTGCTGATGAAAGCACGTCGGGGCGATATGGAAAATATTGTCTTCTTTTAGCCCCCGTCATGATGAAAAAATAAATAAATATATGAATAAAAAAAATAATATTGATGAAAAAAATACAAACAAACAAAAATAATAACTTAATAATACACAATCAAAGTATACAAATTAAAAACATCGTTTATGCTGTATGATATATTTATAACCTACTTTTCTCACAAAAGTAAATAAAACACGAAAACATGTTTACTTATTAGGTGAGCTTAATTTAGATATTTTAAAGCAACCTTCAAGTTAAAACATTAAATATTTTGTTGATGCTCTCTTAGAATCTTATTCCAACTATAGCCGACAAGAATAACATATAAAGATAATATAAAAAGTCACGACTTTTTTAACACCTGCTTTATCTCAGGTATAATGAAGACTGATTTGACGAACCAATTTCCAATATTTTTAAGTACAAACTATGTTTGTAACCTCAAATTGTATTATTTACAAGCGACAAATCAATGAAACCAGTTTATTACAATTTTACAATTGTTGATGAAGATCTCGTTTTCCAATCTTAAGAAGCTTACAAGGCTTAAGAGCTATTTAGTAAGCAATAAAATATAACATTTCCTGAACAAAAAATTATTATAAATTTAAATTCACTACTCAATCCCTGTATAACCAAAAGATTACTCAACAACGAAAACAAAAGCTTTATGAGAAATTCTTAAAAAAGAAATCTTATCAAAATGAAAAAATCTACAAAAATGAAAAAAAACATGTTTGAAAGACAAAAATTTATTATTTATAATTATTAGGAAAACAAAACAAAAATGCTCAAAAAACATGAAATGCCATTAAAGAAATTTCCAGTGGTCATACGTCGTCTGGGGGACGTCCGGACTAAATAATGAAGCTTCAAATTCAAGCATATAATCATCCGGACGTCTTGCTGACGTCCGGACTTCTCACGAACGTCTAGACGTCAGCAAGACGTCCGGCGGACGTCCCCCCGACAACGCATGCATACTGTATTATTGCTATAAACAAATTTAAGATGAATACACTGCCAAAAAAAAAAAACTTTTAATATATAGCAGAGGAGTTAAAAAGTTTTTTTAATAATGTTAGCTCGAGTTTATCAGCTAGTAAATAATTGAGTTTTTCAACATTTGATGCTTATCTGACTTATTTAAACAAATGTATGAATGAATACGAACTAGGGAAAAGGCGCCTATGATTATATGCTTGAATTTGAAGCTTCATTATTTAGTATCCCGAAGACCAAGAACAAAAGTTTCAATATGGATACATTTTTGTTACATGTAGAAGAATAATAACCCTAGGAGTTTTCACCAGTTTTATTTTTTTATTAGTTATTCTTATTTAAAAAAAAAGCACACGTATGTCGTCATGGGCAACTATTGCTCCTATGATAGCATAGGGGAGGATGGGGTTAGTTAGCATCAAGGGTAAATTGACGATTTCATTTAACCTTAGAGCCTTTCCTTAGAAATGCCACAAATTACGCGTAATTATTCTAATTATCCATTTCGTGCTACACAGCAGTGTAGAATTTTGCGCATGCGCTTAAGAGATATTGCGTTTTATGTGTTTTTTGAAGCAAATTTTTTTACTGAAATAAAAATTCCTTTTACTTCACTAAAAAGTGTTGCTTTTATGACAAAAAAAAAGGTTTTCTCAACTCGTCAATATTGCAACACACCTAATTCGTCAGTATGATATCATAGGAAGAAGTCATCATTTTCATTTAAACAAGCTTTAATGTTTGCCTTGTTCAAAAGATAAAATTAAAATAAATATTCCACTAAATGCACAAAACTTGGAAACAAAATGCATGAAAATTTCATTTTTGCACAGTTAATAATAAAATCACAATCTTAAATATTTAAAGGGATTAAAAATACAACAACACATCCCGAAATCGATTTTTGTTAATTATAAAAGCAATATTAGTGCATAAGGACGTATTTTTACTAAAACTAATGTAAAGTCAGTATAGACATGTTAATCTAATCACTTTTATGTCATAACCAATATTTATGAAATAATGACCGGTATGCCATCATAGGCATTATGCCATCATAGACGCCTTCACCCTGAATATAATCGAGTTGCGCAGTGTTTTATTATATATAAAATATAACACGAGCCCAGGCTATGACAAAGTTATTATAGTTATAAATGACGCTGTAACTCATAGGAGTTGAAACTGAAATATGTAGAGTTCAGTCTATAACAGTCAATAACAGCCAAAAATTTAACAAGAATTAAAAACAATATACAAGACCTGAGATTTGAGGTTAAGATTTAAAGTATTTATCAATGTGGTTCTTAGATTGATTTACGTTTGTTAACCCGATGATTTCTTGTGTTAGTACATTCCAGTCATTTACAACTCTATAAATTGATATTAGTTGTTAGCATCAACTGTCCAGTATATTAAATATATATCAGCATTAACTATTATTATATTGCCTATAAATCTTTAATTTAATGCATTAAAAACATCAAAGTTTCAAATCCATATGACAGCCTATAAATCTTTTTCAATTACTTTTATTACATTTTTTTATTACAGCAAAAATTTTTTGTCTGATTGTGTTAAGCTTGTAGCTATTTTGTGTTTTTTTGACTCGTAGCCATAGTTACTTATTTTAGTTCCATTCTTGTTTCCTTCTAGTTTTCTTTTCATTCTAGTTTCCATTCTTGCTTCTCTTTTGTTTCTTATTTATATAAACGATCTTCCAAACGCCTCTAATATCTTTAAAACTATAATGTTTGCCGACAAAACAAATTTATTTTACTCGTCAAAGACAATCGAAGACCTCTATGAAAAAACAAATGCTGAACTAAAAAAAGTTAACATATGGTTTAAATCAAATAAACTGTCACTCAATATAGAAAAAACTAAGTATATACTATTTCACTCTAATCAACAAATTAACAAAATACCCCTGAACCTACCAACAATTAATATAGAAAATATATCCAAAAGAGCTCTGAATACAAAGTTTATAGGAGTTCTTATCTACTTCTCATTCATGCATAGTTATCTCATGTATGCCAATATAGCATGGGGCAGTACCCACAAATCTAAATTACAACCACTTTACTTACGTCAAAAACACGCTTCAAGACTAGTATACAACAAAAGCAAATTTGCTCATGCTCAACATGAACAAATGAACGCACTAAATATATTCCAAGTAAATATTTTTCAAAATATACTTTTCATGTTTAAATACAAACTAAGTCTGGTTCCAGAGCATTTTACAGCACACTTTTTTAAAAACAATATAAATAAATACAATACAAGAGCAACAGGCAACTTTAAGATACCTTTTGAAACAACAAGACTCTCAAAATTCTCAGTTACATATCGTGGTCCCTATTTATTTAACAAATTAGTTTCCAGAAACGAATCACTATTAAACTTAAACAATGAACACTCTCTGAAAAAAAGCTAAAATCTACAATAATCAAATTAAACAACTGTAAGGAATTTTTTTAAATTTGAATAAATAAATAAATGCAACTTAACTTTTAATACAAATCGATAATAAAAATAATATTAATAACAAGGTATATATGTAACACATATATATATACCACGTATGCAACTGATTTTTTATGTGTATTACACGTCTAAGAAATAGGTACTCGATGACAAGACTGACTTAAGTCTTCTGCGAGCTTCCTATGACTACAAATAAGTATTTCTTTTTACCAATCTTACACGAATTTTGTTTTTATCATATTTATACACTAACATTATCTTGAAATGTGGTAAATTAACTTAAAGTGAAACATCTAAACTCTCCTCCAAAAAATCAGCAGATTATTTTTATTTATTGTATTTTTTATTTTTATTGGAGTAATATAGAGATATATTTCTGGGATTATTTTTACTTACACGTTATTATATTGTTGTAATTGGTATTTATTTTATTCATGTCTCGGAGTTGTAAGCAACTATATTTTTATTTACCTCGTATATTTTGAACTTTATATTTATGATTTAAATTTGTATATCTTTACTGCCAATCAGTGATTGGCAACTTGTAATTACTTTGTAGTTGTAAAATAAAACACGTATAAAAAAAAACAAAAAATAAACGTTATAAATATTCAAATTTTTGCCATTGGTTCAAATTGACTGCCATTCCGAAAAGTTACTCGAAACTATAAAAAATGATAACGTTGTCGGTACATGGAAACTATTCTATACATGGAAACTTTAAAGGTGTTGTTGCCTATGCTGACGACATTATTAGCTCTACTCTATCTGGTCTTGAAAGGCTGATTACTGTTGCTTTCAGAAAAAAGACAATTAACTAATTGCAAGATAACCCTAGACGACCATCAAATAATACCAAATGAAAAACTTAATCATCTAGGCTTTATTTGGGATACACAAAAATCTATTTTCGCCTCACTCAATAGAACAAATATTAACAATAGGGTATCATATTTCCAAACTACAGAGCAAACTCTGATTCAATCTGGTATCCGGTTTGTACATCCATATTCAGTTATTTAATTATATACACCTTTAGCAGTTCCGACGCTAACGCATGGTCTGGAACTCTGTGAAAATAGAGAGTCAACAATGCAAAGACTTAATAAACTTGGAAGAAATGCAGTCAAGTCATTTTTTAATATCTCTAAGTATAGCAAAAACTATATAAACTCTCTATTTAAAGTTCGGGAGATATCTTACATACAACAAAATAAAATAAACCTATTTATCCGTCTATTAAATAATAAAGTAACTTTTGAAACCATCAATTCTCAGCTTAACTATTGTTCACTAAAATATTCATTTTTAGGTGACATAAAGGAATTATGTAAGATCCATTAGATAAATATGAACAACTTAATTCAGGATAAGAAGAAAGTGAAAATTAATATTTCAGAAAATAAAATTCCTGAAGATACTTATCAAATTTTAGTACAGGCAATTCAATGTTGGAATGCAAAGCAACAGCGAACAATTTTCAAAAATACTCTTGAAGAAAACATTCCTTTCATTAAAGTGATCTACTTTATTCTCTCTTTATATATCTTAAACTATTTTTTATATATTTTTACCTTGTAAACATATTTACAGAGTGTGTTTAATAAAATAATAATAATAATAATAATTTAAAATGTTTTAACAAAAAAAATTTTTGAAAAAATTTTTTTTTAGCTGTTAAATTTTTTTTTTTCAACAAATATTTCGCTGTTCATACAACTAAAAATAAAAATACAAAAAAATGAAATTGTTTAAAAAAATCATATAAAACTCCATTGAAATACGAATAAAAATAAGTTTGGTAATTTAAGGCAGCTGTGGTGCAGTGGTTAGATTTCCAACACTGAACCAAGAGGTCCAAGGTTGGACGCCAGCACTAGCCCAATATATTTGACAGGAGTTTTTATCAGATTTTTATCGTTGCTATTGAACATTACAAATTTTTATCGTTGCATATTAAACATTACAAATTGTTCAATTTACTATATATAATTAATTACGATAGTGATCAGATACATTTGTAAATTGAACAATTTTTAATAAAATGTTCAATTGCGACGGTAAAAACCAGGCAATGCAGTTAAAAAAAAGATTTTAAAAATGATTTAAAAAGACTTTCAAAATTTCTGATACAATAAAAGTACTGATATGAACAAACATAGTGATACTGCAAATATTAAACAAAACTTTTTTATGAGAGAAAGCAAAGTGTTAAACACACTTTTCAATTTAAAATTTGTTTACTACCCAGTAAACGTTGAACTGTTGGTAAGTATTTGGCCCGATCTTAATAACCAATTATTTGCTACAGTTTGGCCAACAGTCGGCTATTTAGTTGGTACCGTGAAAAAAACGTAACTCTTTTACCAACACTAAGCCAACTGTTTTATAAACTGTTGGTACCATTAACGGCCCAACTGAAAAATTAAAAATGAGTTGCATATTTGAAATCAAAATGAGAAATGATATACAAAAAACAATTTGTTTGCTCAGCACCAGAAAAATTAAATTAATAATAACAAAAACATTAATAACTCGATATATTATCTAAAATATTAAATACAAATTTATTTATAAACAATATTTTAACTTTGACTCCCTATCAGTAATATCATTGCTTATAGTCAACGACATTAAGACCGCGTAATCATCAGTTATTTTTAAAATCTGTCACAGCACATGTACAAGAAATAAAAAAGTCAAGTAAAGCAAATACCTAAAAAAAGAAATTAAAAAAAAATTTACAATTTTTAATTTAAAAAATATTATTTGCATTTTATTGTTATTAGAATTAGGATAAGTAACAGAAAATAAAAAGAATAAAAAAATAGCTATAACAGCCTAGGTCTATCGACACAAAACACAGCAACAATAACGCATAGCATAAAATATTTGTAAGCACACATTACTGTCTCCAGAGTAATTAAAAAAGAAAAGATTATAAAAAAGCTAGACAACAAAATGCAGCAACGCTGGCAAATAAGACCACAATTTAATAAGATATTTTATTAACTAAAATACTTGGACTATAAAAGATTTAATTTATTACAATATTTGAACAATCGATATATAAATAGTCATTATCAATTGTGGTATAAAGAAATACGTAAGAACTCCGTAATTACAAAAGTTTTATTAATTTTCCCTCTCATCTAAGAGAGAGAGGGAGTGAAAGAAAGTATTTCCAAAGCAGCATGTTAAAAAAAGTAAAAAAACACGCAACAAATAGTGGTAACTGGTTTTATTATGTTATCACTAAACAAAATTATTTTTACCTTGATTTACCTTGATTTTACCTTGATTTGCATTTCTTAATTAAGCTCCAGCTTCTCTTTAACTGTTGACTAATGATTAATAGAGTAAATTTCACATCGTATTAAATTTACAAAATTAAAACCATGTTTTAACAGTAAGCAAACTAATGGTAATGACAAAGGCAACTAAAAAAAAAAGAAAAAAGAACATAATTATGTTTAAAATTATAAAAAAAAAAAAAAAACCATTTGTAAAATTTATACTTTGCTTTGTTCTAAATTGTCTAAAGTAAAATCAAATTACTGCTTAACACTGAATTCTGGCAAGTAAGATTTCTGCTAGCTGAGCAGCATTTCTTATATTTCAACAACGATTAATTTCATAGATTTATCTCTTTTACTTGACAACAACTATTTTCAAGTTGCCTATGAGCTTTTACATTAATATTTTCTTTGAACCTAATATTATCCACTTCAATTTCACTATTATTATTAAACATATTACCAGTAATATTACTATTGTTTTAACAGAATAATAAAAAATCTAAAAGAATCTTACAAACTGTGCTTTCTAATCAAAGACTATATTTAAACTTAAGATTTATTGAAATCCATATCTTTTTATATGTTTATATACATAAGTCGTTTATCAAAAATATTAAACAATATTTATTTACATCAATTAATTTTAATTTAACAAAGAATCAAGACTGCAATGCACAAAATCTTTTTTTTTTTGTTAATTTACCTTCCCAAGGCCCAGAAGGCCACTACAGACAAGGAGGCTACTTAATTGTGGTTGTAACCCTCTTTCAGCTCCATAACTCCGAAACACGAACCATGACGAACAAGGCCGCTGCGGGGAGAAACAAGTTCAGCGCGGTACTACCAGGGATGTGGTAGATTCAGTCTCTCTCAAACACAAAATGCATACATATAAATTATCATATTATAACATATATATATATATATATATATATATATATATATATATATATATATATATATATATATATATATATATATATATATATATATATATATATATATATATATAAATAAATATATACTGTATTTCTGTATGTTTATGTATGTAATATACATATACATACAGAAATACACACGTAAACATACTACTATATACGCACATATACATTTAGCTGTATTTTAACTCTTAATAATAGTTAAAATAGAGCTAAAATGTCTAATACAAATACAACAATGATGTCATCATGAAATTAAATTAAAAACTCTAACAAATGTCAAAATTTATATGTGAATGTGTAGCTAATGGATAAAAGTAAAATATTTGTACTTATCAGCATAACGGTTATATTAAAAGGTGAAGGAGAGTTTGAGTTTAAAAGTTTAATTAAAAGGTAAAAAAGCGTTGGAAAGAAAAAAAAAAGATAAACTGCTTCAAATTAAACTGACTCTATTCACTTAGACAATGCGACTAAACATTTAAATAAAATATAATTTTCGATACATTTATAAAACTTATGGGAAACTTTTACGATTCAAAAACACGTGGTATACAGTCGGTTAATGGTTGGCATGGAATGCCAATAGTTAGCCAACTACAGCCATACTGGCCCGTCATTTGGACCAAATAAATCATGTTTACTCGGTAACTTTTTTAATTACTAATGTATTTGATGTAATAGATTTAAAATATACTACTTTGTTCCTGACTGTTTGAGATAAGCGATGGGAAATAAAAATTCATCAACTCACTGTTTGGGGCTAAACACAGCTAAACATACTTAGATCGACAGATCAATAAGGAAAAGCACGGCACAATGCATCTTTTTTATTTTATGGAAGTTTTACAACTACAATGTAACAATTAACTATAATAGATTAATGATACATATAAGTAAAATAATAAATATCGTAAACATAAAGTCAATATACAAAGTAAATATCCAAGAAACAGTTCTATTCAACGACAATATAAAATGATATAAATATAATAAAATCATATAATATAATTTCCCCCTTGATATTCTTTTTATACATTAATGACCTCTTCAGATCTTGATTGCATAATGTTTGCAGATGATACAAATCTGTTTTATTCATCTTCTTCTATTGATGACCTTTTTGATAGAGTCAACTTTGTGCTTCAACAACTTAAAACATGGTTCAGTGCTAATAAGTTATCAATAAACGTACAAAAAACTAAATCAACACTCAAATATCTAAAAATCTTTGACCATTTTTATTACAAAAAACTTGAAAACTCTTTACTTTTCGTTTATACATAGTCATCTTACATACGCTAACATTACTTGGGGAAGCACACCTTGGGCGGATCCAGCATTTTTTAGTCATCAAAATAACTAACTTTCAGACATGGAGCAAACTCCAAACATTTATATGTTTATGCTTATTTCAAATAAGGATGCTTTGCATAAAATTGCGATGATTAGAGCCTGGGAACAAAAAAACCCCCAAAATTTTGCCACTCCCTGCCCCAAATGTGAGAGCAACAAGTTAATGAAATTTTTTTTTCTATTTTCAACTAGACTTATTCATCGACAAATTTAAAGTTTCGTAGTATAATTTCTTAGCGTTCAAAAATTATTACCATGTAAAATTTCCAACCCCCTCAAATTGAGGGGGGTTTATTTTCTATATGGTCATAATTTTTAAACGCTAAAATTTTTACTATAAAATTTGAAATTTGTCGACGAATATATGTCTAGTGAAAAAATAGAAAACTGTTTTTTTTATTAACTTGTTGCTCTCACGTTTAGGGCAGGGGGCAAAAATTATGGGTTTTTTTTGTTCCCAGGCTCCAACCATTTTTCGGAAAGGGGCGACTGAATAAGTGCCAATTTCATAACTGCGAACCTGCATAAGTGCAACTGGCATAAGTGCGAACTGGCATAAGTGCGAACTGGCACAAGTGCGAACTTACATAAGTGCGAATCACTTACAAAAACTTGCATAAGTGCGAACTAGCACAAGCGCGAACTGGCATAAGTGCGCCAAAAGAATTTGCAAACATTGGCATAAGTGCGAACTGGCATAAGTGCGAAGTGGCATAAGTGCGAATCAATTGCAAAAACTGGCATAAGTGCGAACTGGCACAAGCGCAAACTGGCATAAGTGCGCCGAAAGAATTTGCAAATATTGGCATAAGTGCGAACTGGCATAAGTGCGAATCAATTGCAAAAACTGGCATAAGTGCGGCATAAGTGCGAACTGACATAAGTGCGCCGAAAAAATTTGAAAATTTTGGAATAAGAGGGCGGTTGCTTAAGTGCACCGAATAGATTTTTCAACTTTTTCTTAGTGGGGACTCTTGAACTTTTTTATTTTAAAAAAATACTCAGTAAATATTATTATTTTCTTTGTCTAAAACTCAATTTAAAAGTTGGTGTTGTCGTTCAAAAACTGTGCGGGAACGGGACACCTTAGTGAGGGTTCTATAAGGCTTAGTGGCCTCAATGCCACGAAGCCGTTTAGATCTTTTTTTTTTTTATCAAAGGCTCCTAATAAATTGGGCTTTAATAAACGTTTTTTCCAAAGTTGGTTAGGCCCGGTAGTGGGCTCGTGTTACAGTCTTTGTTAATAAAAGTATTAAAAGAGGTTGTTGAACTTTCCAATGAATTACGAGGTTACTCCACACAATGTTTAAAATATTCTTTATATAAAATATTTACAAGTTGTTTGCCGTTTTGATAAACAAGCTTTTGTTTATCAAAATACTACTTAATAGTTTGACTTATTTTCTTCTTTATTGCTGTAACTTGTCCAGTGAGCATGCATAGTGAACATAGAGTAAAGCATGCTGTGACAACCAATTTAATCAAGTTGTAGTTCCTACAATTAATCCGAGCATCACACAAAACATTTTAAATTTTTTCTTTTAAAACAAAGTTCATGAATTTACATGTCTTATTTATTTATTTCAAACTATATTTATAGTTAACAATTTACAATTGTTGTTCGTATACGGGCAATATATGTTCATATGTCAGGCCTGTACACGGGCCTGAACATTAAGTTTGTGAACTTTTAATTTGTAAGGAAATCAAGTTCGTCAACTTTTTTAAATGTAACATTTTTAATCAACTCGTATTTCCAAAAAAATAAAATTTTAATTGTAATTTTATTACTGAGTGTTAATTTAGTCATTGCATAGTTGGGCTTGAGGTAAGCAAAACCATGCAAAATCAATATTGTGTTAGTCATTCAAAAACTGATTTAATATTAACCATACTTAATTTTTAGGTTCAGCATATCAATTTTACCAGGGAAATGGTAATATTTTATTTTTCAAATATTAGTCAAAATGAAAAATAAAATGAAGCCAGAGAAACAATTTTTTTCTATTCTAATGTCTTAACTCTACATATTAGGTCAAAGACACCATATATTGAAATAAGAAAAAAAGATATGAAAATTTAATTTTTATACAAGCATTTTTTCAAAGTACTTTTCTTAGTATGCCCTAACGTTTTTGTAACACTTTACTTAGCCCAAGCATAAATAAACTTATGGACAAATATGGATTATAGTTGAGCTCAAGTCTTTTGTTATAAATGATATCGATTCATCAGGGGGCGTTGACCTCATTTTTTAGTGTTTAATTATTCCAAACATGTATATGTTTATGTTAATGTCAAATAAGGATGCTTTGCCAAGTACTGTAATGATTGCAGCCTGGGAACCAAAAAAAACTAAAAAAAAAGAAGTTACTTTACCATAATTAAATTATTTTCAATTTATCTACAAATTTAAAATTTCTAGAAATAATCTGCTGTGTTCGGTTTTTATGACCCATCAAAGTTTAATATCTCTTCAAATCGAAGGGGGAGGGGGGGGGGGGAGGGAATGAATCAAACTTTTTATGGTCATAATTTTAGAACACGAATATTAGAAAATTATTTCTAATAATCTATCATTTTGTTAATCGATCACTGTTTTTATGTATACATATATGCCAAAAAAATGACAATGTAAAGTTCGATCCCCCCCCCCTCTTGGTTTGAAGAGACATGATAGTTAAATGAGTGTAGCGTTGAGCAACCGACCTAGCTTCATCAATTAGTTGTTTGTGCTAGGAGGATCGATCTTCATCGCACAAACGGCTAATTGATGTAACTAGTTCGGTGGCTCTATGCTGTACTCATTTATATTAGATTTCTTCTCCGTTAGACATCCTAAATTGGACTCATATAAAAGTCTTGAGAACGTCGTATCCGGATAAACTAAAGACGTCTTTCTAGACGTCACACAGTAGTGTGTGTGTGTGTGTGTGGGGGGGGGGGGTACTTTATATTTTAATATAAAGTTTTAAAAGAAGAAAAAACAATATAATAGATTTGGAAGTTACATCATTTTATTACTTTATTCTACGCCATCAGCCAGGTTCATATGAAATATTTCAATTTAAAGCTGTTTTCTTTATAAATATTGCATGTATTTAAGAATACTTTCTTAAAAAGTTTAACTATATCTATATTACACTTCTAATCTACGCTACAATAACTGTTAAAGTGACGTCCTTACAAAATTCAAATTTGATATGTTATTCTGAAACATCTCTTGAAACTATAGAATTTGAGTTGAAATTTATACAAATATTTTTATGGCAATACCAACCAGAAAATAAAATTATACTAAAAGAACATGCTTTCCTAAGAGTTATGTTATTATTATCAGGTGACATAGAACTATGACCTGGACCAATGTATTTGAACCATATTATTTCAGTGATGGAGAAACTTGAAAATATTCTGTATATGAAATGCTTACAATGTTTTCATTTAAATATCCGTGGCCTATGGAACATTTAGCATCATTTATTTGTTTAACTGCAACAAAAACATTGACATATTCGCCCATATAAACCCATATAAGCAAGGACGACCCTAGTGAACTATATCATATCAAGAGTTATGCATTTCTAAGCAGCATACGTAAAAACAGACGTGGTGGATGTGTTGCCGTTTACATATCTAATAAGTTAAACTAGGTAAGACGTAACGATCTCAAATCCAACGAAATAGAGAGCGTTTGTTTCGAAAAAATACTTCCAAAGACGAAGAGTATATTGTTTTGTGTCCTATATTGCCTACCGGATGACTCGAAATACCTTAGCCACAATTTCTCTAACCTATTTTCAGAAATGATATCTAAACCTAAATAACCTAATTTATTAGAAAAATTTTTAATTAGAGATATTTATGTTAATTACATGAGGTCAAGTGATCACACTGAAATAAAATCAATGTTAAGATTCTATGGTTTCAAGCAACTAATAAAAAGCGCAACCAGAACAACGTTAACATCTTCTACTTTAATTGTCGTAATTTATACAAATAATCTCCGGAATGTGAAGAGAACCTTTTTTTAGTCATTTTTACGCTGTGGCACATATACAATCGATCTCAATGTACTCTATAGCCACGTTTTTATTTTTTGCGGTCTTTATCAGTATGTACTAAATTTTCACGCGTTTTACTACATTTAGTTTTTCATAACAGTTTTTCCGTTTCAGTTTTTCAGTTTTCATTTTTTGTCTTTTGAAATTAAATTTTAAAATTATGTTCAAATATATACATATCCTTCATACCATTATTAACTTAACAATAGGCAATGTAAATTTCATATTTTAAAACACTTCTTACTTCAATTATTTTTCATTTATTGAAACCCGCAGTGTTATAATTTTTCCAGAAATTTATTGATGTGTAGGTGTGAGTAGAAGTGGGACAAGCGAGCGGGAGAAGTGAGAACTATATAAAATCATTTGTCTAAAATAAGTTGAAAATTAGTTTAAGCAAACTATTTTAAACTGGTTTTAAATTTCAGTTTATTTTAAATGAAACACAAATAATCAATATTCAAAAGTTTTTGATTACATTTGACTATTGACTATTGCGGAGTTTCATTCTTTCTTTGAAACATTAATTGATATATCACAATATATGATTTTTTAAGATTTTTTATTAAGCTTTTCGTTAAAAAGAAAATTAATAGTTTTAAATACTAAGGGGTTCTAGACCACCTAAATCCCCTGGTTACAGCTCTATTCGGGCAAAGCAATTATGCGGAACTTGAACTTTACTACATAGAATAAAGACCTTTATGATAATGTTTTAATTGGTTTTAGATTTAATTTAAATATTAGTTTGTTTTTAAGTTAGGGGCTGTTCAAATAATACGTAACATCTTTTTGGCTGTTTTTAGACACCCCACCCTTCCCCCATGTGACATTTTATGACATTTTCTGTCAACCTCCTCCCTTTTTCCAATATGAGACGTGGCGTTATTTTTACCCAATTTTTCAACTTTTCGCTAACATTTTCATTGGTTCCGCTGTGATGAAAATTTAAATTTTTAATATTATATGTCTTAAATTAATTTACTTCTCTTTAATTCATTGTTTTATCAGTTATGCCAATATTACATGGGGCAGCACGCAAACTACTAAACTTAAAAAAATACTTAGTGTTCAAAAACATGCGTGTAGAATTATATACGGAAAAAAAAGAAGGGAGCACACGAAACCCTTAATGCTTGACATGAAAATGATGAATATTTATGAAATAAATATTTATCAACACCTAATTTTTATGTATAAGTTTACAAATAACCTAACTCCAGTAAATTTTAATTGTAAGTTTAAAAAAAATATAAATGAAAAGTATTTCCTTAGAACAAACCAATCAAATTTCTTTAAATTGCCTAAGAAACTAAACAAGTTTACAGAGTGTTCAATAGCATTTCGCGGACAAAAAATATGGAACTATTTTAAAAAAATAGAAGCTAAAAAAGATAATATGGTAAAATCATTAAACTCATTTAAGTTGCTAGCAAAAAAACACATTTTTAATTCGGAGGAATTACAAGAACTCCGTTAAGTTTTATCAAAATAGTTTTACTTTTTTATTCTTTGAAAAATTAATTGTACATATCTTTTGTAGTTATTTATGCAATGGTGTATATATTTTAAATCCTTGAGTATTTAAATTTAAAGTTTTAACATCTTACTTTTATTTGCAGTTTAATTGAACATTTTGACGACATTTTATTTTTTCAAGGGGCTCTATGAAAAGATTGTGGTGGTATTTCATCACCCATATCTTCTTTGAGTCCCGGTCTGTTTTTTATATTGTCTTATTTGTTTATATATTTTATTACGTGATAATCTTATGTAACTTATTTTATTAAACAGCAAAATATATTCTAAACTAAAATAAAAAAAATAAAAAATAAAATTTTTTTTAAATTTGTCACGTTACACTGAAGCTAACCCCTCTCCCATGTGACATTTGGTAACACTTTCTGATCCCCCCTCCCACCTTAAAACTGTCACGTATTAACAGCCCCATATAGGTCTGTAAAAATGATACTTTCATATTGATGATAGTATTAAGTGGCTACAATTTTTTTAAATAATAAACGTAATTTTTAATTATTCGACAAACAAAATTGCATTTCGAAATCTCAAATTTAATGTTTTATGATTTATTTATTTTATTTGTAAATATTATGATTCTTTGTAAGTTCAAATAAAAATATTTTTTTGTAAGTTCAAATAAATTTAGTTTTGAATACAACTATACTGTTAAATTTCAACAAAAAAGTTTGTATATGAACATTTATCAAGCAAATCACGCAAATGTTTGTATAAACATAACAACTGTTGCTCGGCAACGAGGACATTTTAACTGTAAATGTGGTATACACATTGTGCAAACCATGTGTCCACAGGGAACAGCAGCGAAGTTTGGAGTATTTTCTAAACAAACAGGACATGTTGTTCCATTAGTTTCATCCACTACTCTTGAAGTCTCCGTGATTGCAACAATTTCTGTAGAACTATGTAAGTTTTCTCCGAGTTGGAAGGTATTTTGCACTATAGCTACATCATCTGTATTTTGCACTATAGCTACATCACGTGGTATTGATACATTAAGTTGCTGGGCTTCATCTTGTGGTGGAATTAAATTAGGCTGTAAGGGCTCTATTTGACCTTGCGTAAATGATGAAACTGTTTCCAATTCCGGTGGTTGATTTATACGACTAACGCCAAGTTGATTGTTAAATAACGCATCTGCGCAATGTGAAACACTTTGTAGAAATTCCAATGAAGTTAGACGTCCGTTGGCCAAATTTTCAGTAGCAACTCTGATTTTACGATCATTTAAAACATATTTCTGCTTTCGTCTCCGACGAATCTGAAGTCCACATTCTAAACGTAATTTATCAAGTTGCTGGACTTCTGCAAACTTTCTTAGTTCTGCTAAAATATTAAAATAATTAAATGAAAATAAAAGATAAGTTCAAATTATATTTTTATTTTAGATTATATATATATATATAAATATATATATATATATATATATATATATATATATATATATATATATATATATATATATATATATATATATATATATATATATATATATATATATGTATATATATATATATATATATATATATATATATATATATATATATATATATATATATATATATATATATATATATATTTACTTATAAAAACCCAAATGTTTGGATGAGCAACCTTTATTCGTTTTAAAAGCGAGGCATGGAAGCTTTCTTGATCAGAGTTCGTTCTTCTGGGACAACCAAAAACAGAAATTTTGTTACTGCCAATACGCCCAATCCAAAATGTTTCCATATAGGTCATTAAACTTTGACATTTTGGTAAGTCATTTATACTTAATGACACCACAAACAAATTTGGATTCAAATTGCCTAATGTTGGCTGAATATGGTGAGGCGGTAGCAAAGAAAGACACAATAATAGCCTTATCCATTTCTTCAAATCACTGTGAACTTGCAATTTTAAAAGTCCAAACAATCCAAGATGTTTACACTTGTTAACCACAGCCTAAATATAAATAATTGCAAACATAAACTTTCAGTACAAATAAATATATATTTTTTTTAAATTATATTTTAATTTAGTTTTAAAATTGCCATTTTATAACAAAGGTTATTGTATGTTTAGTTAAATATTTTTTTGCTTACATTTACGTAATGAAACCAACAGCCTGAAATTTCAGCTAAAGGATATTGAATTTCCAAGGTATTCATCAATGCTTGTTCATAGTCCGTCATTATCCGTAACGGTGACAAATGTGGAACGAGTTCAGCAACTTTAGAAAATGCAAGAGAATACAGCTCTTGCGTTTTTCTAGTCATAAGTATGAAAATAGTTGGGATAAACTAAAACAAAAAAATCTTTACTTCTTGATTCTTTACTTGCAGAACAACATTAATAAAAACAACTATAATTTATAAAAAACAGTAGTAATAACAATAATAACAATAATAACAAAAATAATAATATATGGAGGGTGACCAAGAAAAAACAGGGAATATATTTTGTTTTTTTTCAATTCATTAAGGTGCTCTAAAAAAATCTAACGGTATTAAAAAACACCGCGGAAAAAATAGAATTCCTTTTTTACACCCTTATATTATCTTATATTATCTTATATTATCTTTTATTAATTATCTTACATGATCAAGCAAAATGTATCCAAATGTTATCATTTGATAAAACATTCTCGGAACTACCTTAAATGTTCCGTCAACGTGCAAATCAGTCGGTGAAGCAACGATTGTTTTCCCGATAAATATGTGAGCATAATCGTTATTTATATCAACGTACCCTTTGTAAAAATCGGTCCCGTCTAAAAAATTACTTATGTTGTTTACTCTCAACGAGTTGTCTAGTTCCCCGCAATTGGCTGGTAATTGCGGCTGCACTGATCTACGTCTGCGATACATAGTGCTTTCCATCATTCCAAAAGAAACGTGATGTGCAGATTGGTTACTAGCAGTTTCTTGGTCAAAAATATCTCGCAAACTTCCACTTGTAGTTTCAGCAGCTCGTTTTATTGATTGTTTTAATTTTAAAATTTCTTTTTTTTCAAAATCTTGCAAATGGTTATGCGGCGTTATTTGTACTAACCCTAGGCTTGGTTCACTTGTTGCACGACTTCTACAAAATTCATCCTTACATTTGAAACCGCCGCCATACGATTCTGTTGCTTTTTTGTCTTTACGATAATAGTAACCATTTTGGTAATAAATTTTTGAGTTTTTTCATTCGCCTTCGAGTATTTCCATTTTAACGTTTAACTAAAAAAAGAAAAGTTTTCTTTTACTATACTTTTTTGTACTTTGATATAATAAATTGAAGCGTTAACATTAAATTTAATAAGAACGTACTAATCGTTCTAACATTTATAAACTAAACTTAAAAAAATTCGATTTTGTGTGTCACCAACCAGTTCTTCTTCTTTGTACCGGAATGTTTTATCTGAAAACGAATTAACGAAATTCCATTTTTAACCCAAAGCACTTATTTTAATTACTTTCTCCATTCGAATTTAACTGTTTTCTTTACTTCTGTAAATAAAAAAAAACAACCGAATAAGAAAAAATTTCATTCATATCATTTCATATTAGAATAGATTTAATAACGATCGATTTGATTCGTTCGGGATGGCCCTGCCCACTGAGTGGGGTAATGTGGGCCTATGTTACTTTTTCGCATTTTTTTCATGAAATATACCAACTCATAGTAAAATATGACTTGAGTCATTGAGTATGTATCCAGTTTAAACATTTTGTTCAAAAGTTTAAAGATAATAAAAAAAAAGTTTAAAGTTTAAAGATAATAGTGTTACAATAAATGCGCTAAATGCAAAATAACTTTTTGTGTTCAAAACAGCAAATTAAAAAAATAAATAAATTAAACATTTTCAAGTCTCTCTTAGCGGTTTTCCAAAAATTTTTGGAAATTCAATTAACGCAGTAAACCATAACTTAAAACCATAACATAAAATATATTAAAAAAATCCAAATATAACTCTCCATATTGAATATATGATATTCCAATTCAAAATTTCAAGTACTTATATTACGCCTAATCATGATAAAAAAAATTTAAGGAATAAATTAGACGGATGCTCAAGTAAAAATTAACCAAATGTTCTCGTATTATATATTATAGATTCATTATTCTTTAAAAATGCAATGTTTATTTAAAAATAAATTTGATATGCTAAGATTCAAAACTGCTACTCTCCGGTATCTACTAGTTTCAATGGAAAGTTACATCTTTAATGATCGTCTATATGAATCCGTTGAAAAATAAAATCAGAAAATGAATACAAAAGCATTGCCAGAGATCTTATTTACTTAAAAAAAAATAAGCATATTTTGGTCTTAAAAGAAATTGAACCTAATTATATAGTTTATTTTCTTTGTGATGAACCATTTTCCATATTTTAGAACCTGTTTTTAGTTCATTTTCATTGAAGTTTAAGATTTTTAATTAAAATCTCCTAGTTTAAATGTTTATGCCATTTTGAATAAAAAATGTGCTTTAAAAACTCCCTAGTAAGCTGATAATTTTAAGGTAATTTTAAGTTTACACGATTTTTAAATCTTCAAAAGTGGCCTAAAACCCTCATTACAACGAAAAAAGTTATTTTTTAACCGTTTTCTTACCTGCATAAGGAGCCTAGCCTATTTTTTTTTATGAAAAAACTCATGAAAATTTGACGACCCTGCGCGACCTATTTTTTTTTTCGTTTGTTAATGTTTGAATCACATTTGATTCAAACATTAGTTTTTCATAAATATTTTGTAGTTTATTATTTGGTTTTAAAACTTTTTTTATACATGACACTACAGACGATGCAGTGCGAATGTATGAATGGTCAATTTAACTGTTTCCGTGTTTCAAATCTGTTACACCACATTTTTCATTGCCTTAATAATAGATAATAGCAATAAGACCTTTGGTAGTTTTTTTATGAACACTTGTTTACTGAAATTTGCGGATGTACAATGTTTTTGGCCTGCAGTAGTTTGGGTAAGATAATAAGTTTTTTTAAAACCTTTTTTGCTATTCTTAGAACTTATTATTCTTATTATTTTTCCATCTATAATGATTGCATTTATAATCGTCTTTATTTTCAGACTTCATTTTAAAAACAAATATTCTACCAGCAATAGATAGAATGGGTGCAAACGGAATAAGTTTTACATCGTTGTTTTCGATGTAAACATTTCGACAGCATTATCTGCCGACAGCATCATCTGCCGACATAAAGTCATTTTTATTTTTAATAACATATTCCTCAGTTTTTTGCCTTAACTAATCAATTCTTTTGATGTCGTTGCCTTCATTCTTAAATAAAAAAATACTGATACTACAGATTTTGAAAACCGACTGGCTACCACCAATAACGTGTTATTAAGGACAATTATAAAATAGTTGTTCGATTATTATAGGTTAAAATAACCTATAGGTTATTATTAACCTATAAAACTATAAATATTGACGAACAACTTCTTGCTTATTTTTGTAATAAACTTGAGTTTATTCTAATGACTCTAATGAATATCAATATTTAATGACTATAGTGTTATTTACAACAGTTGTGGTTGTGCTCTCTTTTGCTTTATTAAATTTTTGAATGAACTTTCAAAAACCAGAAAAGTTTATAAAAAATAACTTCAAACGTACTTTATGGAAACCCATAACTTCGTACGTACTTTATGGCAACCCAAAAGGAGAAGTTTTTAAAAGTTTTTTCAAATATTAAAATAGTGCTTTTTTTGAATATGTTTATTATAGCATAAATAAATTATTCTAATATTTTTATGAGCATAATTTATTTTTAAAAGCTTTTATAAAACCTTTTATAAAATGAAACTTAAAAATTTTAAAAACCTTCAATAAGGGTATGATACTTACTGTTCTGCTCGACATATCTTCCTGCTGTTTTTAACTAAGCGTACCGAAATAAAATAAAAAGTATAAAAGAGAATGATCATTACAAATAATGGTAATCGTCGGGTTATCAATAATGTAATTAAAAATAATATTTGTGGTCAGTGTAAAAATTATTAATCGTTATTTGGTTTTTTGCACGAGATGAATATCATCTTCAAACTAATTTTTGAATTTTTAGCATTTGGTTGGTTTGCATTGGATACCGATGGCTTTAACAATAGCAAAATCAAAATGTGAAGAGTAATGTTGATGTAGTTGACATAAAAGTTGTAAAAATTTAGTTAAGTATCCACTCAGAGGTTATTTCAGTGGTTATCGGCATGGCCGTAGAGAGGGAGGATTAGGCGGGTGTGTTGTCCTGGGGCCCGGCTTTCTTTAAGAGTCCGGAGCAGGTCTCTTAAAGAAAGCCGGGCTACTTTTTTTTTTCTCCCATAAAATGGGAGAAAAAAAAAAGTAGCTAATTTGGCATTACATGGTGCTCATTTTCAGCCAAGATAGGGCCTATAAAGAAATTTGCCCCGGGACCCATCTTGGCTCTCTATCAGTTATCAGTGACTTTTATTTTCACAATAATAGTTCTGACTTTTTTGCACTTATGCCAGTCTTTGCAAATGATTTACACTTATGCTAGTTCGCACTTATGCCGATTCGTACTTATGCCAATGTTTATAAAATCTTTCGGCGCACCTATGCCAGTTCGCGCTTGTGCCAGTTCGCACTTATGCCAATTCGCACTTATGCCAATGTTTGCAAATTCTTTCGGCGCACTTATTCCAGTTCGCGCTTGTGCCAGTTTGCACTTATGCCGGTTTTTACAATTGATTCGCACTTATGCCAGTTCGCACTTATGCCAATAGGCACTTATGCCAATGTTTGAAAATTCTTTTGGCGCACTTATGCCATTTCGCGCTTGTGCCAGTTCGCACTTATGCCAGTTTTTGCAATTGATTCGCACTTATGCCAGTTTGCACTTATGCCAGTTCGCACTTATGCCAATGTTTGCAAATTCTTTCGGCGCACTTATGCCAGTTCGCGCTTGTGCCAGTTCGCACTTATGCCAGTTTTTGCAATTGATTCGCACATATGCCAGTTCGCACTTATGCCAGTTCGCACTTATGCCAATGTTTGCAAATTCTTTTGGCGCACTTATGCCAGTTCGCGCTTGTGCCAGTTCGCACTTATGCCTGTTTTTTCAATTGATTCGCACATATGCCAGTTCGCACTTATGTCAGTTCGCACTTATGCCAATGTTTGCAAATTCTTTCGGCGCACTTATGCCAGTTCGCGCTTGTGCCAGTTCGCACGTATGCCAGTTTTTGCAATTGATTCGCACTTATGCCACTTCGCACTTATGCCAGTTCGCACTTATGCCAATGTTTGCAAATTCTTTTGGCGCTCTTATGCCAGTTCGCGCTTGTGCCAGTTAGCACTTATGCCAGTCTTTGCAACTGCTTCGCACTTATGCAGATTCGCAGTTATGAAATTCGCACTTATTCAGCCTCCTCTTCGGAAAGCATCCTTATTTGACAAAAGTATAAACATATAAATGTTTGGAGTTTGCTCCATGTCTGGAAGTTAGCTATCTCAAAGACCAAAAAATGCTGGATCCGCCCCTGAAACACACACAAGACATAAATAATGTCTCTTTATCGACGACAGAAACATGCTTCTAGAAAAAAGCATCATGAAAACAAACTTACACATGCCAAACCTCCATTAAAAGAAAAGAAAGCGCTAAACATTTATTAAATACAAAATGGAATTAGTTACATCACGATTAACAGAACACTTCTTTCATTTAACTACCAATAAGTTTAACACAAGAGCAACTTTTAACTTTATCGTACCCCGAAAAAAACTCACAAATCTCTTTCTCTTATCGCGGTCCCATTTATATAAAAAATTAATTTCAAAATATTCACTCTTCTGATAATATATTTTCTTTAAAATCAAAACTTAAAAAAACATTGTTCTAAATATAGATAATTAAAAAATATAATAACGAAAAAAATATAGAATAGTTCTAGTTACATACTTAATATATGAACCAAAACAATTTACAACGTGAAAAAAGTCAGATTTATATATATATATACACACACACACACATACACACACACACACACACACACACACACACACACACACACACACACACATACACACACACATATATATGTATATATATATATATATATATATATATATATATATATATATATATATATATATATATATATATATGTATGTATATATGTATATATATATATATATATATATATATATATATATATATATATATATATATATATATATATATGTATATATATATATATATACATATATACACACACACACACACACATATATATATATGACCATGGCCTAGGTGCCCAGCAAAAAAAGGGGCCCTAATCTAATTGGAACAAAATTAAATTTTCCTTTTTGGAAAGTTTTTATTAGAAAGTAATTGTGTACAAAAAATTTTACTTTTTTATTTTTCCAAATATTTTCGTTAAAAAAAATATATATATATATTTTAAGACAAAAATAAACAAAAAGCATTTTGCAACATATTTCATTAATATAAATAATAACTTTAACGAACAATAAACTCAACGATTTTATTTAACATTTGACGTTTTTTTAATTACTTTTTTTATTAAAAGTTCAATCTTCTCAAATATTATTTTCTAGAATCATTTGGTTCAACTTATCAAACCAAGAAAATAACTATAATTAGGGCTGTTTTTCTAATTAAGTAAGATTTACAATAGTAGTAAACACTATTTAAAACAGCCTGATTAATTTTCCAGATTGATATTAAAACGGTAGTTAATAAATTTGTTTTTTTATTATTTGTGTATAATGTTTTAAAATATTCGATTTAAAATAAAATGAATGCGTTTATTTTAAGAAAAATTTTGCACGCTTTCAAATAAAATATCTTAGTATCTGAAGAAAGTAATTGTTTTAAATTTTGAATTAAACTTTAAGCGATATTTTGGACCCTTTTAAGTAAAGTAAATAAGCGCGCTGGGAAAAAAGTATTCATAAATTTTTAACGTTTGTTTTCCTGTTTAATTTTAACAAACTTTCGCTTATTTATGCAGGCTATTTTACTTAATTTTGATAATAACAAGTAGTGGAGTGTTATCTATTAGTAAAATCAGTACTCGTAAACAATATCAATTAAATTAATTAAATGTGTTCATTTTCAGAATCTTTTAACAGATTTAACAGAAGATGCTGTGAAAGTGGAGCTGCAAAAAGAAAGGAAAAAGCAATAATAGAAGAAAACATAAAGAAACATCGAAAACTTGATAGTTTTTTTTATTAAAAGCAGAATGTCATGGTAATTCACCAACTTCAGCTAATCTTACAAACTGTGGCATAAGTAAAGAGGAATAAGCAGTGGCGGATCTATATATGGGCTAATAGGGCTAAAGCCTGGGGCCCCAACCAGTAAGGGGCCCGTATGAAAAGAGAAATTTTACATATTATCGTGAATATTCATTTATCAAATGTAAAAGTTGTTAAATAATTAATTATTTCAAACATAAGTAAATGTATGTGAAAATTCAAGCGAACGAAAACTAAATTTTTAGAATAGAGAATAAAAATTGTATTGGCATTGTTATCGCTACGATGATTTTCAAATGCTTTTGTATTGAAAAATTGTTAAGTGTCTTTGCTAGCTTTTTTAAAAATAGTGCACCTGCGACTCAGCTTTGAATGATTAAGTTTATATTTGTGCAAATTCCGCTGATTATTTTTCATTCGCTCGGTATTAAAATTATAACATATTAAATAAAATTTATATAAATTTTATTTCTATATAGGTTTAACGATGACGGGTCGTGAATATAAAAGTGGGTGTCAAAAAAGAAAATTAGCAAAACAGAAGCAAGACGCAATAAAAAAATGTAAAACATTACCCAACTTCTTTTCAATCCAATCCCAGATCGACGAAACATCTTCAGCTCAAATTAAAGATAAAAATAATGATCAAAATGTTTCAATATTTGAATCATCAGAAATTCAAACATCCCCATACATCGTTGAACTGCCCTCCGAAGATAATTTTTGTGATTTGGGCACATGGCCGGATATATTAAATAGCGATTTCATTAATTTTTGTTTAACCAAAGATACGACATATTTTCAAAATAAGGGTTTCCATAACGTGATTATGCAGCTTCGTGCAGAATTTCAAAAACACAAAATCGATATTTTTCCGAAGAACTATTTAAAAAACGGCCTAAAAATGCACAGCCAGTGTCAAGAAATTGGATATGTTATTCGAAAAGCACAGGAAACATATATTGTTTAATGTGCAAATTATTTTCTATAAACGTACAAACATTTTCCAAAGGGTTCTCTGATTGGAAACATGGTGAGGAATATGTCATACTCCACGAAAATTCTACGCCGCACAAGAACGCCGTTATAAATTGTACAACGCGTGTTGTTGCTGTTGTTAAGTTTTTGAGTGAACGATGTTTAGCATTTCGTGGTCACAATGAAACATTTAGTGTTCCAAATAATTGGAATTTTATGGGCTGTTTGGATATGATTGCTGAATTCGATCCGTTTCTTAAAGAGCACATACAGAAATGTTCAGGAAAAAAACACTCTGTTTCTTACCTAACCAAAACTGTGTATGAAGAAATTATTACATTAATGGCGAAAAAAGTAACAAAAACAATTATAGAGGAAGTCAATTCGACAAAATATTATTCGATTGTTGTTGATTCAACCCCGAATGTGGCTCATGTTGATCAACTCGCTATTATACTAAGATATTGCTATCAAGGTGATGTATTCGAGCGATTTATAACAATTACCCCAATCACTTCACATACTGGAAAATCTCTACTAAATGTAGTCAAAACAATATTAGATACAAATAATTTGTCCATCAAAAATTGTCGCGGCCAATCTTACGACAATGCCGCCAACATGTCAGGCCAATATAACGGCTTAAGGGCACTACTGCAGAGAGAAAATCAGTTGGCAGTATGTACACCGTGTGCAGCACATAGTTTAAATCTAATAGGGATAGAAGCCGCAAAAGTTGTGCATGAAGTTGTAATATTTTTCGGTACAATTCAGCAATTATTTGTGTTTTTTTCAAGTTCTACTAAAAAATGGAATGCAATTACCGACGCTTTAAAATTAAATGAGAAAACGCACACCCTAAAAAATTTAGGCAAAACCAGATGGTGCAGCCATTATGAAGCTGTTAAAGCTTTAAAAAATAATTCTGAAAAAATTTTAACGGTTTTAAAATCAATTGCAAACGATGACCAAGAAAAAATGGACCAAAGAGAAGAAGCGAAGACATTATTTTCAAAAATGACTTCATTGGAAAATGGAATTTTGGTTATTTTTTGGGAACAAATTCTGGAAAGAATTAATAAAGTAAATAAAAAATTACAGACAGCCGGACTAGATTTGTTAGACGCTTCCGCTCTTCTTTCATCACTTGAAGGATTCATTAAAGAAAAAAGAAACAATATCGACACCGAATTGACTCAATACGAGATATTAGAAAAAACTTAGACTAATAACCTTAGTTCGGAATATAAAGATAAAAGAAAAAGAATACTAAGATACTCAGACGGTACAACAGGGTGTGGGAGCAACTTAACAGGGAAAAATAAATTTAAAATTGAAATCTTAAATGTCGTTTTGGACAAATTTCAAAATGAATTTCAAAAAAGAAAAAAAATATACAAGGAAAATTCTGAGAATTTTAAATTCTTATTTGATATTGGAAACAAGAAAACAAAAATAATAGATGAATCCAGTATGCAGAATGCATGTAAGTTTTATAAAGAGGATATTGAAGATTTTGCCACGCTGAAAAACGAATGCATTCATTTTAAAGAATATATTAACATAATTGTAGTTAACGAGCAAAGCCAAATTAATTGTGCTGAAATTTTAAAAATAATTTATGACAAACACCTTATCGATACTTTTCCGAATTTGTACACAGTAATGAAAATTTTCCTTACAATGCCTATAACCAATTGTGAAGCAGAAAGATCATTTTCCAGAATGAGCTATATTAAAAATAAGCAAAAAAATACAATGAGTGATGACAGATTGGCTGATTTAATGCTTCTATCCATAGAACATAAAATTACAAAGTCATCAAACTACGATGAGGTTATAAAGGAATATGCCCTAATAAAGGTTCGAAAACTGCGTCATTAAAAATCTTAAAATTAAATAACTTGTTTTTGTTATGAATTTATTATGCTTAAATATTTACGATGTTTGTGATTGTTAGTGAATAGGAATAATAATAATAAAAACAATTAATCTTTAATATTGTCTTTCATTTTATTTAAATAATGAACCGAAAATCAATTAATCGCATAATCAATTAAAAATCTTTATTCGTGTAGGGCTAGGGCCCCTTGCTATTTTTAAGCCCTGGGCCCCCAAAAAGCTAGATCCGCCACTGGGAACAAGTATTGGATTTTGTAGAGGACTCAATTAATGAAACTCAAATTTTAAACGAACAATGGAACTCAATAAGGAGAGGGTATGTTTTTCTATCAATTTGCCATTGAATAGGAAAAGTGATTCAGGACTTTAGGAAACTCTTTCTGAACTGAGGATATACAATTTTGGATACAGAACGGTCCGTTAAAATGTCAAAATGCGGATTATGACTTTAAATCCTCTAAAATGATGTTTAAATATTGCGATAGATATTGCTCAAAAAACTTGTTTATGGGGAAAAAAGTAAATGATGAAACGTTTAATAGAGAATGACTCATATATTCTTCAGCATTAGGTTGTGTATTCTGTTTTGTCTGCTTTTTGAACCCTCAAAATGTGCTTTAAGTTCAACGGGATATAAAGATTGGAAAAACTTAGTGGCATCAATTCAGAGGCCTGAACACTCATGAGACCACAGAAATGCTTCCTTTGCATACTTTCACAGAAAAAATAATAAGGTTTTTTTAAATAATCAACTTCTTAACGAAATTCGCAAAGAAAAAAACTACTGGAAAGAGGTTCTGAGAGCATTTTGGTACTGAGAGCAACGGGAATTTTATTGGTCTGCTTGAGTTGATTGCTCAGTTTGATCCTTTATTGACCAAACACATAAAAAAATTATGGTGACACTTGTTCTGGAAAAACAAACTACCTCTCAAAGAATACATGTGACAAATTAACCGTATTGATGGCAAGAAAATTTTTGCAATCAATCAGCGACGATGTTTTATAATCAAAATTATGGATTATCAGTAGATTCAACACCTGATGTCAGTCACAAAGATCAACTATGTGTGATCTTGAGTTACATTGATCAAATTCTTAATGAGCCTATTGAAAGATTTGTCAACTTTATTCACATCGATGGAAAATTTAGCAAATGCAACCGTGGACTTTTAAATGTAAAATTGAACTTGGAAATCAGCAACTGCAGAAGCCAGTCTTATGATAACTCAAGCAATATGACTGGAAAATATAAAGGAATGAAAACTAGAATTTTGGAGTTAAATAAGCTGGCAAAATTCTTGCCATGTTCAGGTCATCTCTTAACTTGGTAGGAGCTAGGCTGCTGTAGATTGCTGCATCGAGGGAATCAATTTTTTTGTATTGTTCAAGAACTGTACAATTTTTTCTCTGCTTCTACAAAGTTGTGGAGCGTTTTGGAACAGTTTGCAAGTAGTACATTGAAATCTGATTGGTCAAAACCATTTACCTGAACTGCAATAATTTAATGGAAGGATTGGTCAAAATCAATGGATTGGTCAAAATCAAATAATATGGGATCAAATTTTGCAACGAATGAATGCTGTTTCTAAATCATTGCAAAGTGCAACTGTTACTTTAGATACATGTGCTGAACTTTATTCTTCTCTTTGAGATTATCTTCTTGGATTAACTAACACATTAGATTTAATAGAACAAGATGCAAAATTACTGTTACCAGACAGATTATTTACAAAAGAGACGCCGTAATAAGAAACCGCTATTAGGTGAAAACCGATCAGATTAACCTCAATTAAGTCCACGTGAAGAGTTTAAGACAAACGTTTTTTTTAAAAACTATCAAAAATCTTACTACAAATTTAAAAGAAAGATCTCAATGCTATCAGGAACTAAATGACAAATTTGTATTTTTAATAGACACGAGATTCAACAAAGATAAGCTGAGGACATGCGTTAATCGTCTGGTGGAAGACTACACGGAAGATATTGATGATAATTTATATGCAGAAATTGAACATCTACATTTGTATTTGAAAGAATATTTTAATACTCAAGTTCCTGAATTGTCCCATTTGGATTTGTAAAAACTTATAAAGGAAAAACAATTGGAGGCTACATTTCCAAAATACTGAAATCATTCTTAGGATTTTCAAATGTTTCATGATATCCAACTGCTCTGGAGAAATGTCATTTTCAAAATTAAAATTAACAAAAAATGATTTACGATCAACTAAGTCACAAAAAACGTTAAACAATTTTGCATTATTATCAAGCAACGCAGACAAAATGAAGTCAATTAATATAGATTCATTGATTAGAGATTTCGTTAATGAAAAATACAGAAAAAAGATTATGTAGATTTTAAACGATATTTTAAAAAAACTTGAAATGAAACATTTAATTACGTAAACTTAGATTATATTTTATTAAACTAATATATTATTTCTAAATATGGGACCGCAGGCTATTTTTTGGCCTAGGGCACCTAAAACTGTAAATCCGGCTCTGTATATATATAAACAACTTTAAAATGAATTCTACAAAATTGAGTGCTTAATGTTCTTAGAAGAACAGAGCAATTATATGTTATTAGAAAATCACTTAACTAATATTTTTTTCATTTTACACTGTGTTTTATTAATAAAGACTCATCAGAAATGCTTTTTACAAAAAAACATTTCTGATGAGTCTTTATTTCTGATGTGTCTATTTATTATATATATATATATATATATATATATATATATATATATATATATATATATATATATATATATATATATATATATATATATATATATATATATATATATATATATATATATATATATATTTATATAGTTGATGAAGTATTTTTTGTATTATTCTTAACTAGTAATATCTCTAGCGTTTAAAAATTATTACCATATAAAATTTGCAACCCTCTCAAATTGAGGGGGGTTTAAACTTTATATGGTCATAATTTTTGAACGCTAAAATATTTTAAAATGAAATCTAAAATTTATCGATGAATATAAGTCTAGTTAAGAATAGTACAAAAAATAATTCATCAACTTGTTGCTCCCAGGTTTGGGGCAGGGAGGGTGAAAATTTTGTGGCTTTTTTGTTCCCAGCCTCCAATCATCGCAATTTTTTGCAAACCCTCATTATTTAACAAGTATAAACATATATTTGCTCCATGTCTGGAAGTTACCTATCTCGAACACCAAAAAATTCTTTCTACGCCTATGACCAAACTACCACCTTGCCCGTATGAAACTAAATACTTTTTTCAGAAAATAAATTTTTTATAAAGACATAACTTATATAAATATACAAAAAAGTTGTTTTAAATTTATAGTAAATCACCAAAATATATGAGAGGTTATGTTAACAATAGAGGTGCGTGTGGTGGTGATGGTTTGATACACCCTAGTATCAAAAACGACTCGATTTTATAAATATTTGTAACTTTACTAAAATGAGTAAAACTAGTATACAATATAAAATTATGTTATACAAAATCTTAAGTATACAAATGGTGTCTCTATTACGGAAGGGGAGTATGCCCCCTCCACATGACCTAAAAAAAAAATTGCAATTACTGTTTTCAAAATTTGAATTATAAATTAAAAAAAAAACTATGAAATTAGAAATAAACTAAAAAAAAAATTCATATCAGACAACTACCAAATATGGGAGATGAATGTCAAACTCATAGTAGATATGTTAATGATGTTTAAGTACCATAATATCAAAAAATGCTTAATTCTTGAAAAATCTGATTGAATATTTAAAGTACAACAACAAAGAAGTTAAACCATATTCCATTAGATTAAACGATACATTAGTGGTGCATCCATGATCATAAGAGAGTGGAGTATAAGGGAGTGCGTAAATATGTCATAAGAAAGGTACATGCTAATGCCCCTTTCCCTCTCAAACCAAAAACTAATTGGAAAAAATTCAATTGGGTACATATTACTGAAAAAATTGTACAACTGCTATTGTAAGGTTATTATTATAAGTCAATTGGCTGTAAAAAACATGTCATCTTTCTAAACAAGTATAGCAAACACCTATAATAAAGTCTTTCATGTGTTTATTACATTAACAGAAGTAAAAACCATACAGTATAGTTAACGAGCTAGCCATTTTGTTTGGTTAACAAACAAATTTCCTGTTTCAAAATAAATAATAAATAAAATGTTAAAAAAAATAAAAATAAAGTATAACTATTTTAAAGATAATATAATATATTTTTGTCTTGGTTTTTAGTGAATGATTAAAATGATTAATTTCAGAAATGAAACTATGTTTTAATTATTTTTAACGATAGACACCACGTGAAAGTAAGCCAGAGCTGTCTATCAAAAAATTTAACAAGTCACAACACTTGCTGTATTATTTATGCAAGTCACAGCACTTGCTGTATTATTTATGCAAGTCACAGCACTTGCTGTATTATTTATGCAAGTCACAACACTTGCTGTATTATTTAGGCAAGTCACAACACTTGCTTTATAATTTAGGCAAGTCACAATACTTGCTATATAATTTATGCAAGTCACAGCACTTGCTGTATTATTTATGCTAGTCACAATACTTGCAATACATTTTTGGCAAGTCGCAACACTTGCAGTGTTATTAAATTAATTAAATTGTAACTCAACGGAAACAACATCAGCAGCAAGCTGGATCTTTTTCAATCAATAGTCAACAGCTTCATTATCAGTGTCATCATCTTTCCAGCAAAAAATGGTGTAAATGAAGTCATTATTTCTTTTATTAACTTTTCATACCATGCCGCTAAAACACTTTTGCATGTTTTTGGATCGTACCATTTATGTTCTGGTTTCTTCCTAACAATTCTATCTGACATGGCAACTTCTAAATCAAATAGTTGGTCATTGGACAAGTGCTAATATGAATTAATAAATTCTTCAAAATTCAAATTTTTCAACTTTTTTCTTTTTTATCCATTTTTTGGCGCTTGATTTTTTGTCTTTGGCAAATCTCATCTCCTACTTTGCATCGATGCAGTCGATTGGTAAATCTGTTTTTACGTGCTACATTAATTGACCATTTAATAATCTTTTCTCTTAAACTTAAATCAAGAGTGTCTAGGAAAAAAAAGAGTGAAAATGTAAGTTTTAGGTATACGAAAATACAACTAACAAGAAATAATATTGTTAGACAACAATCTACATAGGCATAATAAACAACTGTGTTTGAAAACTAATAGTTAATAACGAAATACTAAATCTGATCATCTTAAATCATATAATAGGGATATAACTGACTGATCATCTCTAAAGGAACTTCATCTAAACAAAATTTAACTTCAAAATGAAATGATTCCAAAATATTTTTTTAAAAGTTTTACTCGAATTAATCATAAATATGAAACAAGACATTCAATGAGTAATTACTACATCCCACTAACATCACTCAAAAAATCTGACTTCTCGACTATATGCCGGGGACCACGCTTGTGGAATTCAGTTCTTGACGAAAATATGAAAAAAATAAAATCTATTGCTACATTTAAAAGAACTATAAAAAAACACTTACTAAATTTAAACATTACGTACATTCTCTCATTTTTTTGAAAAAAAAAATCGAAATAGTTTTGTATTTTTAATTTTTTATGTACTTTATTTAATTTTAATATTGTATTGAATATGTATATGCATATGAAGCGAATTAAATTTTTTTTTTTTTTGTTTGTTTATTGTCTTTAATATGTATACGAATATGTACAGATTTGTAATTTTTTATTTGTTATTTCATATTTTAACTTTATCTTAAATTTCTTCTTTTTTTAACTTTAAGTTCTTTTTTTAACTTTAAATTCTTCTCTAACCTTCTAAAATTTCTAACCAATTTTTTTTTTTTAATTTTAATAATTTCACTCTTTTATGTAATATTGGAAAATGTAAAATTTAATTGTACTTTTTTTTTTTGTATTTCACAAAGGGGCTTGATGATAAGTCATTTTGACTTCTACTTGCCCCTGTCAGCTTGTAATTATATATATTTGTTTAAATTTATAGATAACATTGTAAAATGTGTAAAATGACGAAATAAATAGAAAAAAAAAAAAAAAAAAAAAAAAAAAATTTAAACAAACCTAATTTTTACAAAGTAAAATAAAAGTTTGCATAAAGTAAATCATTTATATATATATATATATATATATATATATATATATATATATATATATATATATATATATATATATATATATATATATATATATATATATATATATATATATATATATATATATATATATATATTTAAACAACTTTAAAAAGTATTCTACACAATAGAGTGCTCAATGGTCTTAAAAGAACAGAGCAATTATATATTAGTAGAAAATCACTTAACAAAAATTTTTTTCCATTTTACACTATGTTTCATCAACAAAGATTCATCAGAAATGAATCCTGAAACACAGTGTAAAATGGAAAAAAAATTTTTGTTAAGTGATTTTCTACTAATATAATATATATATATATATATATATTCTTTTTTAGAGGCATATATTATATTAGTATCTATATAATAACTACTACATATATATATATATATATATATATATATATATATATAATATATATATATATATATATATATATATATATATATATATATATATATATATGTATATATATATATATATATATATATATATATATATATATATATATATATATATATATATATGTATATGTATATGTATGTATATATATATATATATATATATATATATATATATATATATATATATATATATATATAATATATACATATATATATATATATATATTCTTTTTTTAGAGAGCATATACTATATTAGTATCTATATAATAACTACTGAGCTATTGAATATAGGAAGAAACTAACTGATGTTGTCGACTGACGCAATTTCACTACAACTTTAAGCATTTAAAACAGCAAAAGAAATATTTAACTTATACATAAAGGTTTAGATAGTGACCAAATAATAATTTAAAAACAGTTTAATAAATTTATATTGAAATAACTTATTTATAAAGACATTCCTTGTTAAATAAAGACAACGTTCAAACGTCAAATTAGATATGATTCATAACTAATTTGATTCATATCTAATTTATACTATGAATATGATATGAAATACTATGTGAAACTTTTATTTTCTTTCTCCATTTTGTTTCTAAATGCAATATAAAATCTATGTCTTATTTTATTATTTACTGAAAATCGTTTTAATAAAACAATTTCTTTTAAATTTACAAATTTTTTAATTATACTTTTACTATAAAATATTAAGGTTTATAATATCAATTTATGACATAAGTCAAATATTGCTAATATGAATGTTATATATATATATATATATATATATATATATATATATATATATATATATATATATATATATATATATATATATATATATATATATGTATATATATATATATATATATATATATATATATATATATATATATATATATATATATATATATATAACATATATATATATACATATACATATATATATATATATATATATATATATATATATATATATATATATATATATATATATATATATATATATGTATGTATAAATAATTAATGCACCCCTCTGTCTCCCACGCTACCATCAGGGGAAATGTAAATAAGGTAACAAAAGCGCAGCAAGAAATAAGGTAACTGCTACAAAATATTTTTCAACGAAATTTGGCAGTTGCATAGATAAATGAATAATTTGAACAAAAAAATTGAATAGAAAAAAAAAAGACTATATCCTGGACATTAATATCACCACAGAAGTACTGTCGAAATTTTGACATCAATAAACTCGTTAATATATATGAAGTGATTATAATTTAAACCAAATCGAACTAATGCTTCAACTATTCTTTTTTTTAAAAATAATCTATGTTGATAACAAATACTAAAAAGTTATTCCACAAAGTCTTCCTCAAGCACGCTAACTATGAAGAGACTACGAAATACGTGGCACAAAATTTTAGGACAAAATTCGGTTTCGTAAAACGTGATAGTCACGTACCTACTAATAAAACGAGGATGCATGCTAAAAGATCCTGTTTTAAAAAAAGATTAAAAACAATACCCACTCTCCATCCAAGTGTCACGAACAAATAACTATTGCAAATAATTATTTATTAATGAGATTTTTGTAATTAGTCATCTGGTCATTTCTGCTCCAGAATGTTTAAAATTGTATATATTAAAAAAATATTGAGCACACAATTCTAATTGGATTGCTGGTATGGTATGTAACTACTAAATGTTAAAACTTAATTATAATGTTGTATTTTACAAGTTTTTGCT